>NC_089888.1:7234861-7537500 GCF_040182565.1 Anser cygnoides | reverse complement strand
GGGAGAAACTAACATGAAGTATTGCTTATGCATAAAGGACCATGGGATCTTGTGGGATCTTGTGTAGTGTAGTTTTTGTTTTGTTTTGTTCTGTGTTTTTTTTCCGGAGCTATGAATTTTGCTATTCTTTTGAAAAATGGGTTTTCATATTCAAACTGGACAGAGTACCTGACAAGAAAATGTGAGAAAAGCCTTTTGTTGGAAAGAAATTTTCGATTTTGAACTTCAAAATGTTGGAACATATGAAAGAGTTTATGAGTTATTTGCTTTATAGTGGTTCATCAGCTGGAGGGCTAATGTGGAAAAAGGTGTGATAAATCTGCACATTTGTGTTCGGCACTGTTCTGAAGAAGGAGAGGAACAGGCTGTGCTCTACAAGTTCAAATGGAAAATTATTGCTTATGCAGGAGGGGTCTGTAATTACTAGGAAAGTATGCAATCTTGTGAAAGTAAATTGCAATAGATATATACATAGATCACAACATTTTCTGCAGCATCAGCCACTTAAGTTCACATCTCCCAGTTTCATTTTGAATTTAAAGTTTGAATAAATCCAAAACTGCAAGGCAAAACTCTTCTGAAATTTCCAAGTTTCATCTGCTTTTGGTACAAAGCTATAAACCATAAATTGACTTCTCACTTTGTAATGAAACTCCAGACTCAGTGAATATTTGTGCTTTTTGTTTTCTTTTAAAAGTTTGTCTTCCTGTATGAGTATGAAAGTACTGTTTTTGCCCCGAAGGCTGAACTCACATGAACCCAATTTAACAAATTTGCTTTAAATAACCTTTTCAGTATTCTCCGAGTGATGCTACAAAAGCAATTGTGCAGGGAGCAGTAGGCTATGGCTACCCAGAATGAGAAGAGCACACACATAAGCAGGCAGGAACAGACATATTTTCTATAGTAGTTGGCATTTCCAGAAAGAATCAGAACCTGTGAGTCTCTCTTCCATAGTGAAAAAAAAAGACTGTTTTTCAGAGGTTGCAATGGTGCTAGCAAGTAGCTACATTGGAAGATGATGAAGAAATGGACTGCTGTTCCGCCACTTTTTAATCTGTTTCTGTTGCCCCAGTTTCTTTCATGTTAAAAATGAGTTTCTCTTCCATTGGAACTGACCATCAGTTCCAATACTTTATCTTTGCAGTCATTTCCTAAAATTGTCCTTTTGGGCAGGAAATCTAATAACAAATGTGGAAAATCAAGTGTGAACAGACTCCTTCCCTAGGCTGTCTAACTGAAATAACATTTCATGCAAATAATCTCATTAGTGTAAAGATTTTATTCCCTAGTTTCTACCAGAAACTTAAGTTCACATGATTGAGCTATGAGCTCCTGTGGAAGACAGGGGGATTTGCAAGGATGACCATCCGAAGATCAAGCTTTAAATAGTCAGAAAGCAGCAAAACCCACATCCTCAGGAGACTGCACCTCATTACAAGGGTGTGCCCTGTGTGAGGATCACACTACTCACTTCTGAGCTAGCCAGGCAGGCATTTTTCAAATGTTTCATAAGGTGGGGGGGAAAAAAAAGAAAAAAATTAATGATAAATAATAATGCACTGTCTCCGACATTGAAGGACATCATTGGCTCTCTTTTCTCTGGTGTAAATCAATGTAATGTGTGAATCCTTTAAAAGTAACATGGAATTTAAAATGGAAAATATGAGAAGCTAGTAGAATTACTGCTAAAATCATCCGTTTATTATCTAGGTGTGCTTAATAGCCTGCTAGCTGATGAAAAATCATTTGCTAACCCCAAGGAATGGTTCATTTTCCAACTCAATCACTCAGCCATGCATCGGCCAGTGCTTTTTAAAAATATGTCTTGTATTACTTCTTTTGTCAATGTCTGGAGATAATTTATAACAGCAATAACTTCCATTAACACACCTACAAAGCAGTTTAGTTAGGACAGGTAAGATTTGCAGGTGAACTTGAGATGTTTTAATAGCAAACCAGTTATCAACCAACAAATCCAATGTTTTAAAGTGGTTTTTAGTTGGTCAGAAGTTAATTCAGAAGTTATATAGTATTGATAGGCTCAGTTGTTTCACGGTAATCAAGTTCCTGTGGCAGATTGACAGATTTGTTTCTTGTGTACATTAAGGTAACCTTGCATTGCTCTGACTTTGCACTTACACACCCTTAATAGAATAGCATAAAAGAGACCTTAACATAATTTCATCCTGTTTCTCTTTTCCCTCATTAATAAATATTTGGTATTTCTGCAATTGTTTTTTTCCATGCGTTTTAAAGCTCTCAACAGAATAGCCACTTCCAGTTGTTCACACAGATGAGCTCCTGCTGGGCTGCCCTACACTAATGATGTTATAACCCAGTTACCTGTAAGTCAGACTCTCTCATCTTTTGTGGCAACGTGTAACCTGCATTCTCCTGAGAGACAGCTAGGTGTTTTTTTTTTCTGTCTGTACCTAGTTCTAGGTGTCTTAGAGCATAATTTGACAATACAGCTGGTTGCAGGAAATTTGCTGCCTGTGAGAACTGTTCAACCTGAGCCATCCTGCGCATGAATCCTCCCCTCTTCCTCTTTGGCAACAACACTTACAGTTTCATCAGCAACAAGCCAATTCAGAATTAAAATGGCTAAAAAGTAGACCTGCAACAAAAGTAAATTCAGTTTAACTCACTGAACCTGTTTACCATCAGGTCAGATGAATACGAACACAAAGAAAAGGATGGGATGGGAACACCCCGTTGTGGGGAGCAGAGGACATGGAAAGCTATTTCTGAAAGCAACTGGCCATTATATTTGCTTAGCTAAACAAATGAGCCCTCTATAGTTTAGATTTAAAGAAGGGAGACACCCCAAGAATGCGCTTAGCAAAGAAACTGCTTTTTATACTAGGAAGAATTCTTATATGGTGTTTTTAAAGAACATCTCAGCTTGACGTTTAACAGAGGATGGTTTTAAATTCTGAATATTTTCTGTTGTTTCTTTGCTACCAGAATTCTTATTAGTAGGGGGGAAAAAAAAAAAGAGAAAAAAAAAGTAGAAATGAAACATTAAGCATCAGAAATCAGATCTAAGTTTATAATTGTTTCTTACTCCTTTGGACAGGTTCACATATTTTATCTCTTGAATCTAAGGCAAAGATGCTTTTGGAAATCTGGGGGATTTGTGCAGAACAGGGAATGTGTGTTCTGGGCGATTGATGCTGCTGTCCCATAGGTTTGCCTTGCAGTCTTGTTATGCTTAATTGGTAAGCTCCACATTAAGTCATGTGCGTGCTGAGGGGTTCAGGGATCATATTTTTTTTTTTTTCAGTTTCTTGAACATGATTACATTTTTTGTAATTTACATTTTTAGCCACTAAACAGTGATACATTATATTTAGAAAATGAGATGCTCTGAGTGTTAGCAAGATGTGACAGTGACAAATCTTATGAACGTTAATACTGAAACCCATCATAGTTCAAGTCCCACTTGCTGTATTATAGCTTAGCCGAAGGTTTGGGAGGGGGAAATGTTCTAGTTATCAAGTTGTCATTGTTCAAATGCCATTTTTTTTGCTCAATTTAAAAACAATATGCAATTGTAGAAGCTGTATTTAGTGATTATGAAGCCTTTGGAAAAAAAATTACAGAGAGAAAGTCACTTTCCAAAGGTCACAAATAAGTCCCAGATTTGCAGCTTTTGCAGTGTCTTACATACATTTTGTGCTTAAGTTGTCTGTACAAACTCATAGCCAATGCGTAATCAGAAAAAAAGTATATATCCTGAGCTCCCTGAGTTTGTACCACTCGTGTTAAGTGTCTGTCAGAATTTCTATTGTGATCACCCTTTCAGGGATTTATCACTCAGCTCTAATACCTGGCTCCAGGCTAAAAATTGGCATATGAGAAAGCAGATTTGGTTTAAAGATACACTGAAGCTGCAGAACTGGGAAAAATCACCCTCTGGCTTCAGAATTCTGTTTTTGACACTACTCCTGAGTGAGGGCTTGGGGATTTCAATCTCGCTGCAGTACGTGGGGAAGGGCTGAGGACGGCAGGCTCCGCGGATCCCAGCTGGCAGCAGGAGCTGCTGCTGTTTGCCAGCACGTTGTGGGGATGAACGCTCACCTTGCATGCACTTAGGAAGCGGTGTTGTTGTTGCGCCACGTTCCAGTTTGGGTTGGAAATCCCAGATATGCCAGGCATTTGCCTTGAAAAGGGACCAGGCCTAGGATTCCATTTCTGTGGGTTCTGAAGTTAAAAAAAATAAAATAAAAATCCCCCAAACAAATATTGTGTGGAATAATAGCTCCGATGGGGGTAAAATGGAACATCTAAGAAGCACAAGCTGTTTGCTGATGTCTCCTGGGATAGAACAGCTACTGCTTGTCCCTCATGCAAGAGGACTCACAAGATAACAGTGCAGGCACTTGGTATCTGGTCATCAGAAGCCTGAATTGCCTCTTGCTACTTCCTCTTGCTACTTCCTTTACACTGAAGTGTTGGCCTGACACCTTCTCTCTACAATTCCCCTATGATAAGTCCCTCAACACTTTTTTTTTTTTTTTACATTCCTATTTTATCCTGCCCTGTTGTGTTTTTGTGAAAGCAAATGAAAAATTCTTTATGCTAAATCTGCAGCTTACACCTTGTGCAGTTTCCAGCCTCGACACATCATTGTTTGTGACTGTCTTTCCCAGGACTTCCCCTAGGTGTATGTTGCTGGAGGACTTAGGCAGGGTACAAGGAGCGGCAATGAAAATGGTGGTGCCCGTGGGGCATCCCCAGGGTGTGATGGCTTGTGGGTGCTTCCTAGCTACTCACGGGGCACGACCAGCATGCTCCTCCTGAGCCATAGCGCGACACTGTCGGCAGCGCATGTGTGGGAGCTCTCACCATGGGCTGACATCTGAGATCATAATGACTTTGCAGGAGCGCCTCATTTACAGACTCTCGTGTCAATATGCAGTGGGCTAAGGATTCATAGTAACATGCATTGACACATTGGGGACCATATCGCTCTTGTCTAGTCAATCACCCATAAATTGTAAGAGGAATACATGCATCACTTTTAAAAAACAGGAAACTGGGAAGCCAAAAAGATGTAATCATGTTAAAACTCTGGACTTAGATGCATGCCAGCTAAACAAATGCGGAATTAAAGCTTTAATTTACCCAGCCCACCTTTGTAATACTCATAAGCACAAGGGACAGATTGAGTGCAGAGTGTAAGCTTAGGCTCTGCATGTTTTTGATTTTAAGGGGGGATGGGGTTGTAAGACCCTTAACATTTGACTCACCATTTTTATGTTAAGAGTGCTTCTCTGTTATCCCATGCTATAGTGTGTGATAATACGTGAAGCAGCTAGGTGTTTAAGTTAGTGCTCGGCTCTCTCATTGCAGATGTGCTATCTGCATGCAGTTATAAGTCAGCTGGAACTATCTCAACATATTCCATACCAAACTCATCGATCTTTTGTTTTGAAAATAAAAACAAAATTATACATTTGTTTTGTACTTTGAAAAAAATAAAGTCAATTGCAATAAACAGTAAAATATGCTATATTTGTTCATTGCAACTGCTGGAAAGATTTCTGAGTCTTTGTGTTCTGCAGTTATTTTGGTATTAGTTAACATTGCTAGATAGAGGCAGTACAGATCCATCTACTTTGTTATAGCTGGTATTTCTAGCAACCAGAGTTTCTACCTTTGTCTACAGCAATCTATCAAGACGATATTTCAGACTACAAGTGTTTCTAAGAGGAAACAAAGCAGATAGCATCCTTTAGCAGGCGTAAGTCCAACAAATGTCAAATTCTGAACAACATTACTTTGTGTCTCTATTTAACATTAAAGCTGATGGCTTTTTGACAGGTTTATAGCTGACAACTTCCATAGCCAGTCATGCAGTACAATTATGTTTGAGCTAATTTGATGAATCAACTTGATGTTCTATAGTCCCAGTTGGCCTCAATAGCGTATGTGCTCAATTTTCTGCTGGAGGTCAAAAATAAGCTTTGAAATTTGGCTAATCCCATCACATCCGCAGAACATGTCTGGTGGAATAATCTTTGGACATGAAGTCTTGACTAATGCCAGAAATAGGAAGGAAAACTTAGTAATTCATTAAACCTATCAATCACCAATCGTGTAGGCATAGCAATCAGGGGTCTCATGTCCAGCAATTTACTTGTAAGCTTTCAAATGCTTAAGTGGTTAGGGTAGGAGGAGGAACATTCCTCAAGCCTGAGCCTAGTTCTGGAGGAAAATGGGTCTTATTGTTAATCTGCATTTAGAATAAATGCTAACTGAATGGTGGCGGGAAGGAAGAATGCAAAGATTTTCTAATTATGTCTTTCCTGAAAAGACAGGCTCTGCCTCCGTTGCTCGTAGTGGCAGTGTGATATCTTAGAAATGTCCTGGACCATGTTGTTTTTGGAGTTGCTGGTTTTATGGTAAAATCATTACTAGTCATCAGACTGAAACATCTCAGATAACCAAGCAGCAGTAAATGCTTTGAAACCTCTAATGCAGGCTTTAACAGATTTCCCCAAGCAATGTATTTGGTCCTTATTCATTTTTTAATAGGTTTTAGGTATAGAAAATTCAGTCTAACTTGATGCTGGCACTTTTGGGCATTGGCAATGCTCAAAAGTGGAAACTGAAAGCTTCAGCTTTCTCTATGGCTTGGTATTGAAAAGGCACACACAGCTAAATGCTGCTATGTTCTGTCTTGCTTTGGCAACACGCGGTTATGGCCAGTTAAGGATCCAATACTACTGCCCTAGATTGCACAGGGTGACAGAAGTGCTCTGGATGTCTCCTAGCATGCCAGTATTAGGCAATAAAAGCGTTGCTTCCTTCAGGCACCAACTGGTAGCCTTGGCACACCAGTCCCTGACAGGAGTGAGAGCAACTATAGGTGGCTGTACCTGCGAGGAGCCGTGCAGTGCTGCACAGCACTTACCAATGTGTTGACCAGATAAGAAGACTCAATGAGTCTGTTAGTGTTCGTTTCTGGCTTGGCTTGGCTTACATATGTTTTTAACTATACGTTGGCACATCTGGCAGGTATGCAATGAAACACTTAGACAAGACATTTGGTTCTAGCTCTGGTATGTGTGCTAGGTTTTGGGGAGCGGTAGGATCTTCCGCTATGATGCTTTGAGTACCAAAGGGGATAAGATCTCTGAGTAACACCCGGTTTGTGATTTGGTTCCTGTGA
Source organism: Anser cygnoides (assembly GCF_040182565.1). Classification (NCBI taxonomy): domain Eukaryota; kingdom Metazoa; phylum Chordata; class Aves; order Anseriformes; family Anatidae; genus Anser; species Anser cygnoides. The sequence continues at coordinate 7,530,317 of NC_089888.1, read as the reverse complement.
CAGTGAGTGCTGCTGTGTTAAGGTAGGTGCTTCTGGAAGGAAGTGTTCTGCAAAGTAGGAAGAAGTACTGAGGCCAACATTTCAAAGTCATCCTGAGAAGAACCCACATTCCTCTTGTGTTTGGGCTGTGGGTCTCTTTAAAATAGTCATTGTCCTTTTCTGCCTGGGTACCTCCTAGAAGTCTTTCTCTCTAGCCGAATTACCTGATTTCGGAGTGCACTTGGAAGGTTACATAGCGGTGGCTGGCACAGAGTGTAGGGACACACAAGGAGGATGGCAGAGCCTTACCAGTGCAAGGAATCCAGGTCTGGTGGAGACACTCACGCCTCTACCCTTGTGCTTCTGGCTGCAAATGGCTTATGTTAAGATGAGGAAGGGGCAAAGTCTGGACTCCCGTTTCTGTTCCCATACTACACCTGGGTATGGGAGTGTGTGAGGCTTTGAGAGAGGACTTGTTGTTAAGAAAATACTAGCCTTGTAAGTTGTATGTATTTTCTACCATATATATACATACACATGCATATACATAAAATGCCTATATGTATATGCGCATGTGTGTCTGTATTTGTTTAATGCAGAGGCAACTAATGTGGGATGAAGCAGTTTTCCTGGCTACAGAGCTGATGATGCTCCTGCTTTTGCTGTGCGTCCTGTCCGTAGCAGCATGCTCCCACTGCTAAGCCATCCTTCACCTCTCTCCTTCCCTCACTGCAGTATAACACTCAAGATATAGCTGAGATGAGTCACGATCATGGAGCTGTGTTTGTTAGCAGTATGCTCTGAATCACCAGATTGGATGCAAGTAAGATGTTGAATGTATACATACATACATATACATACATATATACATGTATGTGTGTGTATGTAAGTACTTCAGTATTCTATTTCCACTGATCAGATCTGAACTATTACCAGCAGTAAATTAGGCAGCAAACAGATCTAGGTTTGTTTCTCTTTTTTGCTCTAAGTAGTAATTCACAATACATCAAAGGAATGGATTTTTAAGAAACATTTTTGATTCTTAACTTGAATTTGTAACAATTTAAATGATTTAAAGAGAGAGACTCATTTGATAAGGAATGGCACAGGCTCTGAACATTTATATAAATATGAAACAATTCTAATGAAGACTGGAGATTGGACTTTTTCCTGTCAACATTTCAGAACATTTAATTCCCTTTTTTAACTGCCTTCTTCATGGTGTGTATAAATATGTAATATTAGCCTAGGTTCACCTTTGCCTGCTAGAAACAAATTGTTCTGTGTGTTTGTAACTGATGTTTCTGTGGTCAGTCCATTTTCCTGAGGTTCGCCAGTGTGCTATTTCAACTTGCTTTTGGATTTGGGTATTTAATGAGAAGAAAGGGCTGAAATAGCCTGAACTAGTTTTCTCTGAAGGAGCGGTATCGTACTTAGGCTGACTGCAGAGTTGGATATGAATTGCGTCAGCATGTCTTTGTGGGACCAACTCAGCATCCTTTCTTTGCCTCCTGAATTCGACACTGCACTGGTGGGCATGGTGCCAGCTGTTAGCAAATTGGGCCCATAGTTCCTCTGGTTGTTATTATTGAATCAGCAGCTGGTTGTACTATCAGTTAGGGACCTTCAGTTACTGTCGTGGCTACTCCCTGAGCCTTCACAAGTACTGACACAAAAGCATTAAAAAAAAAAAAAAGAAAGAAAAATAAAGAGGTTGGCCTCGGTGATTCGTCCCTGCATGCATTAAGCATTGTGATTAGCAATGCTTTAACACCTTATTTATGATAACAGAAGGAAATGACATTCTAGCACAAAAATCCCCTGAACTTTAATCAGCCTAGTCTCAAGAGGCTTTTGTGTTTTTGTCTCCATTTTGATTCAAACTTTTCTATGCATTAGCTTGTGGGAAGTTTGAGACCTGTTTACCAGGTAATCTGATCAACGTTGTGACTCACCCTACACTTGAAAAAAGAAAGAAAAACAAAATGAGACAGGGAGGTGGGAAAGAGCTTTCAGTGTTAATATATTTATATTAGTTATGAATGAAGAAAGAAAATTTCCTTCCAGAAAATAGCTATTTGTTTTATATACATAAGATAAAAATCTGCATGTGTACATGGATCGCCTTGGTGTGTTTCACCTGGCGTCTGCCTGCTTCCAGGAGCCTGAGGTGCTGGGAACACTCTGGGCCTTTACCCCGCATGCTGCAGTGCTGATGCTTTCGGGCTGTCATGTCAAGGGTCTAAAGTTTGCTCTGGAGCACTGTGGGGTGTCTGCTGTCTGTGGTTTGCGGTGTGCTTGTACTGGGAGGAAAGGAAAACAGAGAAGAAAAGGAGATATGATTGTGTATCGTACTGGTTGAAAGTCTACTACATGGCTGGATGTGTGATGGAAGGAGAAATAAATTTGCTGTAGCATAAGGACCTTTCCTCGCCTGTGTTTTGATGTATCTACAGTGCTTTGTCTGCTTACGTGTTCATAAAACATTATGCATTTGAAAATAGCAGCTTTCCCAATGCCATATGCTAAGAAATCTTAAGTATAGTCTTAAAAATCATGAGTGGCTTAAGAATTTTTTTTTTTTAATAGCACATATTGGATTCTTACAGTTTGCTTTCTACTTTTAGGATCTCCGTGTTCTTGATTTTAAGCTTTTGCCTGTGACCATAAGAGCTGCATACTTTCTTTTTATTGTTTTTGTTGTTTTTTTTTAATGAAATATGAGATCCTCGCATAATATAGAACTGGAGGAAACGAGCTTTTAAGACAAGTACTAACTATCCCGAGACTGGTGATAAAATAAGTAGAATTGGCTACGGTGAAAAATGGTCATGATTTCACACACAGTCTCTGCCCAGTTACATGCCTGATTTATGTGCCACCGCCTCAGCTGTGCACACTAAAACCAGGAGAATTGCATGGGCAAATGGCTGGCCAGGTGTACTCGTGGACAGTTATCAATCTTCTCCGTGTACGCTTGGGATGTGTGCGTGTTTTGCATGAGCAATTGCAAATTTGACATCTTTGCACATTTGTCCCATAATATTTGGCCAAACATTTCTCAGCAGCTACTCTTGAGCAGCATACTCATTGGTAGGCTGCTTTGGCACTTATGTTCCATACAGTTATCATTTAAAGAGAGCCATAATGCAAGCATTACAAAAGCAAAACAAAACCAAGCAAGCAAACAAACAAACAAAAAGAATTGGCATGTCCTATTTTTCAGTTCCCAGTTATAGCCATTCAAAAGGAGAACTCAGTGGTTATACAGGAATTTCTGATCAGCACATCTTGTACAACTGTCTCCTGCTGAGTGCCTAGAAATAGAGGATACCAGTATCGCTACAGACTTTTTAGCCACTGGTGCACTAGTGCAGCATTTTTCAGAAACCTAGGTATGTATCTTTGGTGACCCAATTCTGCTTAGAATACAACCTAAAGATTTAATTTTACATCAGATTTTTCTCACCTAACTAACCCGAAACATCCCGCGTAATTGTAATGCTAGTTACTCAAACCTATGGTATAACAAACACCTTTTGTTATTGTTTGCAACACTATATAACTTTGGTTTTTTCTTTTAAGCCAAAAGGGAGAACAACTTAAAAGTCTTTCTGACTTAGTAAACTTTAGAAGTTACAGAGAGGTATGCTTGTGTATTGACCATCAAAATTTGAACTTCAGTCCTCCAAAACCCCATATGGTAATTCTTAAGTTTCCTTTTTGCATATGTAACTAACAGATGCTGCAATGTCTTCAGATTCCTTCCATACCTTCCAAAATACGCACAATATATGCAGCCATTGTAGGTCTGGAGATTATATCTGTCAAGACTGGCTGCACGTGCAAGAAACATGATGGTAAAATATGTGGCAAGTATGAGAACTGCATGAACAAGAAGTTCTGTGCTTGAACTCATCAAATGAGCCTGACACTGGCCAACTGCAAAGTTGATACATTCAGGAAATGACATCTCTTGCCCCAAGAAAATCAGATGACACCAGTGTATCATCTATACGTTTCTTTCCACATTTTATCTGAACTTTTCTTTGAATGATCAGCTCTAAGTATCTTTTACAGCTAGAGAGATAATAAAATACCCTTGAAGCCTCAGAGCAGGTCAACTTCTTGATGTGCTTTTTAGCTATGTGTGTTTTGGTATGGCAGTACTGATATCTCCCAGAGACAAAATATTCACAGATAAGAAGAAAACAGAACTGATATTTTTTGTTCTTTTTAATAAGGTTGTTGTGGTATGAAGAGAAGTGGTATTACTGCTTTGAGACCTTGGATCCTTCTGAATCTTCATAAGGACATCTAGTTTTAGGGTTTTGGCCACATGATATATCTTGGTTGCCAATTTAATTAAGACATTGCCCTGTGGACCCACCCCAACTGTGATCACAAATGTCTCTGTGGCAAATATGTTAGTTGATTACAATTTGGGAGAGTGTTTGAAGTCTTAATAGCAGTCTTTTCTACTTTGTGGGCTGTAACGTTTTTTTTGAGGTGGAAAAAAAGTACTTATCCATATCCCACTGTTGCTCTTGGGATCTACCTGGTGTGTTTCTCTTGCTGTGCAGGAGGAGAGGCATTGTCTGGTCTCCGAGCCCCTGAGCTACTTCACACTGAGCATGAATTCACAGGCTTTCCAACTTTTTGAGAGTTTTCAGAGGTGTGGGACTGGTTTGTTTGTTTGTTTGTTTTCTCTTACTCTAAGAATGCTGCAGTGCTTCATCATATGTCCCTGCAGGCTGCAGCCGACGTTTTGATCACAGGGACCAGACACCCAGAGAGGGGCCGTGTCCGCACTGACCGAGGTTGTGTTAGAGCAGGGACTTGGGCTGGCTTTCTTGGCAGCAGCCCTGGGGTTAGCTCTTTTTATTTTTTTGCAGGGTGTAATTTACATACCTGGTAGTTCAGCGCACCATTGATCTCATTTCTTTGTATCTGTTCATGACTACTAGCAGACTAGACAGAGACTAAATTAAACTCAATTTTCTGAGTCAGAAAAAACATGTTTGTTTCTTAGTTACTGTATGTGCTTCTGTGCTGACTTGAAGTGTATTCTGTAATCCCATGCATATGTGATTTCTTTCTTGGTACTCCAGAGTGCACTCTATAGATAACACTTTCATGGTATTTTAAATTCCTATATCTTGACTGTTTTCAGAGAAATGAATATGATTTAACCTTCTTTAGAGCAAGGATAAACTTTGAAATGAAAACTAACATATGGTCTGCATGCTATTTTTGTAACTTTATTTTATAATTTCTGAGCTGATTTTGAGAGCTGATTATTATTTAACAAGTGAAACAGGCTGTCAGTGTGACTGCTGCGGTGCTCTTGTGGATTAGTTCTCAGTTCTCCAACGCTTACTTCAAAGGAAGCTCTGCAGAAGAGTGTTGTAGGGCCGTGCTGTGGCCTACGGGCAGGGCCGCTTGGGGAAGAATCATAGAATCATAGGATATCCCGAGTTGGAAGGGACCCGTAAGGATCATCCAGTCCAACTCCTGGCACCTCACAGGTCTGCCCAAAAGTTTAGACTGTGTGACTAAGTGCACAGTCCTATCGCTTCTTAAATTCAGACAGGCTTGGTGCAGTGACTACTTCACTGGGGAGCCTGTTCCAGTGTGCGACCACCCTCTCAGTGAAGAACCTCTTCCTATGTCCAGCCTAAACTTTCCCTGCCTCAGCTTAACAACATTCCTGCGGGTCCTATCACTGGTGATAATTGAGAATAGGTCACCTGCCTCTCCACGCCCCCTTGCGAGGAAGTTGTAGACTGTGATGAGGTCCCCCCTCAGCCTCCTCTTCTCCAGGCTGAACAGGCCCAGTGACCTCAGCCACTCCTCGCATGTCTTCCCCTCTAGGCCCTTCACCGTCTTCGTCGCCCTCCTCTGGACACTCTCCAACAGTTTCATGTCCTTCATGCTAACCTCTGACGTGGCCAGCTGTAGCAAGAGCCTGTTTGTCATTTTTCCTAGCACTAAATTGACTTACACTTTTTTTTATTTAATATTTTGGATGTCAGACTGCATTATATTTCTTCATGAGCTACCGCATTTTCTCTGTGTTTCTTGAGGAGATCCCCCATACTCTATCAAAGAAGATCCTTTCCTCCTTCCTTCCTGTCTCCTAGCCATGCTTTTTCTGTCTTTGCTATGTCCTACAGATACAACCCACAGAATTGTCCAAGAGATCCTCAAACCACAGCTGGCTTCCCCCCAGCTAACAAACCCATCTAATTCACTCATTAATCAACCCAAGGGTACTTTGATGGGCATTCGTCTGCCTTCCCAGGGTTCTGCTAAGTATAAAGAGTAAGAAACCAGAAATAAAAAATCATAATGGAATCTTCTACCTTGGAGAAGACTGGATTCTGTGAAGCTATTGGCCTGGCTAATCTGTCAGGGAAAACAGGTGGATAAATGTGGATGCACTATAAAACATGTGAGGAATCCATTTGCACATTACTATGGATTTTTTTTTTCAAACAAAAACTCCAAGTAAAATGCCTAAGTGTTTCAGGCCTTGCAGTTTCATCTTTTGTATAATGTTTTCTCTATTCCCAGTAGAAACCAAGAGTACACCTCAACTTCACTGCTTCTGCATACAAATATTTGCCTGAAATATATAGCACATTGTAAGGTCACTTGCAACTATGCCTGGAAAAATCACGTAAAAAACTGAGCAAGTTTTCACAATTGAAATTAAGTAGGTCAAGAATCTATCTAGCTTGTCTGGTAATGTGCTCTACAAGCTAATGAGAACTTGAGAGAGGAACCACATGTGTGAGGTTGCCAAGGTGAGCATATATCCTCATTACAAACCAATGAACAGGAGTAGCAGTCTCTGATTTTTGTTTTATCTTTACCCAACAATGTGCTCTAAAAATGCTTTACCCTACCTACAAAACTTTTTGGAATGGGTAGAAGTGTATTATGAATGTAATTAACTGCTCTGGTGATTACAGAATGTATCCCTTCATCTTAATGGGTGGGATGACCAGACATATATACTTACGTACTTACATTTCATTTGTATCTTCAGATAGATAAGAGAGATGTATTAAGTGATTATAGTATGCAGGATATGATGTTTATCCCATAGCTGATTATACCATAGGTGAATTAAGACCTCATTAAGACTTTGGTGTCAGGTCTAGTGCTGACTTGCTTGTTGGATAAAATCATTTCCCATGGTATATAGGTTTTATGAATCATTAAGATATAAAATACTGTTACAAACGCTGCCATGGAATAGGTATTATAGAAGAACAGTAATACATAGTCATAAGGATATATAATTATATGTATGTGTGGGTATATATATAATGTTTAGTCTAGACATCAGTATAATTATGCACAATAAGATGTGACATCTGAGATTCATGTGTGTTATAAATCTTTTTGAAAAGGAAAATGGTTAAGTCTGGGAAAATCTTAATTTTTCCCAGCGTTGCACTGCCTGAGCCTCTTTTTATATGTGAATTCTGAGAGGAAGACAAGGCAAATAATTTATTCTTGAGCCATTTTCTTCTAGTGTCCATCTTCTCATGTGGTCCAGGGCCACAAGTTTACTCTCAAATGTGCAGATAAAGCAAACTCTTTTGTTGTCACCAGTCAAAAGGCCGAGAGCTTGATGCTGCAGAGTTGGAAGACTGCATGGCCTGAAAATAGAGCTGGACCACATAGTCTGGTATTTATAGTGTCCCAATATCTTTTTTCTAAGGGAATTTCTAGGCTCGCTTGTAGAGTCAGGACATGACATGACAAGAAAAGAAAAGATAAAGAAGATCTCCCAAATTGTCACATTTGCAGCCACTTTGGCATAAAAATGAAGGGTCAGATTTCAAAACCTGGCCAGCCTCTTCATGCCTGTAACTTTCAGGAGAACATGAATGGAATTAATTGTGGGTGGAATTTAAGTTATTTATTTGCTTTAAGAATTTAATTTGGGGGAACGAAAACAGACATTTTAGTATTTAATATCTGTCCTTGATTCAGTTACAGAATTTAACCTGCAGGGTTGCAAAAGCCAGAAAGGCCCAGATAAGGACAGGATGAAAATATTGCTCAAAATGAAACCATTCAAGGTTAACAAATTGCAAGACATCTCAAACAATTTAACCAACATATTGCTTGCTCACAACTGTATTTTCTGCTTTGCTGGATTTAACTTGTTTTGACTAGTGTTGAAGGTTCAAACCAGTTGGGGACCACACAGCTTTATATAATTAAACATTAAACTGGTTAGTGGGGTTAAAACTGTTAAATATATAAAACTTCTAGGGCATTCATTTAACAGTGTGTTCATTTCATTTGGCATGTTATTTTAAGTATATCTAAAAAACAGTAGATGCAAAATGCCATGGGTAACAGACAGACTGCAGAGAATAAGCAGAGGACACAGGACGCTCAGATGCTGAAAGTTTGAATCTCTGCAAACAAGGCGTGAGAGATTCACATGCCATGTCAACTCTCAGATGCATTCAGCAAATTCTTCTGACAATAGTGCAGGAGAACGCAAGTGCTTTGTTGTGCATCCTGCTAGAATTATTACATACTGTAGAGAAAAGAAAACAGTGAGAGTCGGTCAATATTTTTCTTGAATTTACTCCTAGTGGTGGAAGCTCTGCCCGAAGTATTCCATTTATGTTTGGAGTTCTGCACTATATCATTGTGCTGCTCTGTAAAGTAAATTTATTCCTGAAAAAAATAAGGCTCTCTGTGTAGTGTATAGTGCTTCCAGGAAGGTCTGAGGGATTAATTGATTTTTTTTTTAACTTGGTGGACAAACAAGAAAATAAAATACTCTGGTTTTGTTCATGTGTTTGTTTGCTTTTGTTTTATTTTTATTTGTTTTCCAGGCTTCATTATAATTTTTAAAGTTTTGTTGTTGTTGTTGTTAATTTATCACCTTTCAGAGTGAAATTTCACTTCCAGATGAAATGTTTAAAGGGAATTAATTTAAAAATAGAAAGAAAAAAAAGTTTTGACTTCATACAACTCCATTTTTTTAATGTATTGTTTTTTGTGGGGTATTTTGTTTTGTTTTGTGTATGTTTTTTGTTTGGTTAGTTAGCCTGTTTTTTTTGTTGTTGTTGTTTGGTTGGTTGGTTTTGGGTTTTGTTTTGTTTTGTTTTTCCCAGTTGAAATATTTGCAAATCTTCTCATCTGCGAATAATTAGGACCTGGAATGTCATTTTCTTTGGTGACCGAGCTCTGCATGAAAAACTTCACATAGTCCAACACCCACTTCTGTAAAATGCTGATTAAAGATCTCACTTTTGTTAACTGAATAGCCCGCATGCTATTGGGAGGGTGGATTTTATTTCTCAGAGTAATACCATGTCGTTGTTTGAGTGCATCAGAAGCAGTCTATGAAAGGGGAAGTCTCGCATACTTTGACTGTCCTAGACCTCAAGGACCTACTTGGGTGGAAATTTTGTGGCTGACCACTCGTGGTAGAAAGCCAATGTAAGTAGAGTCAGACTATTGCCGAATTCCTGACTCTGGCTCAGCTCTATGTCCGTGAATAAGGATGGGCCAAGGAAGAGTAGTAGCCAATGAAAATATTCCGACATTGGTTCCTGGTGGTCTACCGTCACTGTGTATATCATTTCATTAAACATCTTTGTCATACAATATATAATTCGGCTCCAATCACTTGGGTTTGACTTCAAGAGTAAAGCCAGACCATGGGCTCAATTTAGACCGTATGCTTTCAAATTTCTGGCTTCTTCTGTATTCTAGCAAAAACATTTTTCTGTTGACTTTTTAAAAAACTAAACACATTTCAGGTGAGGTTTTCTTGATGTCTTTAAAGTGGTTAGCTACCAAGCTATCCGCTGCTGGCTACTATTCATTTGTTTGGAAGGATGTTAGGAAACTAGAACTTTCAAGAAAGTAAGTATTGCCCAGAGAGGTCACTTCCCTCTCTCTTCTTTCCAAACATGAATAGGCAGGGCTAAATTTCACTGCTTGCCTTTACACTCCTACTTCCTTACATGTGTACCAAAAAGGAGAAATTGCTGTTACTACACACAAACAAAAAGGTCCTTTTCAGTGCATGGGACATGTACCAGTTGTTTGTAAGGACTGAGAACGTAGAATGACACAACAGGTGAAAAATTTCTGGTTAAAAGAGTTGATCCTTTGAAGATTTCTGTACTCAATCCTATGGACATGAAATTTAGAGCATGAAAAATAATTTTTTCTAATGACCAGTTAGTACATATTTTCAGGAGTGCTAAACTGTAAGTATATACAATCTTCCCCCTCCCACCCCCCCGCCCCGGAAAACTGATATATACTTAGAACACTAAGTGTGGCTAATAGTAATATACAAATGCTTTAAACTTTTAAATATATTTGGCTCCATTCAACAGATCAGTGTGGCGGTTCAGCTCATTAGCATTTGAGCAAATTTGTTACACTTTTAAGGACTGTTTTCAGAATGGCCTAACCCGACAAATGCAGTGAATTCCAGATGCTAATGGCACCATTTATCAAGACAGCACTTTTTAACATAATGCATAAACCTTTCGTACATGGTAGTTTTACTGTGCATTCAATTCCATTGCAATTCACTGCTTCAGGCAGAGGAAATGAAGAACTTAAGCAATGTAAACACACTAGGAAAAGGCTCTTAGATCCGTGTGGCTCCTGGAGATGAAGTACTTATTTCCACAAAATTTGGCTTCTACTCTAAAAGAGTAGGGTGAAGTACTTTGAGGAATCTGGAGTTAAATTATCTGTCTAGATGTTTTTATATTTCTCCTCTGTGAAGCATCTGAGCATCTATCGAAGCTTCTAAAAATGGAAAATACCATATTTTTTGCAGAGTTCCTTAGAGTTTAAATTTCATTAGGCAAGGGACAATTTTTTTATTTGCTGTTTGCTGGGTTATGTTACAAAACATAGCTCATGTAGACCAAACTTGACTGATATTTTATTGTATTTTGCCTATTTACTCTCTATAGCTACAGGGTACTGCAGGGGTACTCTTTCCTCTCTCTGAAGTTTGGAATAGTACTAAAGTAAGAAACTGACCGTACAAAGAAGAAAAAATATTATTTTGAGATTGATTGTGTTGAAGCCAAGATTAAATGAGAAACAAAAATACAGAAAGAATCAAACAATTTAACATATTCCTCATCTTCCAGTTTACATTACTATTTTTAATATCTCAGAATTTTCCAGTTTTCTTGACATTTGAACATGATCCCTGTGAAACCAGCTTGCCTGTCATCCGAAGCAAACAGCAATGTCCATACTGCTCCCATTTCCTGGACCCAGGACTTTCCGTTTTTCTAGTCTTTTGTATCATGTCAGGCTAAACTGACACTTCAAAATGTAATGACTGCACTCCAAAATAAATTCTGTTACATATTCCTTAAGGAATATTCCCAGGTCTGGAAAGCACTTAGCTATAGACTTAATTTTACATTTATTCACTTTATCAGTTGCAGGGAGTAGCTCCAGTTTATACCAGCTCATAGTCTGGCCAAAGGGTTATAACTCTTACCAAAGTTAGCGTGAGATCATGGGATTCTTTTTTTTTTTTTTTTTTCTCCGCCTGTTTTATTCCAAATGCAATTGGCTTCAGGTTCCCATCTCCTATTATTTGCAGTGCAAGAATTTTGGGCCTTGATGCTACAAATGTTCATGCATGTTTAACTACAAGCATATGAGTACTCCCAAATGAAGGCCCTGGAACTCTTCATGTCTTAAGCACATAGTCTCCGATCCTGGAAATTCCTGTGCATATGCTTTTCTTTACCCCCTTGAGCAGTCTCATTAATTTCAGCAGGACTACCCACAGTAGTAAAGTTAAAACACGTACATAAGTATTTGCAGGTTCAGGTCCATAGTGACATTTCTCGTCCTCCAATGTTATTTTATCCCCAAGCCTGTTCATTGTCAAAAAATGAATCTTAAAGTAATCAGGCCTTAAAACTCCCCTCAGACCCCTTCCTGGAACTTATTTTATATTCTGTTCTCTGGCAAGGCCCATGGACAGCAGCAAGACTGTCCTAAATCAAATAATCTTAAGACTCTGACATGAATTGACAAGAGCCAAGTATGGCTGAGCTAAAGCTTAAACCACGCTAAAGTGAATAGTTCTGTCTGCTGTAGTTTAGTTTTAGTAGCATTCTTTTGTACTTCATCTTCCTATTATTATTATTATTATTATTATTGAAATAGAAAATTAGCTGGATGGGAATTATGACTGAGAGAGATCCGAATGCTGGAATGCTAGACTTTGTGTTCTTAATTGACCTGGAAGAGAGGCCTCAGTTGCACTTCTTAGCTCCTTATGTTTTGTAACATTTTATTCCAAATGGGCACTTGAAGTTTGAAGCCGAACAATTAAGTAGTTTCACAGCTTTGGTACAAAAGCCATCTGTGTTATTGAAGTTGTGCTGGATAGGTTTGAGGAGCTGAGAAGCTCGGAGTCCTTGCTGAATGTCAGGGAAATGCTCTTCCATCCCATGTCAGGGCTCTGGGCAATTGCCTCTCATCTGTGGAAGTGCAGAGGCCGTTCTCAGCGAGGCATTGTCCCCCCGCAGCCTGCACACTTACATCTGTTTCCTTCCAAAAGCAGCTGCACAGCGGTAGAGGCAAATATGGTAACAGCAAGAGGGGCAGTGCAGCCTGATGTGCTCAGCTGAAAGGCAGGAAATCCTGACTGCTATTCCTGGCGTATGCATTGCCTGTTCCAGGCCTTAGGCAAGAGTTGACTTATCCAGCATCATCTGTAACAACGAACAATGCACCTGAAAACTTACAGCAACTCACAGGCTTCATTCCTGCTGAAGAAGTGTTAGGCTTTGCTTTGTGAAAATACATTCCCAATGTATTAAGCACATAGGAAACAGTTAATATATATATATATATATGTATATATATATATATTTGTAACTTCTTACGTAAGCATGTAAATATGTAGATAAGATGTTGTAACAGGTTTTATCCATCAAGTGCCCACGTAGCTCTGTTCCTCAAGTATGGCCAGAACTGCAGGTGCAAATAAAAATAATTTTTCTTGCGAAGAAGTAGAATTACTCATCAACATATACAGCTGCTTTACATGAATGTAAAATCGTGGTGACTGTGCATTCAAAGGCATGCCTAACTGGCTTAAAAATCAGACTCAAACAATCCCATAACTCTGTAATCCCCAAATATAAACAACTGACATGGATTTTATGTTCCAGTGTATTAGAAGCGGGAAGCATCAGTTGTTTTAAATGGAAACGTAGCAAATTACTGTATCTGAAACTCTGTCACTTGCTCCAAGCAGAGCTCAAACAAATTATGGCTTATCTGAATGATTTCAGATAAAGTTTCGGATAGGATTAACTGTGATGTTCTTTGTTCTCTAAACTTTAGAGCACTTAAGGAGGGGAGCTGGCAACATGGACAAAGTTTTATGATAAAAAATGTAATAACAGCTTTAGAAGAGGAAAGACAGCTGCGCATAAGCAAAGTTAGAATAAACTTGGAATTTGCAGAGATTTTATTAGTGAATATAGATCCTTCTTGCCCATGTGTACACATGCATGTGAGTGTTTTGTGAGGAAGAGAGAAATATACTGTGGACAGACAATAAGAAAGATCTAAGACTTGGGGTTTTGTTGCTTGCTTATTTTGTTTTCTGCATGAGAAAAGATGATTTATCCTATTTTCAGAAAAAAAAATAATTGAATTTTTAGTTGTATTTTTCCCTCACCATTAAAAATGACTATCAACTCCCCTGGCCAAAACACATTTTCAAAGTACTGCATTTTTTTCTGTAAGTTATTTACTAAGATTTCTTTAGCATTTTAAAATATCCAGCCTGAGATTCCAGTTTTGGGTTAAGTTAAATCTGAAATCTTCGTATTTGCCATATTTCCAACTCCTACAGGGAGGAAGGAAAAGCAAACAAAAAAGTTAAATAAGTGTTTATTAAAAATGTGCAGATTTTTTTGCAGCTATAAATGAAAGAAGCTTCATTAAATTCAGGGGAGTTAGACCCACTTATGCTAGCAGAAAAGAGGGTCCTTTTTTCTTTCATTTTCAATCATTTTTCAAATGTTATTTTTAACAATTCTACAGGGAGGGGGAAAGTAGGGTGGAAAACAGTTACAGCCATTTTATCACATTTTACTCCTAACAATGCAGTACAAATGAAAAGAAACCATAATGCTCTGTAGAATAATACATTAATCATCATCAGTCGTCATTCAGTGCAATACGTTCTTTCCACACCATGCAAAATATGAACGGATACCCTCATGAGAAGGAGAAATGTCTTATCTAACCGTTCACCTAGTCTGGAATACATAATGGGTTGCAGTGGGGTTGTGTGTTATTTATCATCTCATGTATGGGGCAAAAATCATGGGACAGCTTTCTTTTGAACCAAGAGAGATTTATGAAAGGTTTCACCCCTTAAGGGGTGTGAAATAAAGGGGTTAGAGGCCCATCTAACCAGAATATTTTTACCCAGTGACAGATGAGTTGTTTTCCCTTGAGAAAAAAAAATAATTTCACTGGAAAAAAAATCTTAAGTTATTTTTCATGAAGAACTAGCTAGCTAAGCTTGGTACACTGCGTCTCATCATTGGAAGATTTATTCTCCAAATACATTTAACTGTGTAGCAGCCTGGCTGTGGTCTAGCCTTGCTCCCTCAGGGATGTTCAATGGCCGGACCCCACAAGACAGAATAAGCCTTGTGATGGGGGCTCAGCACACTTCGCCACCTGGAGTCAACAATCTGCCAGGCTATGGAGACAGAAGGGGAGATCTCAAATAGTTTGGTATGAAAACGTGTCCTGGTGGGAAGGTAGGTCAGGGGAGCTTAAGTCCTTTATTCTCCTCATCTGAGCCAGGTCCTTGTGGGACTGCTGCTCCCACTGTGCTCTCTGGTCGTGTGTCACCAGTCTGCTCTGCAGGGCAGCGGGAGAAGGCTCCGGCTGCATGTGGCAGCAGCGATGGCACTGGCTGCAGCTCCTGTGACACGCTGTTGCCCTTCAGGACTTTCATCTAGATCTTTTCCGTTTATTTATTTATTTATTTATTTATCAACAGGAAGTTGGTGTTTCCTGGAGAAAAAAAAAATAATGAATATTTTTGCAATCTTTGATGAGCTCTTTAGGATTGTTACGCACAATGCGTCAGCATGACGGATTCCACAGCTTTTTGCATAGCTGAGGCAAGTGACTATTTCACAACCTTTCCTCTTTCTTCAGTCTCTAGAAGCTACAGTTCAATCTCAATATTTTCATTCTCCGTTAGGGCTCTGCAGTAATTCAGTGTTCAGAAACTTCAAAACTAATGAAGTATCCCCAAATTATCCCAGATACACTAATGCAATCAAGCTTTGAACTCAAATGGTGGTTTTGTACTCCATGATCTCCAGCAATTCCCTCTCCCTGTTTTTTCACTTGTTTGTAGGTCCCACAGTTACTCCTAACACTGTAAAATTGTTGCAGCTGGAAGCCAGTAGCTGAAAGAATAACAGAAGGAAGATCAGGAGTTTTTTCCTAGAGATGTAGCATACAGAAGAATAAAATTAGGAGGCATCTTCCAAATTACTTGGATATTTGTTAAAATTTCATCCAAAAAGATTTGATGAAACTTTTCCCCTAATATTTTTCCCTTGTCCCTCCCACTCTCTCTCGTTCTTGTATAACATATGTGCATATTTATATTTCTACTCTAGTCCTTGCATCTGTCTCATAAATATATCTCATAAGTGTGTGCTTGCTTAGGTATGAAAATACACTTTGTACAATGCTATGTTTGTACTGCTTCCAATCTTCTGTATCTCTGAAAAATAAGTAGGTGCTATACTTATGTCATTTATTGCTATTTGTTTCTTTATGTTGGTTCTTCTTAAAGTGTTCTTCTTATAGCGTAGCTCCAGGGCATCCTTGCATACAGTTGTGATACATAAAAAACTGAAAAGCACAATTTAAACTGCAGCACCTCATCTGCTCTCTCTGTTTGTTTGTATTTTCCCCTCTGCCGAACATCACATTCCTTTCATTTGGCAATATAATATGATCTACCATAAAGAAATATAGCACAATGGAGGGTGAGTCATTCTGGCTAAAAGCTTAGGGCCAGATCCTCAAAAAAAATCCTATGGGATTGAGTAAGAGTGTTTGCTGAATTGGGAACCTTAATACTCAGTCCTAAACTATGTGTGCTGGCACGGGCTGTCTTCAGTAGCTACAGTGTTTCAGTTTGGGAAGTCATTGCCATTTCTCTTTGCCTTCTGCCAGTTCTCAAAGTCCTTCATTATTCTGTGCTCCTTGTAGAGTCAATTTACTCATGCTGGAAAGAACCATAGTGTTTAACTAACCCTTATCTATAAAACGGTTACAAGGAAATTTGGAGAGATCTCAGTCTGTGCCTTCCAAAGTCCATGTTAGTGAACTGAGTGGGATTTTTGTGGTACACCTGAAGGACTTCAAAACCTGTCGTACTTCAGCAAAACTCCCTATGGCATTGCTGAATGCTTTGTCTGAATCAGAGTTTGTAGCCCGAAAAGGAGGAAAAATAACTGTACTAAGTTCTTAATATTTGGATACCTTATTGACTTGCGGGGTATCTAGCTGTGTGAGGCAGTCTCAGTGCAAAGGTCTCCAAAGTAAGCAAGCTTTGGAGCTGAAAATACTGAGAAGCCTGGATAAGAGACAGGCCTCAGTGTCACTGCGCCGTGTACCCAGCTCTCTACTGGGGGATCTCTGCTGTGACAGGGCAGCTTGAGCCACTGGCATGCCCCAGATTCCTTTCCAATACACACCAAACATGGGGAACCTAAGAACCTTTCCCTTGCAGAGTAACCATCCAAAGTAGCCAGCAGAGAGAGACCCAAAACTCTTCGGCCAGCTCCAGCTCCTCGCGCCTGGGCTCCCAGCCTGGTGCCCCTCGTGGAGTGGAGCGTGGTCTGGCTTTGCTCTTCCGCCCGGGGTTATTGCTCTGCCCTGCGGGGTGGAACCATCCCATGCCTAACAGGATTTGAAGCCAGTTCTGCCACCTCCCAGGAGAGCACGCCAACAACCAAACCGTTCCTGTTTTGCATGGAAAGACATTAAAGAGGGGATGAGGGAAGACAGAAAGATTAAGTCTGCTGGCTGGGGTGCTGATGCACAGTCTGCGAAGGTTGCCTTCCTGTTTCTTGTCTAATGTTTAGTCAAATGCGAAGACAAAGTGGAACAGTTTCAGTGGGAAGGGCTAGAAGACACCCATCTCAGCAGGGAGAGCGGCATCCGGGGGTCCCGCTGTGAGACGGGAGTTAAAATTCCCACTGTAAATCAGGACACGCAGGGGTTTGAGCCTGAGCCTCTGTATTGATGGCAAACATACTAACTTGTGAGTTCTGTGAAAACAGCAACAATCCTTGATCCACAAGGTCATTTCAAATCACCACTGTTGAATCAGGCTGTGTGGACAAATGTTGGTAAAACTTTTATCTTGTGAACCTTGTAGGGAATTAGATATCACAGTTGGTATAAAGGGCACAGATGATCCTGCAAAGCAACAAAAATCCTCCTTAGCACATTTTATCAGTAGAGACTTAGACATTTGCAAAATCTAGGCTCTTTCAAACTAGCTGCATGAGGTTTCTGAGTATCTTATTTCAGACTCCTAAAGTGTCAGTTAGGTAAGTGTGTCACTTCATGACTAAGCTTTCCAGATTTTACCTTGTTTGGTGTTTTTAAATTCTTCCTGTAGCTGTTCTCCAGTGATTTTTCCTGTTCCTTACGCTGCATCAGTCATATATCAAGTTGTGGCTACTCCCTGGTGGCTTGCAGAGAACAATAACATAGGTGAGAAAATATGCCTGCTCATATATTTTGATTGTTTGACTTTCTCCTATATCTCTCTGGAATATACTTCTACCTGTGTGCTTATTTACATATTAATGTGCAAGTAGTTGCAGACCAACGTATTTAGCAGGACTCAGAAACTGGGGAATAATCTGTAGATAGTAGAAGTATATCATTTTGATTTACAATCTAACATTTAAATGTTCTGAGGTCAGACCTCTGAGAGAAAATAATTCACAACTGGATATATAGCTTCCACAGGCTGTACATTTATTGCCAACAAGTACAACACAGATTGTTTTTTACGCGCCTGCTTTTTATTGCCTTAGATGCTGTTGCAGGATAGTTCACATAAACATTTATATAGGGTTTGGAAAACAGTTGTTAGCGAGGAGGAAGCTTTTGCTGTTTACACAGCCTCCGAACAAAGCCACCGCGCGGAGCTTCCTGTAATTGACATGTGGGCGGGTTTCTTCAAGTCACTGACTGGAAGAAGTGAGTGTCTGAGATTTATTCCTGACAGGACTTAAATTACTGGTAGCCTGACACATTTGTGAACAATTACTAGACACTGAGGTGTTTAAAGTAATGGGTACAGTTTGCTCAAGGGATGGGGAAGTTTTGAAACCATTAAAACAAAATGATTTTCCATTAGATTAGTAAAAAGTGAATGCATATGTTTATTTTTCTAAAATACACGGGTATATTTGACTTCTTAAATATTTTTTCTCTCCAAGTGCACATGCTTAAAAATGCTCTTCGTTCCCTTAACAGTAGGTTACGATGCATTTGTATGAGCACCGGTTAGCTGAGCTTATAGTCACTTCTGAACGTGACACCTGAGCTTGCAGTCTCCCAAAAGGTGAATTCACCGAGGACGTCTTGATTAGAAAAAGGATCTCACTGTTAAGTTGTCCAAAATAATAACAATATCTAGTTTTTTCCCTGTTTTTGTTTATCAATTTGAAAGAAGAAATGTGAAATGTCCTAAAAGTTACTGCCTTATACATTTGACCATTAAATACTGTGAACTTTTATGGGGGAAAAAAGGTTAACTCCCTCATTAATCTACACTACATTTATTCATCCATTTGTAACTCTTCACGGTAAAAGTTACATTTATTTCCAGCATATGCATTCACTGTTCATACTCCTTCCATTCCTCTAACAGAACCTGGGGCTAGGAAATACACTTCATCCTAATCCCCTCGATTTCCTAGTAGCCACTTGAGAGACTTCTGTCACAAAAGGAATAGGTTATTGCCCCTGGATTGCCACAGGTTTTTAAGAAGCATCCTACATGCACACTGAACTGTGTGTACACAGTTTTATCCATCTTCCCTCATTAATCATGATCTGCTGTACAGGTGCTGTCTCTGCAACTCATGTTATTCTGATGTTCTGTGATAAAAGTGAATAAAAATATTAAAACTACATACATCTACTAATAGTCAAAAATAAAAGATTTAGATGGTGAACATAAATCAGTATTTTCAGAGCAGACTGGTAAGCCTGCTTCACTGCTAGTGTAACAGTTAGAAGCTAAATCGTTCTTCCTGGCTGAGTCAATAAAAATGTTTATACATGTCTTCTGTGCAACGTGGCCACACAGAGAGCTGCAAGAAATGTTTGTTGTACTGGTCGTGGATGCAAAGCTGTGAGTGTTGCTTGCACTCCTGTTGATCCAAGCATTTGGATTCTCCAAATCAGGCTGCCAAAAATCATGGCACTGGTTTAAGCACGTTAAGATTTCACACACACACACTGTTGGTACTGGTTTTTAATTACTCTTCCAACCACAAGAATATGACAGTACTTTAAAGAAACCAAGAGGCAAAATGCTTATGTAGTCACATTGGCAGTGTTAGATAGGACATCTAACTGTACCCACTGGTTTATTGGTACCCCTGCAATGTCAATGTGACAGTGTTTTCCAATGGGCAGTTTACTACTGTGAAAAATAAACCTTTTGCTTATATTTATTTAGTATTCTTCAGGAATGAATAAGCATCTGTGTGTTTTGCTAGCCTTCCCATGCAGCCTTCCAGATTTCAACAAGACCAGGTATTACCAGAATAGTTTATATCTGCCCCCCAAACACTCAGTTAGAAGAAAAGGATCATTTATGAGGTAAATGAGGACAGAAATGGAAAGCTGTAAACACTTCTCTCCCATCATCATTGAAGTATCCAGCGTTTGACCTGCTAGCAGTACATTACCTGTATTTCCTACTGTTGTTCTTCCTTTGCTGGCTCATTTCTCTAGCCAAAAATAATCTCAGTATTTCTCAAGTCATGGCTTTCAGCTAGCATCCTCTATTGCTCCCACCGGTATCTGTAAGACATTTCTCTGCCCAGTGTCTCACCAGCCTTTGTGTCTCTCCCAGCAAGAGGAAGAATATCAGCCAGGTGGCTCTTCACTGCTGCTGGTTTGAGTCAAAGGTTTTGGCAAAAAGCAGCCAGCAACCTAGCTTATACATAGGAATACGCACAGGTGCATGTAAACATAAAGAACAGAGGGACAACCGTTAAAATATAGTAATATTTGCCATAAAAAGACTGGACTCTCATTGCTGAATGTGAACTTCCATCCCTCAGGTAGATTCTCGTGTACTGCTTCAGGAAATCCCTTTCTTGCCACACCTTCCTCTTCGACACAACTTTTGTTGTAATCCAGCTGGGAACTACCTTTTTTTTTTTTTTTTTTTTTTTTTTCTTGTATTGCCATAGGATTAGGAAAATATGAACACAGGCAGTAGGTATAGTTTCTGCCATTAGAGACTCCTTCCAGCTCACTACTTGCTGTAACGCAGCCTTCACCATGAGCAATGAGTTAATTGCTCGAACTTGTTTGCTGGCCTGTTGTGCCACAAAAGTTAAGGGCTTCCAGGCTTACAGACCGTCTCCGGCATAGGGGCAGTGTTTAGACACTGGCAACACATTTTATTTTAATGCACAAGAGCAGTACATACTGCTCTTCTACATACATGGAGAATAAGACAGTCTGTGTCTTTTTGAAGTAATTTCCAAAGTGATTTGCATTGGCTTCATTATGGTGAGAGCTCCTGAAAGTCTGTCCCGTGTACAGTGTGTAGGACACTGTACACTACATTGGTCAGCTAACCCACTATCTGCTCTTCATTTGAACCTATGTGGAAGATTCTGTAAACTCACAAAGAGAGAGTTTTTATTCCCTACTTCTTGCTTTCTGTGTCAGTTCTTGATACATTGAGTAGTAAAACAATTTGTAGCATGCTGTTAGCACAAAGCAATGAAAAATAATACCAAAAATAAAACATGAAACTGCAATGAATGCATCTATTTTTACACACTGTGTTTTGTCTCAAGGAAATTTCAGAAGCTTCAGCAAAAGAACCCAAAACACTCTCAGGGTATCAAATCACCATAGGGATGGCTTTCTCTGTTTTTGCAAATTTCATTATTTTCCTTGTGTATTTGGGGAAAGGAACAAAAAGAACTGCAGATGTTCCAAACTTTCTATGGTCTTTTAAAATAATTCAGGGTGGTGCCTCTGCTGTACACTAACTATGTGCTGTTTTGCTCACATATTCATAAATTTTTCTCATTTGTGAGAGTCACTGAATAGAGCATGTGAATTGTTTTACCCGGTAGGTGGTGGAGCAATAATGAAGCATTGTGATTAAGTAGTGTTGGAACATCTTATCTTCCTCACTGAGTGGGAGGCACCATTAGTAGTAAAAGTAATTACCTGTGTAGAACGTGCTGATTGCATTGAGTATCTACTCCATGACACAAAGAATGTCTTCTCAACTTTAGGGACTTTAAGAGATCTCCATTTACTGCTAATTTCACATTTTAAGCAATAGTGCATAATTCTTTTGATTTTTCTTTGGTGTTGAAATTACAAATAAACTTTGAAAGAGCTTTTTCTCCTCATCAAAATTCTGTCCTTGTCATTGGTAGCTACAAAAAGAGGATGATCAAAAAATCACACGAAAGAACAGGAACTGTAAAAGCAGGGTACGAGCAGGGTACGTGCCCAGGCTGTCTTGCCCACTGCTTGGAGGGGTTAGATGACTGTTTTGGGCAACATCTCTAGACAGCTCGTGGTCTCCTGCAGAAGCAGACCGCAGTGCCCTAACTATCGAACAGCATTACTCTATAGAAACGATGCGGATGATGGTTCAGAAACGGGACATTAACACCGAGCATTGAGAGAAGGTCTCAGCTTACAGAAAATCCTTTAACTGGGGATGTGTGGGAGGCTGTTGCCACTGATGGCATCAGTTGCTTACAGGGTTATTCTCACAGAAGCCAATCTGTAGTATAATACACTCTGTCCTAAGGTCTGCATTTCATAAGCATTCATCCATCTGCCTGACAGTTTCCAGTAACTTGGGGAATAAAATATTAAGATATGATGAAAATAAGCGGTTCTTTCTATCATAGGAAAACGAGTTTATTTTCATTTCTTCTATAGATTGTAGCTCTAGTAAGTTTTGTATCTCACATAGCTGTGAAATCAAACCTCACTGCCTATCTTATACTTCAAAAACCTTTTAGCTTCTTTAAGAAACTTATAAAAAGTCCTGGGATCCAAAGGGACCTGTGAGTTTTAAGCTAAGAAAGAAAACTGACAGCATTTGTGGTTTGTTCTAGATCTGATTCAAAGCCTGCTGGAATCCAAACAAAGAGATTCTCACTGAGTTTTAAGATTAATATCTGGGATTTGAACATAATGGCTAACATAAATGCAGTCCTGCTACGCTCCTGAAAAGTACCTGAGCACATTTGTAATAATGTAAGGGTTAGATGACTGTATCGGGCAACATTTGTAGACAGGTAGAGTCAATTAAGGTAATTGACGGAAGAGAAAAGGCCTCGTGAATTTTTCTCTGTTCTCTGTATTACTTTATAGGGGCATTTCCTTTGGTAATTGTAGGAGTATATGAGGTCATAATGATTGGAGACAGGCAGAAACTTTAATGAAGGTGACAAACTGTCACTGAATTGATTGCTTATTTCTCTATCATGTACGATCTCTTCCACCAATAAAAGGAGAACATTTGTTTAAAGAATAGTATGCTTTTAGTCAACAGCCTTAATTTCAGATTGCTTCAGAGGCTTTTGACATTTTTTCTGCTACAAATACAGTTTCTAAATGATGTTTCAAAGTTTGGGGCTTTTTGTTGATGTTTGTTTTTTTTTATTATTATTATTATTATTTTATTATTTTTACATCTCCTGAGGTTTTGTTTTATTTTATTTTATTTTATTCTATTTTATTTTATTTTATTTTATTTTATTCTATTTTATTTTATTTTATTTTATTTTATTTTATTTTATTTTATTTTTAATATCTCTGAATTACAGTAACCTCTTTCTTTGTTGTTATTTGTTTATTTTTGTTGGTTAATCTGTGATGCATTTTTCTCATTTTATATATACACACACACACACACACACACACACACATATATATATATACAGTGGAAATATATTTGAAATAATCACATAAAAATTTACAAGTGTTTTTATGAAACAAGTAAGCCCAGGAAATGATTAACACTACATGAAATTTGGCAGTTTTTTCTTTGCAGAAGTGAATGCAACTTTTTTCTTCAGTATTAGTTTCTGTGGGCTTGGTTTAGCTTGATTAAAAATAAATGAAAAGTCAAAGTGAATTTCAGGCTAAATGGGTAAGTTCCACCCAGTTTTGTGCAGAACCGTGCAACTGCATGTTTTGTGTTTTTAATTTGCAGACTTAAGATTGGCTTCAAATTGGGCCTGAGTTGATTTTATTCTTACTGGTTTCAGAATAAAGTGAAATATCTGAGAAGTCTGGAAAATATTTCGGCAAAGCAGCCCGGAGTTTAACTGAGACCAAAATCAGGCACATTTTGCATAACATGGATTGTATTTCTATAATTTCCAACTGTAATTTAATGATTAAAAAAAAAAAAAAAAGAAATTTTGTGACTATCTGTTGTTCATTGCTGGTGTTTACAGGAACTAACTGCCTTCAAGGACACCAAGCAGATTTCCATTCCTTACTGTGGCATGAAAACAGGGGACAGAGATTTTACTCATAATAAGAATGTAAGCAGCATGAAAATTTGCACAGTAGGATCCAGTTTAGCATTCTTTTCCTAAATCCTACTATAGTTCAGGACCACTCCTCTTCTGCATGATACACTTCAGTACCAGTCAAGGATATGTTTGATAGTCCAATGTGCCCTCATGTGCTTTAAAGCAGGATAATATTAAAGTACCAAATTAGTTGTGCTCCTTAAAGTATTCTAGAATATCTGTGTCTCCAGCTACTAACTGTAAATGAGAACACCTTTATCTTGTAATCAGGTGGTAGATAAATCATTATTAGTGGCAAACTTTTATATTGTGCTGGGATCCCATTGTGCTACAAATAGCACAGTCATTGAAAAAGGCAATTGCTGATCTGGCTTTCTGATTAGCCCAGTAAATTACAAATGTTCATTATACACAATAAAATTTTAGCCTGGCTGAAATGTGTGCCATAATCTGTATTCAGTAAAATGCATAATGTTTTCACAAATATGCTGGCAAATACTAGATTTTAGTTTTCTTTTAAAGTTATCTATACTGCTGATTGTGAAATTTAGCTACAGTAGACGCTAGTGAGATATGTGCCCCATGTGTATCAAACCCAAACAGGCTGGCAGAGATGGATGGTACATGCAGATATGATGCGTGTTGATTATGCACACAGGTGATTGGCCAGATTTGTTCAAGAATTGTTTGGATCAGAGGAATCTAAAATCTGAGAAAGGTTCTGGAGTGAAGCATAGATGCATGTGCTTAGTTAGCACCAACAAAAACACTGCAGTTCTTGTTTTAGGAACAGAGTCCAGATTTTGAATCTTGATTCATATCCATTGCTTAGACACAGAGAAATGTAACTCCAAGCAAAAACTTACACGGGAGGGAGAGAAAAATAAAATGTGATGTTTTGGTCCAAGTGAGTTTGTTTAAGGAAAAAAATTGAAAAAGCATTTTTGGCAGTTAAAGTGTTATGTGGGCTTACAGTCCTTTTTGGAATATGCAAGTGTGTCACAATCAATATTGTTCTTGATAAAACCGAACCACAGACAACCCTTTTCTTTATAAAAAAACAGACCCCGATCCCCAGACTAAGTAATGAAATTTGCAAAGGAAAATTTATAATATGTGATGGAAAAAAGATACATGCACCTGATGTTAGTTAGTGGGGAAAATATTGGACAGAAATTGTTAGCATGATGGGAAATTAAATTACTTTAAACAGTATTTGAACATGAAGGGAACAGAAATTTGATTAGGGAAATCATTTCAGATATTCTTTTAATTCTTTCTAAGTCCAAAAGGCTCCCCTCCCAGCTAACTCCCTAGAACCAATCAGCCCCAAACTGCCACATTTATAAAGAGACCCTGGAGTTAAGGGTCTAGCATGCAGATCTTCTAACTCCCAGCTTTCCCGTGGCTTTCATCACCTCATCCGGGCCAGTCTCCCCAGTCTCCCAGTCTTATTCACACCGAGAAGTCTCTCTCAGGTAATCCAAGGGCATCTAATTGTAGTCTACTTTTCCACATGACCTCTTGATGAAATGGATGTGCTTTCTATACGATGAAATAAGGATATTTCCACCCTATTCTCCTTTGGTGTCTTCATTATTAAACTGGTAGGAATAAAGACTATAAAGTTGTGCTTGTAGAGCATTTGGGAGCATGGAGTGGGGAGGCCAAGAGAGAAAGCCAAGTGAGTTGCACAGCTTTGTTCATAGAACAGTCAATTTCTGGTCATCTATAAGCCTAGTTTCCAACTTCTCCCCTGTCCATAATGCATTTAGGTGGACAGGAGTCCTGCCGGGGCAGAGGCAGCCCTTCGGCAGGGGCTGACCTGCAGGTTCCCGGAGGTATTTAGGCACTGGCTGGAGTCAGACTTCAGCACCTAAACAAGTGCGGGAGCAGAAGCTGCCCAAAGCTACAGAACAAGCCTGCTGCTGACACCGTCTCTAATCCAAACCTTCCCCTGCCTGCTGAACCATCTCTAGGTTTTCACAGGAGCTGTCCCTGTTAATCCAGGCAGGATCACAGGAGATAGGATGACCCGTGACACCACCGGGGTGTTTAGGGAGAAAGGGGACGACTACCTGGACAGAACTGCAACCAGTTTGCTGTATTTAGCACCCCATTCCTTACATGACATTAATGTGGAGATGAGAGTCAATAAAACACATGGAGGGAAAATGTATGATTCCAATTTACATTAAGGAACTTAAAAGTTGTGAAATATGTGAAGAACAAACTGTTGTGAGAAAATAAGTGCCAGCCTTCCTGCAAATTTTGTATCTGATTCTGCAGGCATGGGAAGTCTTCAGCACTGTTCCTGACTTGGCTGCCAGTTTATGTGGGAGGGAAACAGCCATTTTGCTCGAGGGAAATAGTTTTTTAAAAGTTCCATGATGAGAAGGGGTTTTGTTTGTTTGTTTATTTTTGTTTTCCTGCATGAAATGAGTTTTGCAGTTTAAAATAATGGCCCAAAGGCTGAATTCCGACTCCATTGGCTTCAGCTGAGATGTTACACATGTGCTTCTGTGTTGACATTTTGGCAAGTTAACTTTGGTTGTAGATACGTATACGCACATATACAGATTGTGTGTGTGTACGTATAAATGTACACACATCTAAGCTTTCATCTGGACTGCATTTTTAAAGTGTTTCAGACAATGCATTGTTCCAGTTTTATGGATGGCAAAGATAAAGCACAAAAAATACAAATCGTAACAAAGAAAAACAAATCTTTCATGCCCTATCCCAGCCCCTGCCTCTCAAGAAGCAGCATGTTTATTTCTTAAATTTTAGGGGGCAGATGTTTTTAAAAACAACTGGCCATACAGCATTTGCCTTGTAGGAATCTAAGGAGCGAGGGGATTTGGGGCAGGGTTAACCAGAATTTAGAAAACCAAATGAAGTGGGAAGATTTTCAAATGTGTTCTACTGGGCTTCCATCTCCTGGGCACAGAAGGAGTCTGGGAGTTTCTTTTGAAAATCTGCCTTTTCTGTAGGTGTTGTATTGGAAGCTGAAGCTCTGAAAATCTGGCCTTTGAGACCTATTTTTAAAATATGATTTCTGCTTTTTCAGACACAATTTTGTGATCCCAGCTAATTAGGAGAACAGCCATGTGGTTAGACATCTGAGTGGTAGTCTTATTGCTTGTAACAATGACCATGCTAGAAAATCTGGTCCGATGTGGTTTTGTTGTTATTTTGTGTTTTGCTTTTTTTTTTTTTTTTTCCTTTGCTTTCAGAATAGACTGGAATCTCGTTTTCAGGCTGTGTTGGACTCCATTCCTGACGTTGTAACAAATACAGTTGCTATTCAGTGAGACTGTTGCTGATGGACTCAAATTAAATTTCAATTGAAATGACATATTTTATTTTCTAACATCAGTCTCTCCCTTCCATATTCTACGTGTGCTTTCAGACCACTGGTAGGGGAGAACTGCTGTGTGACTCTTCTTTGACTTACAATTCAGTCATCCAAAATCAGAAACCTAATAAAGCTTTAAGTATCAATTGAAATTAAAATTTAGGTACAAAAGGTGTTTTAGTCAATCCTCCAGATTGCAAGCTTACTTGCAGCTGAGTATATCACGTTAACACAATTTTACATTTATATTAAAAAGTGACTTTAAGAGACCCCAAGCAAGAGAGTGAAATTAAGTATTTTATGTGAAACTATGCCCTCAGCTGACATTTTTGGAGCAGGGCAAGAGTAATCAAGGGCAAATTTTTTTTATTTTTTTTTAACTTGGTTAGCAATCTGAAGGAGAAATTATTCCATCTAACTGGCTGATATTGCATGCTCTAAAAGCACTACAGAGCTTAATCTCCAAACAGTAATACATCTGATACGTGCGTGTTGGTTTCATGGCAGTTATTCGGAGAATTAGAGCTGATGCCACATTCAGGAAAGAGACTATTTAAAGGCAAAAAATATCTCAAAATGTAGCTGCAAACTTGCATGACAAAATTAATAAGGAAATATTATTTCTTGTCAATCATGACAGTTTCTCACGTAAAGCCACTGACGATAAGCACAGAGTAGTTGTGTTTTTATTTTTTTTTACTTAGCTCTTACTAATTGTTGACAAGCTCCCAGGATGTTAGAGCCTGAACCTGTTTATGTCACCAGCCTGCTTGTCCCCCAGGTACAGCTGTAAAAAACAAAGCCATAGCCCAAGAGATTTGTGTTGGGATTACAGAAAAAGTGACTAACATTCACTGCTAGGAGGTAGGTCTTCTACTTCATCGGCTGCTCTTATATTACCATGTTATTATTTCTATACTACACCTTTGCTAAAAGTGTCAAGAGCAGCTCCTCTCTACCATCACTGTGCTGCAATTTCTTCCCTATCATAGTTATTACTTATGATATAACAGCATTCAGTCAGGATTAAGACCTCATTGTGCACAGTATAAATACACAACAAGATACAGGCTCTTTCACAAACAGTTTACAGATTGTCACCGTACCTGATCAAGAGCAGATTCCTCACCTGAGTCAAAACTGCTCAACGGGCAGAAGTGTCATGGTTTTAGGAGCTGATCCAGCCTTTACTGGAAATAAAATACCTGGTGATTTCGGGGTAAGAGAAACCTAAATGCAGTAATTCTGTGTGCAGGTGGTTGGTCTCAAGATGTTTAAATGAGTGCAATATAGCACATCAGAGCTTGTCAAGGCCTACAGTTGGCTCCGTTTGGGTGGCAATTCCTCCTGGAAATCACTGTCAGATGGGCTAGGGGAGGCTAGGAAGAATAACGTGAATGTATCCATGGTGAGGATGTAAGAAGGGAGGCAAATCTTTGTGGTGGGTGGTGGGATTTGGATGTGGAGGCTAGTGTTACTGCTAATTTCTATTTGAGCTACCTTCTATTTTGGATATTGCTAATATTTCATGTAGTGGGTTGAGAATCGATTCACCAAAGCCTGCACTGTTTAAAGCATAGAACGCTGGGAAAAAATAATTTTCACTTGGTTACAAAGACTCTAGTTTTCACACACTTAGCAGTCTTCCATCTCCGCTGAAATCCGTAATTTTTTTCCCTCCATTATTCTCTTCATTATGTGCTAGATACCCAGGAGCCTGGTGCAGAGCTCTTGAAAGCAAATGAGAAACTTGGTTTTATTCTAGGCCTCATTTAAGGTTAGAGATGAGTATAGCGCGTCTGCATTCAGCTCGTTCATTGTGTCCCCTTACTGACAGTGCAGAAGTTGGTCTCATCCTTTCCAGCCCAGGCTCCCTACAACCAGACTTGTTTCCCCGTCAAGAAACTTTACTTAATTCCAGAGGTTTTACTGCAGTTGGCTTTTATATGAGAGTACCAAAAACTGAAACAAGTGGATTCACTGTAGTGTCTTGCCACATTTATCTGGCTGGATTCATTCATCTTGTTGCCATTCTCACTCCAGTTTTGCAAGCATCCATGCTGACATCCCGTCTCGAACATCTGCATTAAGACTGTCAGGAAAACAGGTGTCAACATTTTTTCAAAAGGCAAAAATCCAGTCCCCTGTGGCTTCTCCAGGCTTCCTGGGGTAGAACAGACCCACAGAGCTTTGCATCTTTGCTTTCCGTAACATGACAATGGCTCCCTGCTGGAAATCACCTGGATATTAACCAGTAAAAGAAAGCAAGAGGGAGGGCAGGGTGGGCATTCTTCCTTCCCTTTCCACTGGAGACCCTTCAGGTTGGAAGCGTGTAAGGAGTGTATTATGTTTTCTTACGTTTACTTGTGTTATGTGACTTTGTGACTTTGATCTATGCTAACTCAAATCAAAGGCCTATTGTAGTAGGCACTGCATACGTAGGTAACAAACCAGGCACTCCCTACTGTAAAGGCTGTATGATCTGAAAAGACTAAAAAGAAATGAAGGGTGACACCCATTTTACAGATGGGGAATTGAAGCTGAGATTGAGCAACTTGCTTGAAGTTTCACAGGGAATAGATATACTGTTCTGGGTCAGAGATAAGAATTATACTGCTTCTGCCCTGAGTACTGTGTCTCTGTGTGTGCTTCTCCCCAGCACATTGCCGTACACCAAAACCTCCCTCTTTTTCTTGTGCCGGAGCCCTATCTCTGTGCCTGGTATTCCAGCATGTTATAGATGTCTTTGCTTACAATTCAGGATCGCATCTGAAATAAAAAATGAAGCCTTCAAGATTAAATCCAGCACAGGATTTAGGTACTTAAAGTAGGATTTGAGTGGTATTTTGATACTTAAATGTAAAGTTGAGACCAGTGAGATGCTGCCAAGATACTGCATTATCCCGGGGAGTGCCTACACTCCTTTGGTTTCTCAGTTTATGATCTTTAGTGTCTTAGGAGGCTGATTTTTTTATTTATTTATTATTATTATTATTTTATTTCAATACATTTAGTGAATGTTTTGGTTGAGAGGGTTGAATATTTCTGTCCCTACCACCTTCATAGGCACGTGGTGGCTTCTCAAACTGGCCCTGTGAGTCTGCATCTAGCCAGCTTTCCCAGGCTCCTGGCAAAGCCCAGCAGGAATGGCCACTTTCTTATAAAACATGGCACTCACAAGGAACAGGGATCATCGTCACAGTTTCGGCCCCTCCCAGGATCTGGGATACCAAAGTGCCAGTGTTATGAATCTGTATCATCTGCTTTCTAGGAGGATTTCAGCCTCTTGGAGACCTGGGAAAACACACTTTCTGTCAGCTGAAGCCATGCAGCGAGGAAGAAAATATTTAGATTCATTGATGCAGCAGGAGAGGGAGAAAGAAAACTAAAGCAGGAAGATCCCTTTGTTATCTGGTGGGGACAGCTTACTGATGAGGGTGAATTATGGGGGCTGCCCTGGCTCCCAGGAGTGTTCCTAAATTTTGTCCAGTAACTTCAAGGAAGGGGGCTTTAAAGTTCTGGGAGCAGAGAGCAGCAGCAGGACTGTTCAGTTTGAATTCGTCTGTGTGCAGCATCACAGCTCTTACAGAAGAGCTGCCCGCTCCAAGCACGGGAGCACCACCAGGGTTGCTTGGGGCATCCCCGGCAGTTGTGGGTTTAACTCCCCAAGGCGAGGAGTGAATACGCCTGAGTCTCCCATCTCTTGGGTGAATGTGCTAACTGCAAGGCTGCTACCAGAAAATTAATGTCTCTGCTCATCAGCTGCATGTTTAAAAGCAACTTCCAGACTGGGTGCTGGCTGGGGAGAGACGCCACCCTGCAGCCCGAAGTGGGGTGTCTGGAAGACAAGACTGAAGAGCCAGCCCTGGCCTGGAGCCTTTTTGCAGGGTAGTCCCAGGCAGCTGTTTGCAGCGCCTTTGACTCCAGCCTGCCTCGGGGCAGTGCGTGTTAACTGATTTGGATGCCCTTCTGATAGATCTGCTCTCCTCATGCTGCGCATGGGGGGCCCGGGCTCCCCTCGCAGATGTCTGCATCCCCCTTCAGGAGTGGGCTAAGTCCTCCACTGAAGTGGGTCGCCGGAACATCGCCAGCAAATCCCCCCGAAAGGCACTGTCTGTGGGCTGGGAGGTGTCAGAGCGCCGTAGTTAAAGGGA
Source organism: Anser cygnoides (assembly GCF_040182565.1). Taxonomy (NCBI): domain Eukaryota; kingdom Metazoa; phylum Chordata; class Aves; order Anseriformes; family Anatidae; genus Anser; species Anser cygnoides. The sequence goes on along the minus strand of NC_089888.1, from coordinate 7,498,920 downwards.
TGGAAGCAGAGGTATGTCTCTCTTCCTGCCTTGTTTTCAGTACTTTGACGTAATGTGAAGCATTTTGCCAGCTGCGGTTTTCTGAGAACAGATTGGTAAACTCTGACTTGTTGCATCAGCCTGACAGCTGACTTCCCACACAGTTCAGTGTCTGCAGCGCTCCGCTGGGGCCAAAACTGAGCAGTGATTCATCTTCTAAAACAGGTCCAGCACACCAACAGTCTATTAGTTGTAATAATGCTGAGGATGGGTGGGAGGTAGTTTAACGCCCTTTGGACTCACTTTAAAATATCTCTTTGTCCTCTCTGTTGCTGGGTAGTCAAAAGAATATGCTTTGTTTGAAATTTTCCAGAAAAAAAAAAAAAAGTTTCAGAATACCAAAGCCTCAAATAGGAGCTGATGGCTCCAGTCTGGGCACAGACAATTCAGTTTGAGGGAATTTATAGCAAGCCTATCCTTAATGTGTCCCAGGAATTACTTGATTTGCTTGTTGTATTCCGTAGCAAAAGAAACCGGGGATACAAATTTAATACAGCCTAGGAGCTTGTGTTACAGTTTACTGTGTCCTTGGACAGCTGTAAATCCTCCTCTGATGTATTTGCTTAATATTTAGGCTTAACATGTTTTAACCACAAATCAGGCTACAATAATGAACCTGGAATCTGTCCAAGCCTTATCCCAGAGTCCCCACAAACAACTTCAGTCCCAGAGGTGAAATGATGGTGATCTACCTGTGAATGTCCCGAGTCCCCCCTCATTTTGTGACATGTGCCGAGAATAACAACACACAATAAATCGTGAGCCTGATCCTCAGCTAAGGCAGAGATTTACATTCCCCTGTGCTGATTTACACCAGTGGAGGAGCTGATTCCACCGTGAACAAATACAGTGTTTTAATCTACCAATCGATCCACAGCTCAGCTAATGAAACTTTGCAGCCCTTAAAATGTCCTGGCTCCAACTTGAATGTCTCCTGCATCTGGGTTTTCTCTCATCAGCACTTTAGGGCTGGTACTGCATTAAAAACGGCACACACGACTACAGTTAAGCTTTTCAATAATGAAGTCACTTTATTTATTGAGAAACTTCATCACAGGATACATGATTCTTGGCAGGGCAACTCCTGAGCAGGAAGCCTGCAGTTACAAAGGTATGCATAAACGTGTATAAGGGCATATTGTTTGCCTTCTTTTTATTACAGGAAGGATATGGTTTGGGTTGTGTTTTTGATGAGTTTTATTTAATTGTACGCTGGGATTTTCCTAGACTTGAAGTTAAAACTTGACAAACACTTCTACCCCTCCCGTTACGTAGATGCGGGGAGTGGCTTGCTCTGTGTTTTGTGCTGGAGCTTGGCAGACCCCGCACACAGGGCTTCATCCCGCGGGCACGGCTGGCTGGCCATCAGAGTTGGCGCAGGCATTGGGCAGGCATGAAGCCTTCCCATAATTGCTGGGGTTAACAGATGCTGTTCGGAGATCTGCACGAGAAAGATTCTGGCGAATCGATATTATTCCTTTTTAATTTTTATTCTGTAATCTTAGGGTTGTATTTAAAAAAAAGGAAAAACCTTACAAATAAATCCACTGACAAAATGTACTAGCTATAGACATTGATGATTTCTGCTTCCTATGGCTATTTGATTGCCTAATTACAGTCATTTTGAACTGATTGCATGCTCTTTTAATTTATTTCACAGCATTTGGCTGTAAGGAAGGACCTAATGCAGGGTATTTTTTACAGAGAGGAGTAAGTGTTCCTGAAAACAAATGCTCAGTACTTTCTAATTGAGGACCTCTCTGCTTAGAAGAGATGAATGAACTGAAAGCAGTAGCCTGTTTTATCTGTCAGGTAGAAAACCGAAGGTTTTGAGAAAAAGAATGTTTGGAAGCCTCTCTGGTTGCGTTGAGCACTTATCCAAGCCCTGGCTAAGCAGCCAGATTGCTGTTATCTCTGGCTGACTCCCAGGCTCCCGGATTAGGAACTGCGATGGGGTCTCGCTCTGGAGAGTACCAACCTTCCCATGCCAGCTCCCTGCTTCTACTCCAACCTTGATTAACTCATGAAATATAGAAATGTGATTAAAAAGAAGAAAGAGGGCTGGTTTTGAACCTCAAGAAACATTTATTTCAGTTCCACTTATAACCAGGGGTCAAGGCTGAATGTAGTTGTTTCAGGCGAGCCAGCTCTTTCCTTGTTCCTTGTACAGTTGTTTCTCTGGGGTGCTGTTAAAAGCCTGTCTCCTCCTTCTAAAGTGTCATCTGCAAGCAGAACTGCTGGCTTCCTCAGTGGCCTTCTTATTGCTTTCTAATGAATCATCTTGGTTAATCCACGGTAACATGATACAAAAATGAGACCCACACATTTGCCATCAGTTTTCTTTCAGGAGGTAAAGTTGCAGATAATTTTACCGTTGACTTCTCTGTGCTACAGATCCCATTATTTCGTGCCATCAACAGAAAACACTTGTGCTGTAACAGAGAAACAAAACTGTTCTTCATAAGCGTTGTGCATCCTGAGAAAAACGCTGCTATCAATCCAAAATACAATTAGAATTATTTTGCCAGGTTATGTCAGGTTGTGAAAACAGTATCAGTAGAGGAAAAGAAAAATAAATAACTCTGCTGTGTTTTGCCAGCTCTCCGGTTCTGGGGACTTTGGCTGGCTGGCTGGATGGGGAAGGATACAGTTTATTATCAGTAGTTTAACACACTTGTGAATGGTGCCTCTTATTGCTAGCCTATCAGACTAGCACTTAAGATGATTCAAATGCAATCTCAGGGGGTTAAAATGTACACAAAATAACTGCCGCAAACAAGTCAGCCAATACCAAGAACTACAATTCAGAAATCTGATTCCACATCTATTGTCAAGGTGTTTGTGTGCTTATTTTGACTGCACTGTTACCCCAAACTTTTCAGACAAATCCTTGCAAAGTCTCTCAAATTCACGTGGAAAGCTGTGATGTGATATGGAGTCATTACTGCAGAATTAGTGGTGGGTGTCTTAATGTTTTTAATATCCCTAGGACTGTAACTGCTGGGGCTCCGGTCCTGCTGAGGGCTGGGCTGGGCTGGGTGTTGTATAAACATGAACAAAAAGAGCGTCAGGTCTCCTTGAGTTTACAACCAAATAGGCTGTAGTTATTGGAACTCTGCAGATGCCAATCCAGCATTAATTTCACTTACAAATTGTCCAGCTGTTAATGTAACATAAATGCTTGCTCAGTCCTTTCTTTTAAGAGGAGTTCTGCCTGAAATGGTTTTGCTAAAAAGAGCACAAAAGTCTTTTTGCTCCAACAAATTATCTATAATCGGGGCTGATTCTGAAAAGACTTGCACAACTAATAACTTTGCCAGCACGAATAGCTTCATTAAAGAAGCTACATTTCCTCAAAGAAATGCTTGCAGAATTGGGCCCGATGATCGCTATGAAATTGTTTCTGCAAAGTGATTTTAATGGCATTTATATTGTTTACTCTAACAAAGAGACTCTGAAGATAGCGACCTTTGAGCTTTGATTTTAGAAGTTATGTGACTAATCCAGTTTTTACAGATGTTTTTACAGATTTTTTTTTTTTATGTTCATTGCAGACTTCAAGGGAATGCTTGAACGGAACAGGATTTGAACCTAAGCTTCCCAATGTTTCTGCTTTGGCCTTGTACCAGTAATTATATAAAGATTGATTTCATAAGCTCAAGCTGTTGTGTTAGTGAAAATTTTGTGCAAGGAACATCCATTTTGTTAGATTTCACCAGCAGCAAGGAAGATCACCTTGCTCAAAACATCTCAAATGCTGTAAGTTAATTTTAAAAACCCCAAGAGTCAACAACAGCAACAAAATCCTGGACTTTTATTGCCCTGACAGAGACCTTCTAAAGTGCAAAAGACCAAGTCCTGCTTTGGAACCCATCTGGACTGTGATTAGGTGAACTCCTCTGTAGTGCCATATTTACTAGCCAAACGCATGTGTTGCTAATTCAGTATGTCTTAAGTCACAGCCTCACATCTATAAAGTTTCAGCTTAGCAGGAAAACATGAAAAAGCACTCTTATATTAATCAGCAGTGCCAGAAATAAACCTGGGTATCAGGAATTTAAACCTCATACTGCTCAGATGAATGCTGCAGCCTACAATGTACAGCAAGGCTGTATATTTCCTCTCTATGAAGGATGGATGTTAAATAAATAAAAAAAAAAGAGTTAAAAAATGCATTTACTTAAAACACTTATCCTTGTAAGAGTGCTACATAAAATGTACCTAAAAAGGTATTTTTCTTCCACAATTTAGGCAAACAGAATTTTTTAGTTGGATATTATCACCTGGAGAGAGCCCAATAATAAGTAATTTAGTCTGGAGAGGGGTTTTGTACATTTCTGATTAATATTTACAAAAGGCTTTGTGTATTTTTGCCCTAACGCTAATGAGGCAGCAGATCAAGTTTAACAAAAAGGACACTGTAGATTGAAATATGGTATTGTGCCCATCAAAGTCTGCCTCCTCTCTGCTTGGCTTATGATGAATACCGTTCTTTAATAGCGGGCTGGTGTTCGTGAAAAACTTATTACAGAGACTAAGAGAGAAGCCAAGAATGAAGGAATGCCTGACTGGCAGCAATCAATCACTCCCTTTTAAAGATGAACTGATCCTTCTTTTTTTAAAGTAACACTTCATAAAAAGGTCTCAAACATAAATATGCAAAGCATTAGAGCAATTACATTCTGCGTGATCCCTGCAGTATTTCTGGTACATGGCTTGACTTTAGTGTGGTGTATATAATGAATGCAGTAAAATGGCAAATCTCTCTAAAAGAAGACTGATATTTAGAGGAAAGTTCTTGCTGAAGAGTGTTAATTATCTGGAGCAGTAAAGTGAGATTATTTAGATTACTTTTAACAACATGGCTCCATATAGGCTTTATTTTATTTAGGACTTTTCTTTTTTTTGGTAAATGAGGTTGATTTATTTAAGAAAAAGAAAAAAAGAGCCAGATACATATAATCTATATACAGATACCGAAAGTGGACAAGGGACTTATAAATTTAATGGCTATCACATACAAATACGTTCATCTTTACATGCCTAATTTGCATATGCATTTTCTGCAACTGTGCCTGCAATCACAATCATTTTACATGCAAATTAGGCATACAAACATGCAGTTTTAAGAGAGGTTGAGTTCTCTATATGTAGTGCAGAAATATTTCTCTTTTTTTAACACATATTTATTTGGTTGTGACTTCCCAACTAGCAAGTTGCAGACCCTTATTCAGTATTTAACAACCAAATCCCCAGAACATAATGTACCACTTTTAATGCAATATGGCACGGTTGGAAACAGAAATTGATGTAGAAGAAAGTGGTTTTTTTCCAACCACCAGAAAAACTTTTGCTCCACACAGCAAAAGCACAGAGTTAATTTAAGAGGTGCAGCCCAGATATTTCATTCAGGTACCAGGAATTTTTAATGACTTGTTATTTTTACCCTGTTCAGAGAACACACTTTCCATTTCCAAGGGTCTGCTGCTCTTTTTTAAAAATAACGCTAAGAACGGCTGGACAGTTGCTGTCAAATGTAGGGGATGGTAAACTGTAAAATGTTAATGAACTAATAACTATAGAATATAATATTAGATCCAAACAGTGTTTTTTAATATGGCGCAGCTGAAAAGCATGAGCATCGCAACGGCAAAATGTCAGTAGTGAGATACCTGGTGGGTCTTTGAGACCTCCAGTGGGTTCAGCCTCTGCATAAACACTGTCAGGAGAGGAGAATCAGCTCGAGTCTGTGGAGTTCAGTGAAAGTCAGAAATATTTTCTTCCTTTCAGAATAGGAAAATGACATTTGGTGAAAACGGAGGTTCTTTCCCCTCGCAGAGACAGTGTGGGTTACTCATAAAAGCATAATGGCTTTCATTCAGAGGTGCCATATGGCTGCTTATAAGATTTCTGCACAGCACTTGCTGTAGCAGTAACTAAACAAATGGCACTATAGTACAATATAATACCTGTCAAGAACAGTGATAAAGAATGTTTTATTTCTCTGCTCTCTGTCCTCTTTTCTTCCTTCTTCCCTGGAAGTGGCTGCCTGTGTGAGGCAGCACCCACTAGATGGTACTGCCAGGCTTCTCCCCGCTGTCACTTCTCCGCAGCCTCCCTGGCACAACGTCAGCCACAGCCGAGCTCCCCGGGGCACGCGTTGCCCACGGCCTTTCCACGAGGGTTTGCGATGGGCAGACAGCTGGGCAGATGTGGGAGGTGCGATCTTTTCACAGCACTGGCGCCTGCGCCAGCAATGGGAGAGGCTGGGGGGCAAAGCACTCGTCATTTACTCCCTCTAAAGCCTTAAAATAAGCTCAGATCTCCAAGCAGTGCTGAACACCATGGGGGCACTTATGGAGAAAGATATGTAACAGCTCCGGGAGCGATATAGGAGGAAGCCCTTTGGCATGCCCTATCCGAGCTGCTGGGAGCACTGCCCCGGGATGGGGGAGCAAGGGGGTTCAGCACCTCTGAAGCACAGGTGCAGGTGTCTTGGTTCCCTCCGTCTCCTCTCTGGAAAACGTTTATTATCCTCTCTTTTTGAGAAGATAACGTCTATGTCAGATGCTAAGTTCCTCTAGTAACAAGCAGCTATAAAATACCATGAAATAAATACGTTAACTTGCATTAACCGTTGTCTCCTCAAGTTTTCTGAGCAGTTTAGCAATGGGCCTCATCTGAACATCTCTCAGTTGTGGTGAAAGATGGCTCCACCTGCTTCACAAGGGCAGGAGGATGGAAAATACTGCAGTCCCTGATCTCTGGATAGCCTTCATTTGTTGTTTACAAAATAACACATCTTCTCTCTGCCTGTGTTTTTCCCCATAGGATCGCTGCAGGCTTATACCAGCTCTGAAATATATTGGCTCCCTGATCGGCACCCTAACACATACCCCTCTATCATGTTCTTCTTAGGAATGACACTCTAGGGAAATTCGGTTTAAACCTTCCTTGATTAAAAGCCAGGGATGACCACATATGTAGCGACTGTGGGTTTTTGTACGTGCTTGTCTAATTTCTTAGAGTACTTCCTTCACACAGTTTAAATTCAAGATTTTGTATGATGTATTCCGCAGTCCTTCTGTCCATCTGTCCAGATAGGCAGTGTGTTTGATGAGTTAACCGTTCTGAACGTTTTAATATTTATGTGACTCTTGTGCAGCTCAGCAGTTGCTTTATGTGGGATTGCATATTTGATAAGATCACAGATTCACTCTGTGCCAAAGCTGAAGTCCTACTGAGGTCTGACTGTACTTCAGATGTCAAAAAAATATGAATAGGTGGTCTTAATGTTCTCCTCTGGTGTTATATCTGTCTATGGAGAATATAGCTTACAACAGATTAGAAGCAATAGAGGACTTGACATATACTGAGAGAGCAGTAAGAATGATGCTTGTTGACATTATCAGCTAAACCTGTAGGGGAATTTTCTTTTTTTCTTTCATTTTTTCTTTCACTCTTTCTTTCTGTGAAATTTACTTATTTGTTCCTGTATGCCTTGCTCTTTCTGCATCAAGTTTCAGTTTCTCAACCTAAACTAGTTTTGTAAGTCTAGGCATTTTCAACACATTTACCTATCTGTGCAAGTCCTTGTATGGCACTCATCGCTGTTCTACCGAAAGGGCTCACAGGGCTGTCTATCTCTGTGTTGTTTAATATTTATATTTATTTGCAAACAGCCTGTGTAGCTCTAATTCATGCTTATTCTACCTAGTTAGGAATTCATTGAAGTAGACTGCCTGTATTTCTATGCACCAATATACTGCAGTCCCTCTGCACTTCAAACTCCATGTGTAAAAAGGTTTGCAGCAAATGCAATTATGTGCTGAATAGATTTGTGTTTATGTCCACTACACACTGCTATGGGGCTGCACCTGTACGTGTAAGTAGTCTGCGAACCTATACAAATGCATTATACATGAAATGATGAATTCACCTTTTAAGCCACAGAAAAAAATCCCAGTTTTCAGTCTTTTATAGTAAGTGTCGCAAATAAAGCAGTCCTTCTGAAAGATGGGTTGCTGTTGAATGAGTCATGGAAATTCCTACCAAAGTTTTGTGAAATCTGAATGTGCAGTGGAGTGGGGGAGAAGGGGAGGAAATTTATGCTGACATGTAATGTCTTGATCCTATCTCATTCTTGTTGTTAGGAACAATTTCTGTGGTTAGATGCCCAAAACAGAGCTTGCAGACGTGGATTTCATAACTTCCATTGGGAAACTGAATCCTAGCATCAGGATATGGGCCTCCATAGCCGCGGACCTGGGTATCAAGAATGTCACCTGGGTCCTGTTAAAACAAATTTATAATGCTTCCTGCAGAGCCTGGCTCCAGACATGATATTATAAATGTATAGAGGATGGAATATTGCTTTCTTGTCAGCTTTAGATTTAAAAAATGCAGCATGAGACATACTGAAACCTGGGATAAACCTTCTTATTTGTGCTGGAGCATTCAGAACAATTTACATCACGAGGTGGTAACAGCCCACGTTGGACTGTACTTCTATACTACCCCTAATTCATGGCAAGTTAAACACCAAGTAAGTTCATCATTTGGGCTTACAGGCATAGACAAACCCTGGGGATCCTTCTCTACCTGTGGCATAGTCGGGTTCTTAGCTCTGCCCCTCAGGGTCCCCGTGCGAACCGACTCTGGGCTGGTGGTGCAAGAGGCTGCAGACTACATTGCGTTGTCATTGGACTCGCACTGAACTGTACCTAACGTTGTGTGTCTTGGCTGAAGTTCAACACCGTATGTTGTAGGAATTCATGGGCAACATACCAAGATGATGTGAGGACCCAGAAGACTAATTTGCTAATATGCAATCACAGGACATAGACGCTGCTTTGTATCAGTATAACATGAATCCATATTACACACTCCCCCAACTGTTAGCATACAAGAGCGACCAGGAGGCTGAATTTCCAGTGCAGAGGCTTTAACTAGATTTGAAAAAGGAGGAACATAATCCAGGGCTACAGAGTTTCTGTTTTTTTCTGAACCTGATATAACAAAAGGTTGCTGGAGAAAAAAAAAATTGGAACAGTTTCAAAGATGGCACTCTGAGGGAGATGGCAGGTTTGGAATATTGTGCCATTTCAACTCATGCACAATATGGCATGGGTTGGGAAACAGGAGATACAGAACTGTGTGAGGGCATATCTGATGTGCCATTATCTCAAAGGACCGTACCTTTAGCTGAGGATGGAACTGTAATCTCGTGGAAGCTCTGAAGGAAATCTAAATTGTGAAGAGTAATTGGCATTCTGTAAAGTGGGAGTGTGCCTAACATGCCATAACAAGAAAAGGTAATGCAGAACTGTAATTAACATGATGTTATTTTTAATTCATAAAAATACTGTTTATAGAACTGCAGTGAAAGAATATGTCTCTTAATGAAGATTGATTGCAAGTCAGACTTTGCCTTTCGTTCTGCAGATTTTTGCTCACTACAAGAAGAAAGTGAGCTGGGAGTGAGCTCATTTATTTGTAGCACAGAGTCCCCTGAGTATCCTCTTCTCTTTCATCACAGCCAGGGGGACTTCTTCTTCATGCAGCTCAGGCACTACAGCACAAAGGGATCATGAGACTCAGTCCCATCTCTGTCTACACGGGACATGCTCTTCTTCACTTTGCAGTTTCTGCTCCAAATGACAGAAGCCCTGTTTACTGAGGCTGGGTTATGCCTGGAAAGAAAGGGAGTGGTTATGGCAAAATGAATACTGTTTTTCTCCCTTTACTATAATAGTAGATATTGTCATTTCTACTAGACTGCTGCCCAAATCAGCCTGATTTAGCACCAGTTCTGTGGGCTTCTGAATAAATCGGCACAGATCGATAGTGCTCAGCAGGTTAGCCTAGATGAAGGGAATTTATTTTATTTTTTTTGGCACAGGGCATTTCCAAGGCACTACACAGCCAACAGCCTCGAGTACAAGTGCAGAGGCTCCCGAACTTCTGCCAGGCCATGCCATCCACATCAACATACCCAGGTATATACCAGGCCACAGACTTTGCAGTGCTTTGCGTGCTGCATTTTTTGCTACAGGCTACACAAAGCTATTTTGAAGGGCTGAAAGCAGGGGGATATGTGGGAAAAGTGAGCCTGGGGAGCATTTTTTAGGCAGCAAACAATAAGGGCTCCTTATAGGTCCCCTTTCTCCCTTGCAATTGGAGCTGATTGCGATGAGCAGCCCCCTCTTGCAGCACCTGGGTGAATAAGAGTCCTTCCAGCTGTCCTCCAAGGGGAAGCATCCTTTGTGACCCCAAGGTGATAGAAGGTAGTCTCATGAAGCCATTGCTCATCTGCTCCAGGTCAGCTTTGCTTCCCCAGGCTGTTTTGACTACAAGTTAAGGAGGGATCATGCAGTCAGCTCAGCAGGAGTTGTACAGGGCTGCCCTTGCAGGAACATCTTAGGGAAGAAACTCAATGAAGCAGGAAGAAATCCTGCTCATAAGCAGTAAGAGAAAAATCAGATTTTTCCATAGAAGGTATGCAACACAAAAGTTAAGCTACTCTCCATGTGTCAAACAAACTTGAAAATATTCCTGTCAATTCTTGTTTGAAGTGTTTCCCCCCAAAAAATCCCTTGCTATAAATAAATGTAAAACTACCATCCATTAAATGAGGTACCATGCAAGCGTCCCTTCCCAGTTTTTGCACAGCCATGTTCCAATCACAGTACAACAAATTTCATTTCACTTTACTGCTAATTAAAACTGCAATATTGTGTAGCAGTAAATGTTACTGATGATCAAAACTGTTTGTATATCTTGTCACATAACCTATGCATTCCCAAGAAAAGAGAGAGCTTGATTTTGCCTTCAGATGAGACTAAATTTGAAGGAAACTTGAATAACAAATGACACAAGTTAAAAAATGTGAGACAAGATTCAGAATGAAACAGGTTTTCAGATCAGTAGTTGAAAGTAGAGTTGGATGAAACTATTGTATCAAACATTTCTTCAAATCTAGGCAAAGTTTTGACTGAAGCTTGTCTGTGCAAACAGTAAATTGGAGCAGAATTATGACTTCATGTAGAAAGTGAATCTGGGTTGAAGTGACGCCTCAGACCCAGAATCTGCTTGCACTTCGAAACAGGACCGAGCCGAGCAGTTTGTTCCCACCCCTACAAAGGGCCACCTCGCAGCTCTGACCTCCTCTGAACTTTCAGGGTGTTTGAAGAGCAGGGCTCTGATCTCAGCGTTTTATATCCGCTCACCTCTACTGAAAAACACGTCAAGGGAAATGCAAAAAGGGTGCAAAAACCAAGTGAATGGAAACAATCAAACAACACTTTTTTTCTTTTTCTTTTTCTTCGCATGGAGCCCCATAAACTGAAACTGCTGAAGTCTGCACAGGAGTAATTAAAACACTATATACCATAAGTGTTTCAAAGACTATCTGTATTTTCCACTTTGCTGCTAGTATCTAGTAAAATCAATCCCTAAATGCTGACTGCCATTCAATTTTGAGGCAGAGAAGCTTAGAATTCATATCCTGATTTGATTTTGGTTTTGCCTGGGGAGTTAAAAAACCTGGGCCTCTTTCTTATGTTTAAGTCTGTTGCTCCTTGTCAGGTTATCATTTCTCCCTTTACATTTTTCAGGGTTTATCCAGCTGACACATATTTAAGAGGTGAATTCATCCCACTTTCAGCAACTCTTTCAGTTTTTATCTCCAGAAGTTGTGTGCTCTCCATGCTGTATTTTTTTTTCACTGTGTATGTTTAAAAAAAAAAAAAAAAGTGCAATTTTGGCAAGGATCTAAGCTACCCTTTTAAAAGCAAGGAAGAAATTTTGAATTAAGAGTAACTCAGTATGGTGTGACACTGTCCTCAGCTCACCCCATTATTCCTGTGTGTTGTGGCACATATGGCATTCGTACAGTGTGTGAGATTCCCTGCAAAGCTAAGGAGAGGTAGGTTGATTTAAGGACATGGTTTCCAGCCAGATTTTCAGCTTTAACTTTAATTTTCCTTTGTGTTTGAGGAAGAGAATTTTAAAGTGGATCTTAAACATTATTTCAAATATATTTTATTTATTTTTTTCCTAAAGGCTCTATGTGACAATGTCTAGATCACTGGATTTTTTTTAGCTGCAGTTATTTTAGAAAAGATGCATGCAATTTAAGTGAAAGAGTGAGGTGTCATGCTCCTTAGGAAACTCAAGATTTTTGTTTTTTCTTAGTGACAGTGGCAGTCTTCTAAATGCTGTCCCTTTTTGCAATGCACAGAAGTGCCCGTGAGCAGGACACTATGAGTGGGACAAAATACCTGTTTTGAATCCCATGGTAATCCTCATATGTTGAATACTGTTTTGACCAAAAAAGACTATCAGTTACTCTGACCTTCAAGAGCTTTCTGTTGGATTGCCCATAATGTGCTCTTTTAAAAATGACATTGCAGCATTTTGCAAAAAAGAAAGCTAAATTCAGCATAAGAGGTTCTGACACCTGGAATGTGGTTTAAAAGATTTCCCTTGTCTGAGAGGAAAAAAAATAAAGAGAAAAAAATCATAAATATCTGCATCTGAAATATTTAAGATATGAAAAAAAAAAAGTAAAAACCCTCCTCAAAAGTAAACTAAAGTATCCATAGTAATCATCTGGTGAATATTTTCAACAGATTATTTATTCATAAGATGAGAATATTCAGAGAGAAGAAACAAAACTGTTTTCAACTAATATATTTATTCCAAAAGACTATGTATTAATGTAAGAGTCTTCCATTTCAAGGCAGTCTTTAAGCAGGTAAGAGTTTTACACCACAAAATGCCACCTAATGATGTGTTTAGGACACAAAAGCTAATGTAAGCGTAGCAACAGCGGCTTTAATTTGTCAACAGCTTCCCCCATGAGAGTTTCATTGGGGTTGCAAATACCCTAGTCATTTAAATGTCTTCTTTACAACTGCATTAGACCTGTATACATGTTTTCAGAAAAATACTGCTGCCTATTTTCATTCACAATTGGGGTTGCAATTTTTAGGAATTTTGATTCCTAGTTCTACGGTGCTTTTGTTAGTCCCAGTAATTACCTACGAGCTCTTTAGGTTATTTAAACTCTCTTTAGTTTTCTGGGATTTTTGGGGTATAAGTTTACAGTTACATAAAAAGGAAATGGAATATTAAAAGAGATTGTATAGCTTCCTGCCTTGTTTGGAATGGGGCCAGACCCACAGAGGTCCCGGGAAATTGTAATTTGATGCCAGAAAGATAAGAATAACAGATATGAAAAAAAATGAAAGCTCCGCTGGACTCCAGACAAAGTTATGCAAAGCAATAAAAGATGCAGGTGATGGATTTTTAGGACCTGACAATAACATTGTCCATTATTGCTGAAAAGTCATGTGTAGGGTGAAAAAGGCAACTGTTCAACAGAGCAGAGCAACGTTATACAAGAGTCAATGCCAAAAGGAATAAAACGGTGTGTCAAATTGAAATTTTTAGGGGAATGCAGGGAATTACCCACATTAAAATTTGGCTGTGAACTGAGGCTAACACCTCTTCTCATATGCAATATGAATTGAGCCTTTTAACAACTGCAGATGGTCAGAACCTGTATTTCACTTGTCTGCGCCTGTATTTCTAGTATATGCTGCAGTTAATCTTTTTTTTTTTTTTTTTTTCTCTAGATTTTTCTCATAAGAGGTACATAGAGTGCAACTTGGCTGCCTGGTTGTGTTTGCGTGTGCCTCTGTGTCCAGCAGCAATGCTCATGACCCAGCGATTGCATCATGAGTCAAACAGCACATGAAGTTAGGAAAAATAGAATAGACTAGAACAGAACAAAATAATAGTAAAATAAAATAATAGTAAAATAAAATAAAATAAAATAAATAATTAGATCCCAATAGAAGAGCTGCATGCTCCTCTTTACCAGGTTGCACGATCAGCATTGGCCCCATTCTCCACACTTCACCTCCCCTGGAAGTGGGGCAGAAGCGAGGGGCATGGGCAGGGGCTGGTGCTCCTCGGCTCTCCCAGATTGGGCTCACCCTGTCTGCAGTGTGAGGGGGTTACTGGGGCTTGGGGGATCCCAGGAGTTGAGTAGGTACAAGATGAGGGAATTCTTGCCACATCGAGGTGGAGGAGGGAGGAGGACATAGGATGCCAAGGACCATTTTGCTATGCAATGGTCTCAGGCCCTCCAGTCCCCTGAAGAGGAGGGAACAGAGGGAGAAGCCCTTATCCACTCACAGATCCCTGCCCCAGAAGGTTTCCTAGTAAGGAGTCAGCATCCGAGCAATTCCTGTTACTTTTTTGGTGTCATGATGGGGACTCAAATGGTGTTTGAAACAGAGAGAAATGGGAGAAATAGAGAGGCAAAGTAAATATGATCTAGATTTTGTGCACTACATTTTCATTGGTCAAAAATTGCATTAAAACATAATTTATTTGCATGAGGAAATTGGTTAGAGAAATTGGTTAGAGAAATACCATTTTGAAAATTTTAAAGAGATCCTATTGATAGCATGTTTTCACATTACTTACGTTGGAACAGCTCTTGGTGTCAAAGTTCAAGCTAACTGGAAGAAAAACTACAAAATAAACAAATGAACATGTGAAAACATCAGCACCAGCAGAAAAAGATTTTAAATTATCAAAACTAACTACTTTGGTTAAGATTACCTTTTTATTATTATTATTATTTCCCATTCCTCTCTCTTTAGCCTATGACATAAACTTTTCTTCATGGATTGGGATAAGGAAAGTTGTAAAATCTTGGAAGTTCTCGTAGGGTCGAAAATTCATTTCCCATCCTGTGCTAAGACATAGCTATACAGCACTTTCTTATATTTATCCTCCTATCCTTCTATGTAGGATAAGCAGGAATATAAATCTATAAGTGAAGTGACAGGTTAATATAAATGGTTTGAGTGAATCTCTTCTCTGATCATTTTTTCCTTCCTTTGCTTGATGTCACTGTATGAAAAATCTCACAGCAACAACAAAATGTATGGTAATAGTTCAAAACAAAATTGAAAAATTTCTGAAAGTTGAACTGGAAGTGTTTTTGTCAGAGTTTATAGGGAGTATTTTGTATTTTTAAAAGTTTAGAAAACTTTTATGACAAGTAGATAAATTATGAAACTCTATGAACATGGAATTAAATGGAATCTGAAAAGTGACAAACAGGGAAAAGAGAGAGCATATAATTTTAGAACACAAAAAGGTAACTAAATTTGAAAAATTGCATTAGTATATCATTTTCAGTATGTAAGCCATTAGAGAAAAAGTGTAAATTACACCCTGTAACAAAGTAAAAATGTTTTCAATGTTTAAAGGTAATTTTGTATTACTGCTACTATTACTTAAACTCTTAGCTCTTATAAATATCTAAAGACAGGACCCCTGGTGATATTACCTGTGTCTTAGGCAAAGAGCAACAATTTCAATTCCATTCAACTACATTTGTATTTTGCCAAGTGCTATCAAGCACTGAGTTGCATAATTTGCTATCTAAGTGAAATAGATATTTTTCGTGCTGCACATTTATCACTCTCCTGTGGGCCTCGTTACTGACAATCAAATCATAAAAGATGTTCAAAATTGTCATGATGCACTTATTTTCTCATGATATTTGATACAAATAGTTTCTTCTACAAAAATGGCCTTTTTTTTTTTTTCCCTAACCATAGCATTTCTTAAAGAAACAGGTTGCAGTTGTTTTTAGCAGATTCTACATAGGTATTTGAAAAAAATATAGCATTTGATAGCTGATCCTATTTCTAAATATATCACTTGAGTCTCATTTCTAGGAATAGAGGAGTTTATACTAAATGTAAGCTGATAACATAGCAAAATATAAAATATAGAAGAAACTATTTGTCCTTCTAATGCTTGCTTTTTTCTTTTTTTTTTTTTTCTTTTCCTTTTCTGTGTTTTAACGTGAACTCAGATATTGTAAAGGTAATTTTAATTTATAGAACAGCAGCAGTATGTGAACCTATAATACCCGTATCATCCAGACTACCCCCAAAAAACTATAAGATTTTTTGAGGAATCTTCACACGATCATTTATTCCCCAGCCCCATTGATTCTTTCTGCTGAGACTGATAAACCAGTATCAATAATTTCTCCTAACCCACAGTAGGCAGTGGACTGAGAACACAAAGCTCATTTCATATGAAGCCACTGAGCCTCCATGAATAATCAAAACTGTAGGTGACTGCTGGTTTGTGGGTTTGTGTCTGTCATGGGGAGGATATCTGGACACGTCATCTCTGGAGTACCGTAAGGTGACCACTCCCAAATTTCAGAGCCAGCTGTGGTTTTAAAAGACCATGTACAGCTCTGTCCCCAAATGAAGGTAACAATTCACCCCACATAACTCGTGAAGCAGCCTTTAAGTATTTTATATCATATGCACTATGCAGTAGACCCAACAGATCTCTCCTTGAGCAGGCAGTCTCCTTAAAAAAGAAGCGAAGGAAGCAGGATGGCAGGAGGATGCCTGCCTGCTCTGTGAGTTTTCACTGCATTTTAAACAAGAGACATCTTGAGGTTTGTGCTTACCCAAATACTTATGCTTGCAAAAGCAAAGCCCATAAACATTTGTTTAAGGCTGCCCTGACATACAGAGTATTTAAACTTTTCACTGCTGCTGCTTGTGAGACATATCAAAATGTACATATTTTTTTTCCAAGACTTTATTCCCTGCACCCTTCTCTGTGATTTGATGTGCCAGTTAAAAACTGATAGTCTCTGAGGCTGTGATGGAGATAGGTGATTCGTGGTAGAAATATGGCACCGCTGACCTCATCCAAAGGAACAGCTGATGTTACAGTAAGAAGATGCTGGATATTTATTTGTAGGTGTAAGGGAGAAATATATTTGTTAGTGAAATGGAGCTTGCTGCAGAGTGCATAAAGGTGAATTATTTGTCAGAAGACTGAAGGAGGTTTATGCAATATAGTATTATGGAGCCGGGCTATTAGCAGAGTGAATTGCTATTGTGACATGCCATTAAATTGTTTTTAGTGTCCACAAAGGTATCATTCTGGAGCAGGCTTGGTTAGTAACAAAGTTATATATTTACTGGACAGCAGCAGATCTCAGAATAAAAATGGTCTATCTGACCATAAAGTAAAATAAGAGAGAGGAGGGTCCTGTGCTGGAAAAGTTGACCTTTCGCACAACTTGCAGGCCCCGCTGAGGTAACCAGGAGCCATTTTCCACAGACTGCTCCACCCCACAACTGCAGGGCTTTGGTCCAACCGTCTACATGCAGAAGGGAGGCCCAGCGAGGCAGCCGGAGCAGACAAGGCACGAGAGCAACGCGGAGCACTGCCTTCGCCTTGCTGCGAGCTGCTGCCTCGTTTATATGCGTGACGTCTGCCGGCAGTTACATATGGCACATGAGCTTCTCCACCCTGCTCAGACCCCCTTATGACGATGACTCCAGTCCCATCCAGTCTTTTCTCTGTTTTAGGCAGGAGGATTATGGCTTTCTGTGGATTTCCCCAAATCTAAGCCAAGGCTGTGTTCAAGCCCAGGAGGGCTGCATGGGCTTCTCACGGTGACAGTCAGCACTGCTGTCTGACTCAGCTTGGACTCATTCGAGCCTTGCTCTTCCCTCAGTCATTTTAGGAGCAGAGTTCCTATACTATGTCTTGTGCAGGTTGCAAAAGATGTTAATAACCTTCCCTCATGTCCTGACACAAAAGCAGCTTACAAGCAGTTGAAACTGCTAGCAGAGAACAAGGTTAGAGAAACCACAGGAAGCACAGGTACAAACATTAGGACTGATTACGGCGTTCCACCTTTAACTTTGGAAAATATATCACATTACAGCATTCAATCAAATGCCCTTAATTTAATCATGTTTATATTCTGATTGGAAAAAAAATGCTTGACAGAATTAACACTTTAATTTAACCATGCAACAACACAGGAAGAATTCTAACTTGAAATTTGTTTAGGAAAAAAAAAGAGAGAGTTAAATGTATGTATATATGTATATAGTTATACATATTAGATTAAATATTTTAGAACATAAATCAGTGAAAGAAAAGTAATAAATAATGCATGGTGAAAATGTGATAATGTTTATTAAGAAGCAACAGCCTTGTCATCTTCATTTTCTTCTTCAGTGATTCTCCCCTCAAAGGGTTCACTCATTTGGGACTCCCTGCAATTTAGCCTGAGGCCACTCTCTCTAATTCTAGGTTGGAAATATACCTGCTTTGCAAAAATAAGTTAAAAGCAGAACAATTGTGCGCACTGAAGGTCTCCCCATTAAGCTCCTGAAAGGCCAGATAGTGAATTTTATGCTCTTGTTGCTGTGGAAATCTGGAGACAGACAATAGCAATCCAGAGAGAGAGAGGGAAGGTGAAGGGAAAGAAAATGTGTGAGAGGAGACCTGAGCCCAGGCTGCCGGGCTCAAGCCTTGCCTTCCACTCATTGCTCATCTGCCCCAAGCCACGGCATAGCCCCTCTACAGCTCTCTTTCCTGACCTGTAGGAAAAGCTTTCTGAGATTCGGTGAGCACGGCATATGCACCTGCAGACACAGATCAAAAGGGCCAAGCACCCTTCCTGCCTTGTGGAACCCCATTCATTGCCACCAAAGAGCCCTGGGCCTCCACAGGCGGGAACTGGCTCTGCTGGGGCTGACTGCAGCCTGAGGATCTGCACAGCCCGAGACGGGAAGGTGTAGGAAACAGCACAGAAATGCGGAATATTATTATTCATTAAAGCATTGTTTGTAATCAAGCACCTTTGCCCTTCTTGTTTCTTTGTGTAGTCTTTTGTCCCTAGCTGGAATAATGAGGAAATTTAGACTCCCAGTTAAAGAACTTTAGTACTGATAATTTGCAGTAGCTAAAACAATATGTTGACGTTAGTGTGCTGTGACATATAAGCGGCTTAATTAGAGTTGCCATTTAATCTGTTTCTGTTCATTCATTTGCACTTGACTATTCCAGGAAAGAAAGTATACCCACCTAGGTTTAACAAACACGAGTAAATCCTCGTAGTGCGGAAACCAGCCTGTAATGATGATGTGTGCATAGAGCAGGCACGAAATTTGTACCTTCAATCACATGTGTGAATGGAAGGAGAGATCCACAACTGAACATGTGTTATTGTGCACAGATGTAGGTTCTCATTTCTAAATGTCTCCCGCAGTGGATAACATTAGCTTGCCAGTATATTTATGCTTTTATTATTTACTGAGGCTTTCCATGGGACATAATTCTAAATTATCCTTCTGTGGTTTATTAGAGTCTATGGGATTTTATTCATCAGCCCAGCAAGGCATTAGCAAAAATAAAAAATATTCATGGTGTTCATTGTGCATAAATAGATCAAGAAGATACACTTGGACTTTAGATAAAGGGTGGATCTGCATTACAGAGGGAAAGCACAACCTGCAAGAGCCCTTTATACTATGTAGAAAAGTAAGGGGGCCCTGAAAGGGTGAAAATTACATTTACACTCCCTCTAAGGCCCTTTTATTGCCTGAGCAGAATTCACATCTTTTTTTCTCAATAAATGAGATAACATTCATAGTAAAACTTACTTTACTTCCTACTTTATTTGATATATATGATAAGGGAAACGTTCAAAGCCTAGAGTAATGGAAGAGCTGAGTGAGACACATGTACAGCAGACACCTGCACACCTGCCCTGCTCCCCAGGTCATTAACGCAACTGTTTCACTGCTAAACAACAGCCCTAGCTGTTGCTAATGAAGTGAGGGTAGGCAAGTTTTTTCTTTACAATATATGTGAAAGCTAGAGAACAGAGCTAATGCTGCTGTACTACAGAAGAAGGAGCTAGAAATACATCAAAAAAAGAGAAGCCAGCAACTTTCTAGATGAATGTCTGATTGCAGCCTCGCAGTCCAGGATGGGGAGAGCATCCCTGCATCTGTCTTGGACACGAGCTGTGTCTATCCCTAGTGAAATGACCCAGTGAATGGCCCTGCTCCTGGCATTTTTTCTCAGGAAAGATAATATGTAAATTTTTATACTTTCTGGTTTTCAGTTAATGATAGAAACAGGAGTATCTAAGGTGCTACAGAAGATCTTGTTCTCAGTCTAATCAGAAGTGGGAGTGCTTGAAATCCCCAACTACTAATTTTAGCTCAATTTGCAGAATCAGGAAGATAGTTTAGATGAGTACATGTGAACTGTAGCCCTAGAAGTTTTGAGGTTTCACCTACTGCAAACAACAAAAGACATCTCAGAAACTCAGTGGAAGAAAAAGTGGATGGTCTGATATTTATCGCACCATCACTAACACGTTTCAAGGCCAAGAAATGGGGATAACATAAGAGGAAGAATCAGAGCAAGAAATACAAGATAAAGTATAGTGCAGTGTTCTTCAAATGATAGATTAATTTTTCAGCATACCTAAAATTGCTGTAACCTCATTTTCGTGAGTCAGCAAGTCTGATAACATTAATTTATAAGAATAAAAGTAAGGTAACACCTGCTTTTTATTCAACTAAGCTAAATTTGGATATAAAACCAGACCTGCTTTTCATAATTAGAAATTTGGTTCAAGCTACCATAAACCACGTGTATGTTTAAATGAAAAAGATCGGATCCTCAGAGGTAGTAAGGGCACCTTTATACCACTGTATCGTTAAAGAAGGCTCAAAACAGCAAAAACTGTTCCTAGTCTGTTTAAAAGCCCCTGATAATGACAATGCAGTACAAATACAAATCAAGATCAAAATATTTTTCTTCTCTATACTTGAGATAAAGTTAATATTAAAGCTTACTTTCTTCCATATTTATGCAAATATCCTTACCTAAAAACAGGGTCAATTTTATTCCATTAAAAAGGTCAAGAAGAAATAAGAAAGTGTGCTTTTAGTTTTCATTCAGAACCTGTTGCCTGAGATCTTGCTGAAATAAATTGTTTTGTTTAATTATTGATATTAAAATTGTTGAATCGGTACCTAAAACAAAGGATTAAGATTTGCAGTTTACAGAAGAATTTGTAACAGGAAATTTCTCTTCCATTATGTATATTAGCATCCACAGCTGGGTCAGCAGATGGATGTGTGCTTAGAAGCTTGTAGGCGTTTTTCCCCATAAAACATTTGTTGAACAAAAAAACGTTTAAAGCAGGGTGGGCCTTACTGGAACAGATCAAAATAGACACTCTTTCTTATTGTTTTTTAAAATATAGCTTTACCTATGTGTCCTGCATTCAACCAACAGCTACCACATGCAAGTATAGCTCCACTACATCTTGCTGTTCCTAAATCTAGCAGCATTTAAAGATGTTCTTGAAATCCTTTGGTTTGCAGTGACACTATCGTATCTCTCTGTGCAGTAGGAGTTCTCCTTGCATCAGGATTTAGGATTGCTACTTAAACTCCATACTTTTCCGGCTGCAAAGAGATGGTTATTTGATTCTAATCTCACTGATGTAAATCAGTCAATAGGTTCAAACTTCTCTACCTAGGGTAAAGTAGGATAATCAGACTTTATGTGACACTTGACCACAAGCAAGCCAAAAATTATCTTTCTCCACACACAGTCCCATCTATAGTAGCAGATGAAATTACATACAAATGCAAGTCCATTCTATTCTGTCAAAATGCAAAGCATCCCCAGCCTGATAGAGGAAAGTCCTTGCAACTACTGTAGTCACACTGGTGCCGTCTAATAGTCTTATGCACCATATAAGACCAAAATGATTGTTTTCAGAAGAAACAATCAGTCAGTAATTGGCGAGTTCACTTTCATCCTCGTACAGGTCAGGCGGCTTGTCTGATTAAACAGCTGGATGCTCCTTAGAGGTGCCTGGCTTTGGAGAAGTTGACAACATAATTACCAGTGATGAGCAAACAGGTTTTGCCTAATTTTGAACCCACTCAAATGACCTAATATTGAAATATAGCCTTGAATTTACAACTTACTGAATTTGCAGTGTCTGTGTAATTACACTGTAATTATACATTTCCATACTTGCCATAACATCACAAGGAATAATTAGATTGGGTGAAATTTCTATCCTGACTTGCACCGACTAGTAGTTAAATACATTGATCCTACTGGTTGATGCAGTGTTAATAAAAGTATTAGAAAACAGCTCAATGAAATATAGCCTGAGTTAAAGATAGCAATATAGATGAAAAAAAAAAATCACTGGATATAGCATATAACATTTGCCCATCATTTATTTCAGATATTTATAGTTGTTTTAATGAAAGGCTTGGCTCTGAAGCCTTAGGTACACAGGTTGTTTACTTCCCTGGATTGCATTAAATTTCCAGTACTGGGAGTAAATAGGATAGAGTGAGAATATTTGTATAATTGCTGAATGCACTGAAATATATTCCTCTTTAATATCTTTTATTGAAAAAGTTAAAGTTTGTTTTTTTATGAGTTAATTTTGTTGTAGAAGAACTATCTACTAAATACAAGTTATTAACAATTATGTTTATGGACAAACTCATTTGAAAAGCTGAGTGTTTAAGGGTTTAAACTATGATATTTCTTTTGAATGAGTTTTTTAACTGAAGAGTAACTCGTTGATATGCGTTACCACTCATTAATATAATGTCTTTCTCCTAATGTGCACTTTGGTTACATTCATTTGATTTCTTCTGCAGACAAAAGTCTCAGAAAGAGACATATATCTATGGCACCAATAGCGTGTAAAAACATCTATTATAGAAAAAAATGTAACTACATTATGGTTTAAGTGCAAATGCGCTGTAGACCTAGAGAAATAATTCTTATTGAAAGAAATAGTTTTTTATGTCTCAGTAATCATTTGGGTGCTTGTGCTATAGAGGGTCACAGCAAGGGGAAGATTCTCATCTTGGTAGAAAACAGAACAATCTCAAAAACTTCTTTTCTTTTCCATCAGCAAACAGATTTGTTGATAGTAAGGATCAAAAATGTGTCCTCTTGGACCAACACGTCACCAGGAAAATTGTGTCAGCTTCTGGTCATGAGCACGCAAAAAAGGGGGGAAAGAGGTGTAGAATAGCCAGCAATGTGATGGAGATGCAGTCATCTGGGTTGTGAAGAGATCCAAATCAAGTCCATGCTCTGAATCGTTAGAACAGGAACTTGCACTCAGGCCTCCCACGTCCCTAATGAGTTCCCTAACTGTTGGGCTATCTAGCTGTCATCAGTCTTAAGCCATGGAATTGCCACACTTTGTATACATGATCAGACATTTATCACTGGACAGAACGTGAAAGTAAGACCGGGGATTGACGTCCATGTACGTCATAAGTTGGTCCTACTAGAAGCATAGTCTTGCATACACATGTTTCTGTGTATAAATAAATAAATACAGCTCATAGAAAGGTCGCAGGCACAGCTGGGTTCTCATCAAATACAAATCTCGTGGATCAGGCGTTCCCAAGTACAATTAGGCATTTGTAAGCTCCATCAAACTTTCATGGGAGAACAATAGCAAAGCTTCACCTTTTCTCCAGCAGAGAAAGGGATCACCTGAGTGCCTTATTCTCTAAACTGGGCTGAGAGCCGAGGAAAGGCACTTCCTCCACTTATGAGGAATGGGGAGTTGCAAAGAATGAGAAGCAGGCTGCCTCCTTCACAACATGTGACCCTCTGTGCTTACCACCACTGCTATGCAACAATAAAATCTTTTCACTGCGAGAGCAGCACCCAGACAGGTTGAACTCCAGTTCTTCATGGCCTTGACTTCCACCAGCAGCTGCAGTCTCACCTCTGGTTCCTGCATCCCTTCATCTTCTTGGCCAAGAGACTAAAGCACAGTGAGGGCAAGGGTTGCAGGGGCTGTGTTGTGTAAAAGGCAGTGAAAGGGGTAACCTGGGGCCGCAGGCACAAACTGATGGAGAAGAGAGGACAGAGAGAGAAAGAAGAGTCAGAGGAGGAGTGTCAGGGACTGCTCATGGGTGGAGGTATACAGGCTGAGAGGTTGGAGCTGGTGTGGGGAGCAGCAAGTATAGAGGAAGGTGAATGGGGACAGGGAAGCAGATGAGGGCACAAAAAAAGACCAATGAAGGATCTGTTCATTGATGAGGTTATTAGTAGCTCTTGCGACCAGAGCCGCCTATGATTCTCTGGTGGTTTCCAAAGATCTTTGCCTCCCTCTTCGGAGAAGGATGAGAGCTGAAGTCCTGTCCCCAGACTCTACATCATTGCTCAGATCAGGGCAAAAGAAATCTTGTCCATCAGCCCCATTTGTCAACATGGAAGCTCATAATCATTTCAAGTTATTTTCCATAGGAAAATTACTTGATCAGCTTTTTCACCTGCAGGGCGGTGCATATCCTCCTGGTATAACCCACACCTCT
Source organism: Anser cygnoides (assembly GCF_040182565.1). NCBI lineage: Eukaryota > Metazoa > Chordata > Aves > Anseriformes > Anatidae > Anser > Anser cygnoides. Next base: position 7,474,609 of record NC_089888.1, on the reverse strand, counting down.
TCCACTGTCCTGCTGCAGAGTCCGGGACATGCCCATTCTGTTTGTTACCCTGAGCTTCACGTGATTTGGAGGCCAGAGCTCATGACGATGTTTTGCAGCTCCACCAGTGAGCATTCAGAATCCATGCACAGCTCGTGGGGTTGCAGTGGTGGAGGCTGCACTGGGAGGCTCTCCGAAAATCTCTCTACCGTACTGTAGACCTTCGGCTGTGGCAGAATGAAACTCAGTATTGCACGGTCCTCTTTCACTGCCGAATGAAAGGAGCCTGAGGGATCATTAGTATCCTTCCATCACTTCCTCATTAGTTCTTAGATAGTGTTTTAATGACAGCTTGAGAGGCTCAGCATCCTGCCCTCTTACTATTTATGATCCCCACAGTGCTAATGTGCACTTAATGAGAAATTCTTGTCTTGCTTGTAAATCCTGTAGCCGGCATTCAATTTATTGACAGATGTTTGCTTGGGCCTCTTTAAAATTACTTCATAAATCTTCCAGGATAAAAGGCCTCAAGTTTGGTTATTAAGACAGGCCCTTGTTGACAGTTTCATATTTAACTGTTTGGAACTGGACTGTCAGGGCTGTAATGGAGTGCACGGTGGAGGGTTTGCATTCTTCGGGCTCATTTACCATGTTTTCTGCACCTATCAAGGTTTTTCTTTTTGAAGTGTGTTGACTGTCCCTTATAATCCCTTTAGTTAACTTCTCTGTGACCTCTTTGTGCACCGCACTTACTCATTTAGCATATCAGCGTGTCAGCTGTGATGAAGTGTTTATGCTGATATGAGCTGAGGGCTGAGCAAGCGCTACATGCCAGAACCTACTGGATGTAATGCTGATATGAACTGAGGGCTGAGCTAGCACTTCATGCCGGAGCCTACTGGACGCTTCACAGAAAGCCAGAAGTTTACTGCCTCCTCCTTCCACCCTCGTGTTTTATTATTTTCTCCTGCTACGTCTGTGGCCAGGCCCTGTAAAACCCGGCTGAGGGATTTGGGAAGAAATCCCCGTGGCCCGTCAGCACAAGGCTGTGCTGCTCAGAGTGCAGTCACGGACGTCCTATGGGGAACCGACTCCCGCTGCAACCTCGTCCTGTTACTTGCCCATGGATCTCTGTCGTGGCATGATGTCTGTCTGTGTGTGATCTCCAGCACTCTGAAAGATGTTAGTACAGCTGTAGGTATCAGTGCATTGTGTCGCTAATTCTTCAAACCTGCTGTTAGCTAAGGAGCTATTGTTCCATATGTGTAGCTCGTTTTGCCACAGGTTACTCTGAGGAGCAAGGACCAGGCCATAGTCTTCAACTTCTCTTATGACTGTTCAAATCTCAGAAAGCTTTTAAAGACATATCACTCAGTGACATATATTAGAAAAGTCTGGTCCACATGCTATAACATTTAGTGTGCAATGACAGCATTTTAGGCCATTATTTTAGAAGAAAGCCTTTTTTTGTCCTCATAGTGAACAGAAAGGATTAAAAATTTAGTGAGCTGCTAGAAGATTGGGATAATTCAAATAGCTATTAAACCCATGACATCAGCCAAATTCTAACAGTATTCACTCCACTTAAGTCCGTCAAAAAACATTCAAATCAGACATCGGACGGTAATGACCATCTCAGCTAAAAATAAAATGTTTGGCCTTTTTTTTGCTTACTTGGTGGTGCCATGTTACATTACATTGCTTGAGTCGTGTCACATCACATCGTGTTACTTCTGTTGGATCCTCTGCTGACATGACACAATGCTTTTTATACTCACGAAATGTTTGTGATTGGATCCTTGCCAACCAATTGCTTTTGTTTGGCCATTAGATTTAGTAAAATTCATAAATATACGTGTTAACTCAACTGAACAAAGAGCTGAGGTAGTCAGCTATCTACAAGTGGAGTTAGCTAATTGCCTTACATTTATGAACGTGAGGAGACTGGACTTTACCAAACAAACTTAAAAAGTCTGCTAACATCCAGTTAGCATTCACTTGTGGAACTCCCCAAGGGATGAACAAACCATTAATATCCTCGCTCCCATGAACACAGCACATCTGTCTGTTTTTTCCTGAACAGGAGGCAGGAAAGCCTCTGAAATAGAAGTCAGACCCCACGGTATATTTCTGCATTCTCATCTTGCAATTGAGATGAATTTTAAACCATATTAAGCAAGAAGGTCTCAAGGAAAGGATACCACAGCCAGGAGGCCCTGAGATAAGGCATTAAAGAAAAAAAAGTTACAATTATTCTTTAGAAAAAAGAAAAAAAGAAAAAAAAAAAAAAGAGCAAAAGGCCCAGCTGGCACTGCCTGGATTGTGGATCCAGCCCATGTAAGAGGGTAGATACAGCTTCAGGTTTCAAACAGCACTGTTTGTGAGTTGCTAAGTCTTCCAGTAAGATTTAGGAGGATAGAAAAGTAAGACCCTAATGCCAACAATCATATATGGGCATTTATTTGTTCTGTAAGTCAATAAAAACAGTGTGACACAGATTGGTGTAAGGAGGAATCCGAAAGCCCATGTAGCTGTCACCATCATCTTCAGTATGATGGAGTCTGTTGTTATCACCATTATATTCCACAGCAGCTGAAAGTACTGAGATTGAAGGGGAAGGAAGAGGAGAGAAGCACAATTAATTGGGATAAAGAGGTCTGGAAACAACAGAAGGAGCAACCAGGCACCCCACGTTCACACCGTTTGTCATCTATTTTGATAGCTAATGTCACAAACTGGCAGGTGTAATGGATGACAGCAAACACATTTCACTAAATGTCTTTGTCCCAACATGCTGCAAGGGACATGTGAAGAAATGACTATTTTGCAAAATTTTGATACATACGAGGTCTCCGTATTAATAGCTTGCTACTGTTCCCAGCTGGATTCAGTGGTATAATCCCTGTTGGGCTGGAGAGGAACAGGATTGCACCCTGAAGGATTTGTGCTTAGCTGTTACTTCAAGAACAGATTTGCCAAAGAAATGCTCAGAGGAGAGAACAGAGTGTTCCAGCACACACAGGTAGAAGCTGGTATTTCAAACTGAGCACACTGGGCAATCTTTGCTCATGATTCATCAGTCAAAACACGTCAATTTTATCCCAGAACAGCTAAAAAAAAATCTGCAACTGCTTGACAAGTACATTTTTGGTGCAGGTCCCAGTTCTTTCCCAGTTGGCCCATTGGCTTGTCTGTCAGCATCTCTAGTACATTGTGGAAAATTAACCCTGCAGCTTGTTCAGTTTGCTGTTGTCCTGTTTTTCTTGAGTGATTCCATTACTTGAGACTCTCAAAGGTAAAAAGAGCAATCTGGCACCAAACTCTCACTGAAAGTCAATGGGAAGTGGGCATCTAAATTCCCTAAGTGCTTTTAGAAATCTGCGCCTCACAACCGGGATTGTCTTTTGGGTTTGTTTCATATTCTGTTTTTAAAGCTCCGCCCTGTCGTATCTCACTTGCACAGCTTTAGTTTGGTGAATTTTATCTACTGGCTCAGGATCTCTGTTTGGTTTTTGGTCTCTCTGGAACATAATATTTTTTAATTGTCATTACAAATTTCAGACTTTTGCTACATTGGGGTTATAATTCTGCCTCAGCAGATTCACAGTTTTGATCAAAGCTTAAAATATACTTGGCTAGATCCATCCTGATGCAACAATATTGACATTACAGAATGTTTTTTTCTTGGCATTATCCTAGTTATTCTTTTTTTTCTTTTTTTCCTAATGTACAGTGTTCTGTTCTGTAGTATATTTTCAGGATATTCTTCAGTGCTTGCAGAAACCCCTTGTTAAATTTACAGAACTGTTATGTATTCCCTCCTGAAGGATATTTTAATTTTCTCTCCTAATGGAGAAGGATAGCAACGGAAATTCTACTTGCAAGTTATCTTTCTTAGTGAAAAACTGCATCTGTTTCAAACTGAGAAGTGACTGTGGAAGCCAGAAAGTTGCACTCAGCTGTATCCTCAGGAAATAGAATAAGAAAAGAAACTTTGCCCCAGGTGCTCCAATTCAGTCTAAGTCCAAGTTTTGCTATGAAGTCATGTTTCTTCTCCGGAACCGGAATGCGCAGACTGCAGAGTGTGGCCGTACAGAAGTACAAACAATAGATGTGTCAGTTCGGACACTGAATTTCTTGCAGCTCACTGTCATTCAGATCTGTGGTTACAGTTTATCCGTCATGTTATAAAATGGATGTGCAGTTAGCTGGTTGCAGGTTAAGACTGAGAGACACAGAAGCTGGCACTAGCCTCTGTGAAGCTGTCGGACTATGGAAAAGTCACATCGTTAGTGCTAGAGGTGTTTGAGCCTGCACTGTACGGGCACGCTGGTGTGTTGCTCTCTCCTCCATCTCAGCTTCTTACAGGGATTTGTGTTGCTGCTCCATTTGTTGTGGTACAGAGATATAAAAGTATGCTTTCAAACTGAGACAGAGCTTGATCTTTATTTAAATTTGTCAGTGGCCCATTGGTCCCCTATCATACCCTTCCCTTCATTTCCTCTGCTTGGAATAACACATATCTGGTCACCGAGTATGTTCACTGCATCACATCCTCAGTCACTACTCCTTGGTGTGATGATTTTTTCTCCTATATCCTTAGAAGGGTTGAATTTTTGCATCCCAGACCCACTGACATCATAGGTGCACTTGATGGGTTGAGCTGCCGCATGATTACCACCTTTCTGCTTTCTATAAGAATCCTATTCTTAATTTATAGAAAGACAAAAATCTGTCCCTGCAATGAAAATTTTCTGTGATCTATGTGGGTTACAATTGATGGATGATGAAAGGCTCGATATTAATGCCTTGAATATGTATAATCTTGAGCCGTCCAGGTTTAAGGGCTAGCAGTCATTCAGTTCATTTTATACATTTCATCACAGTGACTTAATATAGAGCATGAAACCATACTGGAGCAATATTAGTAGCCTAGATAGTGTTGGAAAATCTGAGGAATTTGTTCTGAAGTTCTCCCTAGGCTATTGCTGCTGATAATCAGCATCTAAATTGTGATGAAATTTCTTTTGTTAACTTTGCCTGCATACTTAGTTGTATTTCACGTCACTTTGGACTCCTGATTAGTTTTTTGTACACACAACTGTACACATCAAATTCAATAAATGTGCAGGAAAGGCAGCATTATCACCCAGCTCCTTTTGAAAATGCAGCCTCAAGGGATATATTTTCATTGCAGCATGTGGAGATTTTGTCACATGACATTCGTTAATCTTTTCAGAAACCCTACAGCTGAATTGCAGGGAATGCTCTATAAATGTAGCCTTGCATTTCCAGAACCTGCAGAAAGACAAGCCAAATTTTTTTTCTTTGGGTCTGATTTTGCTACCTTTATTCCATGAAGCCGTGTTTACCCGTGAGAAATGATTTTGTAAATAAGGACAAGTTCTGTGACTAAGAGCAGAAGAATGGTTCGTTCGCTTTATCTTTGTCTCAGGAGATGCTAGCATTGTGTTTGCTCTGTAACAAAATCCGGAAAAGGCTTTGTCACATAGTCACACAGAGGGGATTGTCCAGAGCTGGCTGTGGAGAGCAAGAAGGGATTTTACACTCAGCACAGCAGTGCTAGCAAGTTATTTGTGAAAAAGTGCCCACTTCGGGATTAGAGAAGACAGCCTTTCTGTCTGGGTGTTAAAGTCCTGCCCTCTCTTCTCCACGTGCAGTCCGAGGGAGATTTTCCTTTCTCACAGCTGCTACAGGTTCTTTAGTTTCCTGCTAACCAAGTGGGCTCCCCCTTGCTCTGCAGCTCCTCCGGTGCCCTGCTGGAAGAGCCGTGGGGCAGGGCTTGATTCCCTTATCAAGGAGCAGCGCGGGGTAAAAAGTTCTGCACAGTTTCTGCCGGAGCTCTGAGCTTATTGTCTGCCTTCTTGGCAGTGAAAAGGGGGCTGCAAGTCTCAGTCAGGCTAAGAGATTTGTCTGTAAAAAAAAAATTTCCTTGTGAAAACGAGTGATTTTAAAAGAAGCTTAAGAAAGACCTGTCTGAGAGAAAATGGGTTCAGAATTAAATTTCCCCATTTCTCAGGCGTTCTTAAAGCCAGGATTTTGGTTCAGTTCAATCACTGGGAGAAATTAAATCAAATGTAATTGTGGATACGTCTAATCCAAGCTCCAACCGCAGCTGATGTGAAGTTATCCGAGCCCATTTCCCAGGCCAGCCCGGGTCCCAAGGCGGCTGCACGGCGCAGGGCGCTGCCGGCACGGCTCTGGCACCCAGCTGCTGCCTGGGGCTGGGGCTGCTGGACGTGGTTCACCGGTGGCTCTGGGTACGTCTGTAAGGGTTGTAATTGCACCTTCGGACTGCTGCTGAGGCGTACTTTGAGTCTTAAATCGCAAAGCCCCTCAGACAGCCCCGGTCCTCAGTCTTTTAACTGTAGCTTGCTACTTAAAAACTACCAGTTCCTCTGCGCCTGCCTCCTTTCCTCCTCCAGGCAAGGCCCCCTGGAACAGCCTCATGACAATGTCCTGGTCAGCTCTTTTCTGTTTAAAAAAAAAAAAAAAAAAAACACCAAAAAACCAACAAACTTGATTTCCTGTTCTGGTGAGCCATATATCACTGACGTTCCCATCTGTGCCGTTTGTCTGTGACAGAATGACAGGTGTCATTTATCATTGGAGCTTGCGGAAGCTGTGGGAAGAGGGATTGAAATTTTTTCTGGAAGCAGTCAGTGTCTACAGACTGCCAGATCATTAAAAAGGGGGCTTTCCAAAGAAAGCTGTGTGTAATGTGATTGCACTTACTGTCAATGACAGGCTGAGAGAAAGAAGAAACATCAAAAAGAGAGAGAGAGAGAGAGGAGAGGGAGAGGGAGAGAGAAAGAGAGAAAGGGAGAAAGGGAGAGAAATGAAGTTCCTGCCAGGGGCATTTAAAGCTACAGCACAATAAATGCGTGAATCTTTTTTTGGTTTGGTTTCAATATCTGCATACTAAGTAAGCCCTTTGGAGATTTTAGCTCAGCTTGGAGTGCCAATAAGGAAACCAAAACAGGAAACTCCTTTAACAGCACTTATTCGCATCACATATTATTTAGGGCACTGTAACAGAGTTTGTACTTTAAAGAGCGTGTCTTAAAGCACAATGACTTAAGACTGGAATAGGAGATAGCAGAGACAGGAAAACCTATTTGGTCTGCAGCTGAAGCTCCTAATAAATCAAAGGGCAGAACTAAGACCAGATACAAGCCCTTTTTCAAAAAAGAGACATTTACCACGTCCTGTTTGCATAAGGACATTCAGAAAAAGCACCATAATGTCTTTATTTCAGCACCACCTAGGTGGGCGCTGCTGGAGGATTTGAGCTGAATCTTTTTTTCTTCTTATGGTGAAGAATGCTTCTCACGCTGCCTATTACAGCAAATTTTCCTCCTACTTGAGGTACATGAAACAACAACAACAACAAAAGACTGTGTTTATTGAAAAAAAAAATCAAGAGATATAAAACAAATGTTTTAACAACAAAAAGAAACGAGGAAAGAAAAACTTGTCTTTCTTTTTCTGTATTTTTTTTCATGGTTTCCTTAGGTTAACTGTATATGCTTCTGCCACACGCTGCTTAGCATGCTTCTTTCTGTAGGAGCTGTATCATATGGCCAAATTATAATTTGCATAACACAGAGAAGCTGGGAATTGCAAGGGTATTGCACAAAACTTGGTCACACGTTTTAAAGAGTCCTGCTGCCTCGCCTGGACTAAGTCATTTCAGTCCTTCCTTCTGTGAGAATCTGTGGCTGTAGGAAATCCCAGCGCGAGGCTCAGTGAGTTACAAAACTGAGGGCCAACTAAGTAGACAAATCTGGCTGCATTAATAAGCAAGGGATTCAACATCAAATGTGTTAGTGTGGTGTGAATCTGGTTTAGAGAGATGACCTGGGGCATGAACTTTCTCCTCTGGGCTCTCTTTAGAGTGATGTTTTTTCCTTCAGGCCTTTGGGAAAGACAATACAGAAAAAGAAAAAAAAAAAGAAAAAAAAAGAGAGAAAAAGAAAAGAAAAAAAAAAAAAGAGGAATTTTCACAGTCCCTCTCAAAGGGTGTGTAACGAAAGGGAGAAATTATCTCCCACTCTTCTGCCACCCAGCATGTCCATGTAAAGACATGGAGAATCCAGCTGTGCTGGATAAAAACAAGATCCATCTTGTAATTGAGGTCCTCCTAGGAAAATCTGTTCAGCTCCCAACTGTGCCACAGGCTCTGTGAGTGACTTCGGGCAAGTCAACTGATTTATCCATGTTTCGGTTTCTACTCTCTAATAGCCATAATAATATCTACCAGTTCAGATTTTGAGCCCTTTAAGATAGGAACTCTCTTGTAACACCTTGAACATATCATGTCTGGCATAGGATGTCCTGTTCTTAGCCTTTGTTTACTTCCGCAGCTGCAATACAAATATAATTGCTTGATTATGAAAAAAGACCGTTCTGCCTATGCTTAACAGAGAATTTATAACATTTACATGTATTTCCATACATATGTATTGATTTATGCCAACACCTGTCTCTATGGAGATCTTCCCCAGAAATCAACAAGATCAGAACAAACGGAGACCTAGCATTAACGTATGTAAATGTAATGTAAGTGGTAATACTGTACCATTGGCTGATAAAGTCGTTACATGTGTTCCCATGTAAGTTTGTTTGTACACTCTCACCGATGTGTTAAGTGCCATTATATCATTCTTATCATCACCAAACTCAGTATCATCCTTTTCTGGCATTGGAATTGCAGAGCATGTGTGCAGATAGATGTACATATACGTACACATATAAACATTTATACAGTAGATTCTAAAACATTTTCACTTGGTTAAGAGAAATTATTTTTGCCTGACATTTTATTTTTGAAATGCTGTACCACAGTTATATGTGCTTCCCTATGTGAAGGAGATTGGGTCAAAAATGCTTTAAATGTCATAAAACTGGCGTGAGACAGATATTCCTGTATTCGGCAGCTACATGAAGAAAGCATAATATAAAATCAGTCCCCAAAGGCATGAGTATGGTTCTGCTCACATTTCTTTCTGTGGGGTGACAGAGGACGTCCCTGTTATTCCCAGCAGACTACGCCTGTACTACTTCTATAACTCTTGGGTTTGCCTGCGTTTGAAAGCTTACCTGGAAACATTTCCTTTGGGTCCACTCCCAGATAAGGAAAACTCACATGTCATAGACATGCATATCTTAGGGGAAACTACAGGTGGCGATAGATATCGGCTTCATATCTTAGGTTATTTGCAGTAAAGTTTGTATCCAAGACTTTCAGTTCTAAAAGAAAAACTTAAATTATTGCTGGTGTGGTTTCACTTTGAAAAGGAATCGCTGTTCACAGAGATAAGATTTTGCCTCCTGGCCAAGTGGTTATAATAGTGAGATCTGGTTAAACAGCTCATTTCAACACAGCTATTTTTTGAGACTAAACACTGTAGTCCTTACTCAGCCAATCGTACCACTGGTTTTACTTTGACTGCATAAGGAACAGTAAGGGATCACAAAATATAAACCAACGTGCACAGAAAAGTCTTCATTAGACTAATGTGGAATTAAACATCATCAAGGTATAATTTAGTCTTGGGAAAAGAGGGCAGGTAGAGCCTAAAATGAAGGGGAGTCAACCCTAGATTTAACAAGTTTATAGGGCTGAAACCACTCTGCCTCGGTCAGCCTCGGCAGCTCACTGGCCACCGTCACCAGCCCGTGTCACAGCCAAAGCCTGGCTCAGCTCCAGCCTCTTTCACAACCCCTCAGGAATACTCATGCGTGTATGGCTTTCAGGAGGGCACTGTGGGGAAATACAGGTATTTAGATACTATTTGTATAGACTGGCTTGCAAATCAAAGGTATGTTTCTGAATCACCCTGCTAGCAGCTTGATCAGAGATATTTTTCATGTCTCATCATATCCTGATTGGCTTTTAAAATCCATTGATTTTACTGAAATTTCTGTGTAGAAAAGTATGTCTCTGCAATCGTCCTGCTACTGGAAGTTTATTTAGACTGTCAGCAGTTATTCCCTATTTATAGACTTCTTAAGCAAAATATATGCCCAACATTGTCTGAACAGACCTGAGCCTAATATTTTTACAGCCTTAAAACCAGTCAGAACACAATCCTTCAGGTAAATACTCCATGTTTGGAACTGCATATTTTTCTGGTCAGCTAGTAATATGCTGGTGTTGCAGAGGATGTTTGGTTCAGAGCAGATTCCTCAGCAATAGCTGAACAGCCAAAATTACTCAAACTGAGGCCACAGAAATCTTATTTTGTTAAGATTCTGGACTACTCATATCAGTAAAATTGCCAGTTTAAAAAAAAAAAAAAAAGTAAAATTTGGGATCTGTAATATATGTAGTCATATCCAAATGTCATACAGGATCTTTCATACATGCTCTGTTTTGACCTGGTGCCGAATTCAGTTTTTCAGTTTTCTTAAGTCTTAAAAATTAGGAAGAATTATACTGTAATGTGTGATAGTCCTCTAGGTTTGGTCTTTATTTAATTTCTGTCAGCTAGAGAAAATGATTTAAACTGTAGAGGGGAAAGAGGGGAATCCATCAATATGTACATTTTTTCCTCCAAAGATTAAATAGAAGTTTGTGCGTGTATTTACATTTTTTCTTCCGAAGTATATACTGTACAGTTATATTTGGAATGGATCTTCAGAAAAGCTGCAGAGGAGTTAATGAGAATAGGATGTTTGTACAATTCTGTAAATATTTTTTTTATATTTCTGGGAGCAGCGATCATATATCTTGATTCCTTCTCTCTAAGCTAGCCGGCTCACTTGGACTCACATTTAGCTTAAACCTTTGGCAAGAGCTCAAGGAGCAGGGAAACCAGCTGAGGATCTGGTCCAGTGGGCGAGATCCAAGAAAGCTCTTAGATGCCGAACATGCAGCTGACACGGACTTTAGGAGCTTGAGCGTGAGGATGAGAGGGAAGAGGGGAAAGTTATGCTGCCATGCAAGCCCAGAGCTACCAGCAGCTGAAGTTTTAGCTAAATATCTCTTTCCCAAGCCTGCGTAGGGTTCATGTATCGGCCTCTTTGTGTTCCCCAAGAGTTAGACACGTCGATTCATGGCATTGCTAACGCACAGGGAAATCTGAGGTCAGTGTAAAGCTGGTTTGTATCCCACGTGTATAGGACATTCTCTCCAACACCCTCCCCCTCTCTGAGAGAACATCTAGGATACTCCTTTCTCGGTCGCTCTCGCATTCTCTCTCTTTTTTTTTTTTTTTTTTTAACTTAAACTCTGTAGGGCCAAAGTAAAGGTCAAGCCAATTAGCCAATTGATTTGTCTAAGTAGTGGGGCACTCTCAGTGGAGAGGCAATTCTCAGTTTTATAAAGTCCATTGGTATTGGCTTCACTCAAGGTTTTTGAGGAGAATCTACATCGTTGTTTAGAACCTCTCTGTTATTTATCTTGAAACGATTATATTTCAAGTTCCTTTCTAAAACAACTTGCAAGTGCTGATAGGTACATTGGGAAAAAAAAGAAGACACTAAATATATAATCCATGTTCCATCTCTGTATAAGTATGAAATGAATCTTGTTCACTTTTATCTTTGTCACAGAATGATTGACATATAATATCTCAGCTTGTCACATTGATATTGGTGATCAGAGTAATTTGCTTCAACCCGTGTGCTAAACCCTCAAGGTTAGATATGCCTAAAATATAAACATAGAGGATGGATTACTGCTATCGTTTCCTAGTTTATAATCTGTTCCTACTAGCGAAGTGCTAGTATTCCGTCGTGACATAGCTGATTTATTTCTGTAGGTAATTTCAGGATCCATTTTAACTGTACATTTCTCTTACCCTTTAATTGTAACGCTGAGTTGTTCCTGGATTGTTCATAAATACACTGAGGTCATCAAAGGGACCCACGATCTTCTATCCACGATCTTCTACGTACTTTGTGATGTACGATATAGAACAGAACACTGGTCTGGCAGAAGATAAAACTCAGTGTCAAACTTACGAGAGCAGCATTGATACCCCTTGTCTATTTTGTTGCAGCACGCTGTTTCTTTATTCTTCCTCCTCACACATTGAAAAATATGCCTACATATTGAAATGAATCATTTTGATACTTGGAAAATAATATACTACATCCTCCTCTATTGACTGGGCTTTCTAAATGACTAAGCAACACTTTTGGTCTCCTTCCAACAGCCATATAAAGCTTTGGAAGGTCTTAATGCGGTTGGAGGAGAGTTTATAAAGCCGATGTCCTGTTGCACACAGCTTCTGTCATACAAACGCCCACACACAGCCTTAGCACCTTGGCACTGAGGTCCAGATGAGACCTTGCCAGCTGCTGTGGAGATCGGCCTCACCACAGTCCCTCTACATTTTTGCAGTGAATTCCTCAATATAATTTTCTGATGTTGACAAACCTTCCAGGTCTCAATCCGTAAAGCTTATACTATCTACTGTTTATTTATTTACTTGTATATGTATATCCTGTTTAATGCTACAGCCAGCTTTTAATCAAAGTTACTGGACAGAGTTGGCTGCTCAGAGGTTGTCGCTGCCGTGTTGCCTGTAGTCACTTCACCAATGCGGCACTACGGGCGCTGGTCAGGCTTAGGGCAAACTGGAACTCTAATGGGGGAACACGTGGAAATGCCTGGGACTCTGCAGAGGGTCCTATTCCCAGTTCTGTGTTGGACATCATTTGTGGCCAGCGTCTGACTTTGTGGTGTTTCTCTGCTGTTAAAATTAGAAAACTCTTGCCTTCTCTTTGGTAAGGAGGGTTAGACTTGTCCAATACAAGGTAGTTTGCAAGTGTAAATTGATATTATTTACAATTATATTTTTAGCAGTTTTCTGGTGCTTTTTCAGATGTGAGTCTAAGAGCTCTTTGAGTTCCCCTTCCCTTTCCTGCAGACACTCCAGCACACACCTTCCCACACTCAGGGTGAGGAGAAGGGAGTTTTCTACTGGTGTTCTCAGCCAAGCTTTCCACTCTCTCTTACTGTTCTGCTGCATACGTCTTGGTGCTATCCCATGGTGGAGAAAAAATAATGCTTTTTGTGTTTGTTGGTCTTTCCTTTGAGTAATGACCAGCTCATCTTTGCTGGTTGATTGTAACTTACCATTGAATCCCAAATAACTAGAATAAGTTCAGGGAATTGTGTGTGGATCACATACATAAATATGCACAAGAACACCTAATTTGACAGCCACGTCTTTGGCTGATACTACCATTAGCTATTGCTTAATACATGGTTTATTTGTAAGTTCCATTTACTCTTTATCTATGCCTATCCTCTCTTAGCCTCAGCTTCTTGTACCCTTGCTAACTAATATAAAAGTGGTACTTATTGAGGTCAGAAACTTCTTTCTCCACAGAGTTTCTTTACTTATACTGTGCTGTATACACAAAGTAGTACTGAAAACATTGCTTGCACCATCTACCCATCACAGCATTTCGCTCGTGGTTAGCAAAATGCTCCAGGATCCTACAGAACTGAAGGTGCTATTTAAATGTAAATTATTATTTACAATATCTTATGCTTGATATAAGTTTTTTGGGAAGTTTCATCTCTACACTTGTTTGCAGCAGCAAATCCTTTCATAGCTATAATTTATATGCAAAGACTTTCCCTGTCCTATCACACATTTTCCAATATATTTTGATGAAGTCTGAATAGTTCAAATTGAGCTCTAGCATTGTGCATTTTATTTATTTCATATCTTATTTGTATTAAGTTTGTCATAGGTTAGGGCTTGCTTTTATATTCCAGTAAGAGAGGATATAGAGTATGTGATTATTCAAGGTCTTTGTTATTTATATATACTGCATCCTGTGTGTGTGCTGCTCTGGTGTTCAAGTGAAATGCGGGATTCTGTTTTAATTCTCATAACTGTATATGATCATTAAGAGCTACTGCACACAGTAAAAAATAAAAATTGCAATTCAAAGAAGTGTGGATATAAATAAATATAAGTGAGCACGTAAAAGAGTGAATGAGATAAATTGGTTCTTTTCAAATGTCTAACTTATCTGCAGTTTAAGGCAGGCATCCTCTGTGCTGCCTCTGCTCCAAATGGTACTTAAAAAAAAAAAAACATATAACAATAAAAAAGAATTCATTGCTTTTAATAATATTTTCAGCCATGTGGTGAGGGTGGGCTTTTTTTTTTTTTTTTTTTTTTCCCTAAGATCACAATTTTGAAAATAGCAGAAAAGGTCATAATGTATTGAACGTTGCCTTGCCATTTCTCTAGCACTTCTGAATTTCAGTCGGTTTTGGTATATGTCTTTGCTGAAGCATTGAAACACTCAGCATCTTGCTTACTCCCTTCCCAGTCAGCAGTTGCAAGGACAACCCTCGCCCCCTTCCGTCCACACTGTTTTCTAGGGCTTATTTGCCATTGTTCTGCTCAGCATCTGCTCACCATCCTGCCTGGGAAGGGAAGCAAGGTCTTATCTCAGAAATATCGTCCATCAGCTCACTGGCACCTGTCACTACTGTGTCTAAACACCACACACAAGATGAAAGCTTATGCTTATTGTTCCCTGTAAAATAGGAAGTTGATGTTCCTCCCCATTTTAAACAGATTTCTCAAGGTATGTAGATCAGCATTGGTCACTTTACCAGGAGAAAAACTGTTGAACTGTCATTACTCTCTGCTTTATTGATCTACAACTAAAAGCAATAAGAACATCAAGATATTTTGATGGAAAGCAGATGACTGTCAACCACAGACAATCCTGTCGAGCTTGGAGAAGCTCCGAACTCTGGAGGCAGCTCTGGATTTTTCCCAGGAGTTTTTGTTCTTCCCTTCCCTCTTCCTGCTCCTGCTCCTCATCTTGTTACCTGGTCAAGCAGTGACCTCAGCCTTTCTCCTCTCCACTGGTCCCGTCTCACCTTTGCTTTCTGTCAATTGTGCCTCTGATGCTCAGTAAGAGCACAGTGCACCAGCCAGCCTGGTGCCCTTCCCTTAGCGCACTGTGGTTAAAACAAACTACTGAGGTCTTCTTTTCTCTGGGATGGCCAAACCAAAATGAAATTCCTTCTTTTGCATACACGCACTCATTTTCTATCTCTCTCTGTTGTACATACACATACATGTATATATTTACTCTTAATCAAGTTAGAGAAAATAGCAAGTGAAAACTCAACAAATTCAGTGAGATATTAGATATTAGAAAATTAGATATTAGAAATTGTGATGTATTATTTTTTTTCAGATTCAGCCCTGAATTTCAGGAGAGCTTTCACATAATTGAAGGTCTCGTACTGTGCTGCTCTAGACAACTTTAATTCTACCTAGCAGGATAGTTTAGCCTTCCTTCTTGAGAAACTTTGCTCCTCTACCTGCTTTATGCTTTGGTTGGTTTATATGTTTAGGTTTCACAGTATTGCTTCAGTATATGTATTTCTTAACCCTGAGAGGTCAGATGCCTGTGAGCTTCACACTTCAACATACTGTAGGTATTCACTATACTCTAGGCTTCCTATGTGACCCACATGTCACTCAGCCTTCCTTATGTCTTTCCTCTGTGTAAAAGAGGAGCAAGGGGACTTACATGCCTGTCCAGGCTTCTTAGGGGGAGAAATACACTGAAACCTGGGGGAACCTGGTAGGACAGTCACAGAGCTGTGTAAGCAGCAGTAGATGTGGTGTATCTTTGTAAATGAGGGGTGCAGAGTGGCTTGCCACCTTTCCTTTTACCTGCCACAGGGTCATGACTCCACAGAACCACTTGGCAAAACAAAACCAAATCAAACTCTCATGGCAAGGCAATAAAAGCATCTTCTCTAACCCAGTCTCTGGGGACTCAAATGTATTTCAAATAAGGTAACTACTGCTGGAAAAAAAAAATCTAAGAGGTATTACTCTTCCAGTTTAACTGCGACTCTTGCTTCTCCGAAAGACAATGAACTTCAGTGCTTGTGAGCAGCTACTCATTTTTGACAGTGCAGAGCTTCTGCTGTATATAGTACAGTATTTATAATGTTTCTGCAAGTGTCTCTTTGATTGCAGTATTCCTTTGTCTGACCTATACTTTCAGATAAAAGTGTTTTGCTTAGAAACTACGTAATAAATCACCTGGAGGAAACAGACACGTTCCTTTTCTATCGGGGACTAAATGTGAAAAATGGTTTAAAAGAAGCTAAGTGTAAATGATGGAGTTCTGTTACCCGTTTTGGCTTTGCTGAAACAAAGTAAAGGTAATGTACAGGCAGCATATCTCAGGGTCACTGCAGTCATATGTCAAATGCTAGAGTAGTACTTTATTTGGCAAGGAGATCAAAGAAAAGCTTTTTATTATTATTATTCTGTATGTTGAGAAATGGAGTAGGTTTTCTCCTTTTTTATGTTTAACGTAACTGTGCTATAGTTTCACTGATCCTAGAGATGAGATCACCCACTCCAGAATATGATTACGTTTCAGTAGTTAAAAAAATTACATAAGTGCTAAGCGTGATTTGACCTACCTTTCCTGTGTCAGACTGCTGAAATTATTTTACATTTATATAAATCCTAGCTGCTTTGCACCTTTTTGTAGCTAAAATAAATGCTACCTTGGGAGCCAAGGGTCTCATGGTGGGCAACTTATTGCATGTTAAATGTGTCACAGTAAATCTGCAAGAAATTTTAAGCTGAAAAGCTTTTTTTTTAAAAAAAAAAAAAAAAACTTTTCTTCTCTTAGAAGGCTAGTGTTAAGAAAATTAATTTCCAAAGTAGAATAAGCAGAAAAAATCCTTTTCATATTCAATTCTCTCTTCTGTAACCACTGTGCCAAAAAAAAAAAAAAGGAAGTAAAACAAGTTTTAAATGAAATAGCCAGTTATTGAAGCAGTTGTAGAGAAAAATCTTGAAATTATGTAGGCTGCAGTGATTATATTTTACAAACCAGGCTTTAGAAGGTGTTGGAGGAGTGGAATTATATGATCTTTAAGGTCCTTTCCAACCCAAACTATTCTGTGATTCTGTGGTGATATATTATAGTTGTCTTTAATGCTACAGTTATTATATATTTTAAAAATGCCAGTGGCTTTTTCCTCTGTATGTGCATGTTATACTCAGAAACTTATTCTCCAAGAAGGGCTGAGGGTCTGGTCTCAGCAGTAGCCCAAGATGAACAGATTAATTTCTTTAGAATGACTGTGATTAAAGGAGCAAACATATTTCATAGAGGCTCCAAAGTTCCTCTGTACTCTGGAAACTGTTTGGGAAATACAGCCTTATGTGCCTCAGAGAACGGGGTCTCAACATGCTCAACGTCTCCTTTCAAGAATATTAACAACAGTTGCAGTGTTTGCAGGTTTATTTACCATTTACTTAGGCTAAGAAAAGGAGTATCCCATAAGAATTACTCATAATGTTACATATAGCTTCTATCTTACAACTTAAAAAAAATGCTGATGAAATTAATGAGAAGTGACAAAAGAAAAGGAAATCAACTAACGATGTGGCTGGGGTCAGACTTGAGGAATGAGCACAGTGGGTTAAAACATCGACACTGTAATGTAGGTGTAAGCAAATGAACCGTCTAATAAATAATTAACAATTAATTTTCTTCTGTCTTTTATCTTTACCTCTTTTTTTTTTCCTCTACTTTCCTACCCTGTGTTTCTGTTTTGCATTTTCCATGTTCCTGCAATTAATTAAAAAACAAAATCAAAGCGCAGGGTTACAAAGTTCCAGTAGTGAAATCCTGCCGGAATGAAAAGTTCTGCTTCTCCGATCCTATTAGTTTGTGCTCATGTTGAGGGCTGGATGTGCATATTTTATAGACTGTGTGCATGGCACAGGAACGTCTGCTCCTCCTAGGCAAGCGGTTCACAATACAGCCCTTCTAGTTCTGAGCAAAGGAAGCTTTGTTTTATAAATCTCCAATGCAATGTACATGCAGTTTTGTGTCATGTTATATTGTCATATGACAAGACATGAACCAATGTAAGCCATCGTAATGCAGCACAATGCATTGTATGAGTTACACCTTGTCAGGTTTTTTGGCTTCAGAAAGGAGCTTTTTCCCAAAGGTAGTAAGTGATGCTAGAAAAAAATCCCCGTGTTACCTAGAAACTGACAGGTGCCCCTATTTTCTGACTATCCAAATTAAATTCAATCTGAATGTGTTTCCCCACAGCAAATCTAAGTGTTGCTTTACTTTTTGTCACTTCCCAGTTTTAATGTTAGTGGTCTGCTAATGTGATTAACTGTTAGCTTCAGGCAGTTCAAACCGTGCTTTGTCCAACTGGACAACGGTGAGCTCACCAAAGTTTAAGGCTCCCTAAGATGGGATCAGCATCTGAGGCCTATATATGGGTTTGAGGAATGAGAACATAACGAACGTAAAACTTTGTTATGTTGTCATTAAGCCAAGGAGATACGCATACAGATCGTCTGCCATTGGCTTGCCACATAGTGGCAAATATTGTAGCACATCGTTACCTGCATTGTAAAAAGGTAGGCTCTGCATGGCAAAAACCACTGATAGGGCATTGGAAGTTATTTTTATTTTTATTTATTTTTTTGTGGGTGAGCAGCGTGGGGTAAATGCTGTGTGTATTAAAATATGTATATATATATATATATTTACTTTCTGTATTTCATGCAATTCTGAAAGGTTGGCTTGTGCCAGGTCACCATACCCCTTTAGTGTCGAATGCCTTAGACAACAGATAAAATCCTGAGAACGAACACTTTACTGCACAAAATACCAAATTACACAAGCGCCACATGCATCCCATTTCAGATAACTCTCCATTTAACATTAACACTCATGCTTGGTGGTTTCTTTTTTCTTTCATTTGTTTGGTTTGATTTTTATTTGTTGGGTTGGTTTGTTTTTTGTATTATAAAAATGATATTTATTTCTTTGAGCAATTGCAGAGTAAAATATTTCCTTCCAGTTCAAAAGTTACCTCCAATTGTGGTATTCAGCTTTCAGCATTATTTCACACTCAGGGTAACTTTTCTAACCCTTTAGAAATATTGTACTACTATTCCCTTCAAAACCAATCACTATTTTTTATACTGTATATATAGTGCTGTCCAAAGACTGCAGCAGAACTAGTGAGAAAGATTATATGGAAGAACTTCAAGGTTTCCCAAACATTTTAAAATGGAAAATACTTGGATAACTTAGGGACCCTGCACACGCGTTTCCTTCCGATTCTCGCTGTGTTTTAACAGGTAGGAATATATATAAGAATATATCTGTAATATATACATAGGAAAATATATAAGAATATGTATTACAGATATATTCCTATACCAAATAACTTCCTTCCTGAGTGGCAGAGGTTATATTTTGTGTGTTACCACTTAAACTCTCTATTCCTTCCTAGGTCAAGGTCTTAAGCAGGGTGAAAATAGAGCAGATATCCTAGTGTGTGTCACTGTGAATATTACCAACAATTATATCAGCATTCTCCCAGCACACTAACAGGAATTAGAGCAGCATCAATTAATGAACTGAAAGATTCAAAGATTTGGTTCTTCATCCTTTTTTTTTTTTTTTCTGTCTGGTTCCACGTAAATGACATGTTCTTCCACATCAGAGCTAACTCCAAACCTCATCTACCAAAGCGTTAGATTTATCAAAATTTGCCATGTAAGCAAATGGATAGAGCCATGTTTTGTATCAGGGTTAGGAGGAAAAAGATATTGTCCCTTAAGATTGAAAGTAGATGGCAAAAAGAAGCACCCATTTAGAAAATTTCTATCATGTTCTGGAACCCTTTCTCCATCAGCTTCTACACTTTTCTCCATTTTCAGTCTGTGCTGTCCCCGCTTTATAACACACCTGTCACAACTAGTATCTGGGCACCTACTAGGAATTCACTTAGCAATGAGATTAATCAGTGATTTCTGAAAACCTTCTGTTCTTGGACTAGGCTCCTGACACACAAACTGGGTGAAAACCTCCAGGTCTGTGTATGATGCAACTTACACTCCCTGAGGGCTTCCCCAGCAAAGTAACTAACACTGCTCTGTCCGTGGGGGAACACAGCCCTCCAGAGCCTCCGTGTCTTCATTTACCACTTGGTATCCTGAAAGCAGAGTTCAACCTTCTTTCTGAAAGATCCTTCTTATTGTTGGGAGCCTCCTATTTCTTCTCTTTGTGTTGAGATGAAGTGGAAGTTTTTGAAAAATGAAGAATTAGTGGCACTAAAGGCTAAAACCTTCGTTATTTATCAAAAAGCAGTAGTGCAGCACCAAGGAAAACCAGAACGTCGATATTCTGATGAAGGTCTGCTGGCCTGAGAGGTGACCACACGGAAGGCAGAGCAGATTTGTATCTGTCTGGCAAACACCTATTTATCAGATACCTTTGCCTGTTCGCTACATGCACTGGAAATGTAGTGCCTCTCCAACTCACCCCTGGCAAATGCAATTTTCAAACAATGCAGAACAAAGAAAAATGTGCTCCTAATATAATTGTGCCTTCTGCAACTTAAATTTTAGACACTCGGTTTCATCTCTTACTTAAATGTATCTGTGTATTTTAATAGGAACATTCAGCTATGCTTTTATTAATGCAAAAACATTAAAGTGCTATCCCTGAATACTAAAGCCTTAAAGGGCCGTTTCAAACAGAACCTGTCATAAAATGTGCTCTCAAGCGTGTCCCCTTTAAGAGATTCAAGAATTAAATGTTCCCGTATGTGAATTTTATTTTGTACAGCACATTTGCTTTATGGCTACAATTAAGTTAGATGTGCCGATAACAATGTCTGCTTTCCATTTTAAATCGCACATTTCAGACAGTGTGCATTGTTTTATTATCTAATCCACATGCTTTTAATTGCAATTATGGTCCCTTATGAGTCCCCTGGGAGGGCATGATTGCAATTAAAAATGTAATTTAAATGTTAATTAATTACATTCATTTTCTAAACTGGGAAAATTTCATTTATTATTTTCATGTGTTGTGCACTTATCCTAAATGCATTACCTTCTAAATGTTTTTTTTTTCAAATTAAGTGTTATGTTTATAAAACAGGGTGTTTAATACCCTTTAAAATTTTGTTAGGATGTTTATACAAATTATTACTTTAAATTAATTGATTCCAAGCTTTATGCACAATTAATATGTGTCATACCAACCAGAATAGAGTTGTTTTTGATATTCTGCTGAAATTACATTAACATGAGAGCCAAAAAAATTGATCAGAAATATACAGTTTTACTGCAAATAATCGCAGTCACTTTGGGCTAGACAGAAGAAAATGAGTTACCGGCGGCCGATTCTCAGTGCCTTGGCTGATTTTTGTGCTGATGGTTCACTTCAGACATGACCAGCTCAAGAGCGTGAGTGTGAGCGTTGCTGTGAGCAGCCTAAAGCCTCAGACTGGGTTTTGCAACAAGTGTAACAAGCAGCAGGCGGAGAGGAAGAGCTTGTTGAAAATAGAAGGCGAAGAGTCATGAATCTGGTTTCTCAGAAACGATAAAATTAAAGCCATGCCATTAAAAAAAAAAAGTTATTTCCATTGCCTTCCATTTTTTAAATATAAGCCCGCAATTCCGGTGGCTAGAAAAAATATCTATAACACATGCAAACCGAGATTGGTACAGAGTGAGATGACTGTACGAGCTGAGGATGGATGAAAAATATCAACCATCTCCCGAAGGGTGAGCAGCCGGCATTGCGGTGCTCAGAAGCTCGCAGAGCCACCTGCAGCGGTGTGCAAACGTATCCAGGACCACCGGTAGCACGGGCTGACTGCCTGCTGCCTTCTGCCAGCGGTATTTAAGGTCCAGTTTTCAGAATGGGAAAACTCCTTGAAGTGTTCCCTGCGCTGGCTGGCCTCACTCACATCGGCACCCTGCCGACGGAGCGGGAGGAGGAGCTGCAGAGCAGGGCAGGAGTCTTTGAGAAGGGCACCAAGTCAGGTACTGGAGGTTTTGAGTCACTGGGTTCTGTAATTAAAAACTGATTAAAGATCTCCAGATCCATCCTATTATCTTTACAAAAGATATTCTCATTACAAATTTGTAGTCAGCTCAGTAAAAAAAAACAAACAGAAACAACAACAAAACCCCCCTGTAATTTATTTTCACAGAGACCATCACAAAACAAACCAATTAAGCCAGGAAAATTCAGAATTATGATGCTCTGATAGACCAGCAGCTCCTCTGAAGAAAAAGCTGAAGCTAAAGGATACAGCTGAAAGACTTTTATTTTAAACCACCGCTGCTAGTTGTAGCTGTACTATTTTGGAAGGGTTTAAACCTTTAAAAAAAAAAAAATTCTAGTTAGCCTAATCTGAAAAATATCTATTTTTAAGTGTCTGCCCATACCGCCTTTTTGATTGATTTAATTAACTACTTAAAAAGTAAAAATGAAATATAGTTTAGGTCGAATCAGTGCAGAAGGTTGCATGGCTTTCTTACAGAGGAATTGATGGAAAATAGTAAATACAAACAAACAAAACTAGGGAGTGGGGCACGGAGCTGATAAATGAACATTTTATTCGGGAATTTCACCCAGACCTGGGAACATTCCTGATTCTTGCAGTTCAATGTGTCCCCTCGGCACTTCTATCCGAATTTCCCTATTTGTGCCCTGTGTGTCCCATAGATTTACTTTCCTTTAATGCTCCTCACAGTGAAAGAGGTTGTGCAAAGTCAGTGGAGGCAGCTCTGCAGTCCAGGTTTTGTGTTCTCAATTTCAGCATTAAAAGCAATGCAAAGAAGAAAAAAAAAAAAGAAAAAAAAAAAAGAAAAAAAAAAAAGAAAAAGAACAAGAGCTATGCTTCATACAATCCTTAGTCATATGTCAGCTACTGTCTGTAGCCAAAAAAAAAAATAATAGAGTGCTTCTTTACATGTACCATTAATGAGAAGGAAAAGATTAATTAGTTCTTAGCTACTGAGGAAAGTCTAGATCAGTCTGGGACGAATTAGCATCTCTATATAGAATTTATTTTTTTCCTATTTTGCACTCCCCACACCCCCAAAATCACTTGTACTTCTGAACTTAGAAATTCTGCCAAGGTTTTTCCTTTCTGGTGATCCTGGGATCTGCCAGAAGCTCAGCCCGCCCAGCAGTCCCGGTGACACATGCTGCTGCGAAATGCTGCAGGAGCCCACAAATTCATCACACGTAACTTCCAGGCGTTGGTCCCCGGTTCAGCCAAATCTTTACCTCTCCTCTGGGAGGCCTCCCTGTAGGTGAACAACTCAGGAAGTTCCCCCATCAGTTCAGGATGCTGCTGTTCGTTTTGTGATGGGGAGATCAAAACAATTACATGACTCCTGATAACCCTCATTGACTATCTATTGAAAAAATCAGGTTCTAAATAAATTACTATTGTACTTTTTAAAGCTGTGCATGACATGTCCTACTTACTGGATGACCTAGATAATTTCCATAAATTAACCTCTTTTACCTTCCATTTCCTCTGCCGTCCTGCTGTTACCTTCCCACAACTGCTCCATCACTACGGAGCTCATCCGGTGGATGGAGAAGACAGTGATGCTGCACTGAGTCTTAAAGTGACATTAAGAACTTACCTGCCTAAGTGTTCATTTGCATCTTGCTCACTAGACTTGTCATATAGCTGGGGAGATAATATATTATGAGATGTGTACTGAATTAGCTGTCAATTGTAGTGAAGCTCTCCCTTAACTATGTGAAGAGAAAGCTGTTGAATGAGCCTCAATCTTGCCTTTTTTTTTTTTTTTTTCAGCTGAGATGTTTCATTTTAGTCACCCAACCCCAGCCAATTTTATTAAGTCTGCTGTCAGCTGTGACCCCTGCTGAGGACCGGCAGGGCTGAAATAGTTATGCTGCCTGATGTCAGCTGTGGCAGCTGCAGAGCCCACTCTGGCACAGGCACGAGGGGCTCCGTTCCTGCAGCAACAGCCGCCGCGGTCGGAACAGCAGGAAAAATGAGAAGGCTCGGGGTAAAACGCCGCGGGGCGTTCTCCGTCACTCTGTGCTGGTTGAAGCACCAAGAGAGGCTGCGTACGGGCGGGCACGGTCTTTCGTTGGGAAGGTTTGTATAGTGCGTGCTGAGCGCTGGGAGCACCCGCAAAGAACAGAGCGCGGTGCGGCAGTCGGGTTGGCGTCACACCACCGGCCTCGTCTGGGCTACGAGTCAGTGCTTGTGCCAGCTGCAGAGGCAGTGCGGCTCCCACACCCATGGCAGCATCGCCCTGAGGTGGTGTTTCCAGTGATTAGCTTGTTTTAGGAATTCCTCTGCTGTGCTTGACAAGCAAAAGGAGTGTTTCGTTGTCTTCCTTCGGTGCCAGCGGGAACTGCCCTGCTGCTGGTACAGGGCAGAGCATGGAAGGAAAACCTGCAGCCTGGCCAGCTGCAGCAAACTGCTCTGCTGGCTGGCACCACCATTTTTACACCAGCAGAAATTCTTTAGGTATAGTTAATCCTGTACAGATCGGATTTCCATGAGTCTGCGATCAAACCAAGGTAAAGAGACTGGGAGAGGACGTTGTCTTTTTAAATGTCAAATTTGTATTTTACCCATATCATTTTCTTTACCTGGAAAGAAAGCAACACTTTTAAAATTTAGTTTATACTAGTCATTGCAACTTAACTGCTGTTATTCTAATTAATAAAGAGCTCAGTGGGGGGACAACCACTCCAACCTCTGTTTTCAATGTGCATATACACAAGTCACTGCCTCCCTGAGTAGCCTGCTTAGTAAGAGTGATGCTGAACTTGGTACACCACGTGCCTTAGCTACCTGGGATGCCTTCACACCCTGCAAAGAAGAGTAATGCAAAAAGAGAGAAGATAGACCTAAAACTTAGATGATCCAATTGTAGCTGCCTCCGATCGCAGCATATTATATTCTTTACACGCCAAAGAAAGTTTAAATCCTGGAAGAGTGATACTTTATCGTCAAGGTAACCAGAATAGGTTCACCAACAATTTACGTGGCTCTTAAGTCTATTTACATGCTTGTTTACTTGGCTTTTCTCTAAAAGGAAAAAAGTAGTTACCGTAGCAACTGCCTCATCACATGGTGCTGAGGCTTCCTTTGCTATCAAGTATCTTTGGCAAGGAGCTCACGGACCCGTTTCGCAGGCACATCTGCTTTACTTCGGCGAGTCTGGGGATAGCCTACCTCTCAGTTTGTGGCACGTTTGTTTTAGCAGCGTGAGGACTAAATTACACATCCCAGAAGGACTGTGAGATGCGTCCGTCCCTCCTTGGCTGGGGGGAATTGTGCGAGGATGATGCTAAGGCAGAGACAGGGGAGCGATGCCAGCCAGGAAGGCGGCCCCACAGGTGGCACGGATGTGGCCAAGCTGCTTTGGAAGGAAGGAGAGGTTGTGCTGTGCCACAGAGTAGGTGTAGGCCGACTTAATTTATTAGTTACCACCATCATAAATCATTGCTTCAATAGTCAACCTAGTCTCCCTTGAGAGCCTGCCTCTCTTTGCAGAAAAAGCTTAAACAAAAATTATGAATCCTAGGATGGTGGAGTGTAGGTACCTACAGGGGTGAGGAGTCATTAGGCTCTGCGTGTAAATTATGAGCGCAAGAGTTTGCCTCTTGTGCCTCCTAATCTAGTTTTGGAGCTTTGTACTTAGCTTCTGCTCTGATCAGCCACACGTGCAGGAAAGCAGCGGTAAAGGAGCTGCTGCTCATACTTCTTCCTTCCCTGCCTTTCTTTCCACAGAAGATTTTGACCTGAACTCTGAGTGAGCATACTGCTGTCTGGGCAAACTCCCAAAAGTTCAGCAAACTAAGTCACCGACCGAGGCTGTGTTTGTGTCTTTGTTTTAACAGTGTTTATGAGAGAGCTGCTTCATCAAATGCCCTTATTTTATTTGCTTTCCTTGCTCATTTTGTTTTAATTTGATAACTGCATAGAGAATTTAGACTGACTGCAAGGTAACTCTTATTCTAGAAAATAATTCAATTTCCTTGAATGATCAGGGCCAGATTTTTAGGGTATTTGCACATCTTGAGATGAAATCCTAGCAGGCTTTTCAAAAGAACCTTTACAGATTAAAGCCTTGATTCTTTTCTAACCTATTTAAACACTTGTAAAAATGCTGCTAAGACCCTACCGCCACCTCACCCCCCCGAAAACCCTTGAAAAATTAGACCTATTTTGTATCTACATTCCCCCAGAAGCTTTTGTCTTCCATTTCTCAATTCAATTTCCACCCCTTTTTCCAAAATCCTGATATGATATTCATCTCTGCTCTTGCTCTGCTCTTCAGAGTTTTTTAATAATGTGACTTACATCGTTTTTTTCTCTTTTAACCTTCTGTTCATTATATTACTGCTCCATACTAATCTAATTTAGCTTGCACTTTCTTTGCAGTTCAAACCCTATAGAGCATTACAGGCCCAGTTACTAAAAAAACATGCCTGCTGCAGGATGCACATTGCAATATTGCAATAACAGTGGTAAATAATAACGATAATAGCTTTACACAGCTTTTAGCACGGAGAGTTTTTCCTCCTGTTGAATCCTCAGTGCCCCACTCTGCAGCAGCCTAATGGCCCGGTTTCTACACCAAAAGACTCATGGAACCGGGGTTTCCAACCAATTTTTCAGCCTCCCTCCCGTCCATCAGTTCCAGTTGCTGCTGATAGAGCTGCGGACTGGCCATGGAGAAAATCTCACCCCAGCCGTGCCACCACGCCACACAAGCTGTCATGCAGCATCCCCTTTGCAGGTAAATGTCGATTAGAAAGCTGAGGAGCCGAGTGTCCTGAATAGAGAACTCCAGCAAATTTGCTGACTCCTCCGCTTTTGGGGGTTAACGGATTATTCTGTTTTGGCCTAATCTGTCCAGCAATGCTAAAATCAATATTAAACTTGGCCTGTCACTGCGCCTCCCTCCTGTTGTGAACACATTATCCAGACCACACCAGCGCTTGGAAAGTGGAGGCTGTGGTTTCTCTCACCAGAGCAGATTCAGTAGTGCAGCTCTCGCCTCGGATCTGGCGCTGGCATCTGGTGTCTTTCCATGAGGAAACACCCGGAGCTGGGGGGACATGTGCAGAGCATCCTGTGTCTCCCACCCCCTCCTTGTCATGTTCTTCATCCGAGGCAACTCGTTCATTGAAGCAGAGAGCAGCCTAATCCCAGCACAGACTGAAATCTTTCTGAAACGAGCCCTGCCAAATAAAGCAGTCACCAGCCCCTCATGGAAGAGTAAAAGGCTGGAGACAGAAGCATTTTTTTCCCCTGAAATCATGTAGCAGCTTCTTTCCTGTTTTGTGTTGCCTCCAAAACGGGAGTGGGTGTATTTATTTATTTACATGTAATGACAACCAATAATACCATTTCCCACCCGAGAACTTGAAAGGCCTAACCAAAGTGGGCCAGCCCTTTAGAAGCTTACTCCCACTCTTTATGGTTGCAGCGAGGCGACGTGAAAGCCCCAGAGCAGGTCTGTGGGTCTGCTCCTGTGCCTCAACTCCTCTGCCACTGAGCCCCGGTGCCCTGCTTGCTCCCTTTTTCACTGTTTTTAACATCTTGCTCTAAAAAGGGTTTTCCCCAAGCTGTGTCCTACTCACTAGTAACGTGTGGCGTATTTCAGGGTACCCTTCAAGAACATTTGGCTGATCTCCAGCTGCTCAGTTGCCTTTGTTGCTTTCTTTGCACTCCCTTCTCTGAGTCATTGCTTCTTTGAAGTTTCTGTAGCACTGATGAGCAAAATATAACCACTTTTCCAGATATTTCCCTTCGTAAGCTGTAGCTGGCAAATCGGCATACAACGACCTGGCGAGCAGCAATCGGCCAGCGAGACAGGGCGGGACGCAGCTGGCAGAGCCTCCTCGTGGCTGTGCTTGGCACCCCAGCCCCGTGCCAGGGCTGTGCTGCTGCACCCAGCCGCCTGCACCCTGGAGCAGCACAGGTGTTAAGGGTAAAAAGAAATGGGGATGGCTACTCATATGTCTAGAAAAGGCTGTAAGGTCGTTAACTTCTTTATGTGCTGTGGAGGACTCTGGTGGTCAGTTCTTCTGTGCTTCCTTGATACCAAGACCACAGTCCCTTCTTTGATACTTCCTTGGTTGCACACTTAGTCTGGAGATACCATTACTGCGTGACTAACTCCCTTCACAAGTCATTTTCATCTCATCACTCTTTGCTTTCTTCTGGCAAAATGGTGTGGCAGAGGAAGAGAGATATGAGCTTCAAACAATGGCCCAGGAGACTACATTTCTGTTGCCAGGTGTTCCAACGCCCTGCGTGACCTTCAGCAAGCCATTCAACTTGGCTTTGTCTCAGTTTCCCCATCTGTAAGGGGATATGAACATTTGCAGAGCACTTTGGATTGTTATTAATTCTTCATAGAGTATCAGAAATGTGGTGAACACTTTAAGATGCTATAAATGTACAAAGTATTATTATTAAACTCAGGAGGAGGAAGTAGCTGGCCCATAAGGTGCTTCCTTCATCAATCCTTCAGAGGAAGGTCCTTCCCTTTATGACCTGAACACAGAATTTTTATTCTGCTCTTGTAGAGGGTTAATGGGTGTATTTTAAATAAAGCTCCTCTGACCCAGGCTGGAGGAGCACCATCAAAATGAGTGAAGCTGATGACATCTTAAATTTTTCTGATGTATCTCAGAATGAAACAGAAAGCAGAATTGCTTGGCACACAGCATAACACTCTCTAATCTGCAGCGGAAGGCTCTGCTGAAGTCACTTGCAATTGGCCCTTTCCTCTTAGCTTCCAATAAGCAATAGACACAGGGCGATTGTAATGGCCTGACAATAGTTGCACATCCTGGGGTTTTGCTGCTCTCATGAAAAAAAAAAAAAAAAGAAAAAAAAAGAATGTCATGGACAAATGAATGTTGACAGTGGCCATACCAAACAATTCAAGAAAAAATTGCAGTTTTATACGTATTCCTGCTCCCTTTGTCAATACTTTAAAGATGGTTCTTATTTCAGAGCAGGTATTGATTGTGTATAGGTTAGGCCCCCGGTTCCATTTGTCATTTCTGATATTATAGCGTGTTATCGTTTAAAGCTGTAATGGGAGAGGTGGCTGAGCTTAAAGCAAGCTGGTTGTCTGAAGCTTTGATAAATGGCTAGATGGTCTTTGTTTCTGCAGCAGTGAGCAGTTGGCTGCTATTTGCTTTACCTTTTATCCAAGAATAACTGTGTGATGGGTTCTGGAAGTGAACAGTATCATTTTGTCAGATGTGGTTCAGAACTAGCCGGGTGGTCCTAGCAAAGCAGCTGAGGGATTTTTAACACTCGACAGGATGTGAGCAAAGGCCCTGCGTAAAACTGAAACAATTCTGGCTCCACATGGCTGCTTTGGTCAAAAAGTTCTCAGAGTTGTTTTTTAAGGTGAGAGGACAGGAAATGCTGGGGGGGGTGGAGTGCGGGAGGGACGGTGCTTTTAAAAGCAATTCTATTCATATGGAGGGATCTTATGAGAAAGATCAGAAGACAATAGGTGGATTAGATTTCTTTGATGAACTAACAAACTTGCAAATTTTTTGCAGATCTAAACAAAAGGTCTGCTTTTCAGATGCAGTGAGCAGCCCCACCCCAGCCTCCGAAAATCAGGCCAGTACAATGTTTGTGCACAGGACTGCAGAGAGAGGGAGGTAGCACACTCTCTTTGCATTCTTTCCCTCTGCATCACTTACATTTCTCGAGGTTTTGGTACTGCTTTCGTGAACTCAGATCCGTTTGTCAAACTCAAAATGCAGGGATGCTTTGTGTCTCGGTTCCACTTCATTTGAATCACCAGAAGCCTGGAAATGGTAAGCGGCGGTCCTTTTCCCAGTAACAGATACCTGTAATGCCTTGGCTTCGCAGAAACTCTTCTATTGAATTTTGGTTTCACAAACCTAAGATGACACCTGTGGATGTTTCACATCCTCATTCCTTTGAATCAGGCAAGTTAGATTTAAAATTTGATTTTAGCCTAAGTTAACGTAATACCAAGCCCTGCCTCAAACTGAGCTGAAGCCTGTCCCAAGCCTATGTTTATAAGCAAAGGTAGATGGGAGAAACAGTAATACTCTGAAATTATACCTCACTGGTTTGTCACCTCAGCCATAATAACGCAATAGTCATTCACGGATAGCCTGTATGGGGGGAGTCCGTGCAGCTTTGGAGCACTCCTCTGAATTGCTTCTGAGTCAGTAGCAAGGTGTCTTAACAGGTTGGCCCTTGAGTCTTCAGGTACCTACCCTTCATTAATTTGATAATCTATGGCTCAGACTTCAGACTGCTTACTGTTCCTGCCTCTAGGAAATTGAAATGGTAGCTCTTAATCCTGTCATTGAAGTTGAATTGCCTGGACAAGTAGCAGCAGATTGATCCCACCAGTTTACAGAAATCACAGAAGGCTTCTCAACATCCCAAATAGCTCACACTTCAGTGCAGCTCACAGCATGATGGCAGGGGTGCTCTGCTTTTGTGTCTGTAGGAAGAAAGAAGTTACCTTTCTTTGCATGGAGATAGAAACAAACAGAAATGTTAGTAGTCAGATCCTAGTGGTTTTGTTGGTGGTGGTTTGGTGATTTTTTTATTTTTTATTTTATTTTTATTGTTTTTTGGTGAGATTACTGTTAGCTTTTAGCTTATGATAACCTATATGTACTGCAGGATAAGCTGGTGGCACACAAACATGGGTTTGTAGGACTGACAAGATAAAAATGATAGTAACCCAATGGAAAAGAAAGCAATGAGACATCAAACTTATTCAGAAGATTTCTGTAAAGTAAGAGTCACACTGAGCCTCCCCCCTCCCTCACGTACATGGTGACTCAAGGCAAATTCAGGCTTCTGTGGACGTTTCAGAAGGTTTAGTCAACTCCTTGCACCTCCCTTTGATCATGCCTCCCTGCTGTTCCTGGCTTTGCCTGGAGCTGGGGGTGCGTATTGCGGGCGGGATACTCCTGACTGCAGAAGGCAGCCCGTGCTCCTGGACGTGGCCGTGCCCGTACCCCATCAGCACAACGGGATGGCAGGAGACCTGGCGACCCACTTTCTAGCCCAGGCTGAGGGCCAGATACTCGGAGGCCACGGTGTCTGGGATGACACCGCACAGCTCCTGTTGGCTTTGTGTGTGTGCTAAAGGTCGCTCTGCACTCTGCAAAACAGACTGGGTTGTGGCCCCAGCCAAAATGTCCCTGCTCACTGAAGCTGTGCCTCTGTGGGCCCCCAAGATGACTGAATTTCAATGAGGCTTTATTCTTCAGAATGAAAGGTGCTGTCTAATGGTAAAATATTGTTCTATTAAATCCAGTCCATGGCAGATCCACTACTGAGGGCTATTGAGGCAAATAAGAGCAAGGTGATGGCAGTGTGTGGTCATAAAGTTGCAGTATTCAAAAATGTAGAAAAAGCAGGTTGTCAGATTTCAATAAAGCAGTCGAAATGAATAGATACATCTCAGAGCTGGTTGCTTCCTAGTGGGATGGAATTTGAATAATAATATCACACTTGAACCAGCATCAGGCTGGATTAATGGCTAGCACAGGCAGAGCACCACTATGGTGAAGCTGCGGCAGCAGTGGCACTACTGTAGGTGTTACTAATGACACAGAGCAGTGCTTCTGCTTGTTTGCACACAGAATGAAAAAACTAGGGGAGGAGGAATCTGGGAATTATTGCTTTAAGCTGCAATTTTCAACAAAGAAATCTTGCCATTCCAAACTGTCTAGACCTTTAAAAATAAAAGATGTGCAGTATTTACAATGCTCTTCAGTATTCATGAGGCTTTGCTGCATGTTGTAAGGCGAGATGAAAACAATACTCAGTAGATTTTCATAAGTGACACGCAACTGTAAGATTGATAGATGATGTGGATTTAATGTATGTGGAGTTCAGCGCCAACATAAAAGCTGTGATGTACCCAAACACTGGGTTTATTAAATCCCTGTTTCTTTAAATGATCATCCAAAGCCTTTCACCACTTTCTTCTACCAGAAAATAAAGAAAAGAAGGTAGGAAAAGAGAGAGGAAGGAGAGGGGATAAAAAGAGGGGGAGGATTCCCCTAGTTTTTGTAGAGAATTACAATATCGGAACTGAAAGAGACAAATATTTAGACATTCTCTCTGCATAGAGATTAATGTGAGAGTCAGAAATACAAGGAATCCACTTAAATTGATGTGATTTAGTTATGAATGGTTAAACATAAGTATTCTCTGTCAAATGCCAAAACCTATTGTATTAACACTTTCCTCACCCCAGCCCTCCTGTAGAGCCTCCTAAATCAACCTAATTCTTCTTGGAGCCCAGGGACCCTCTCTCCCAGCTCTCTGCGTGGCAAGGCCAGAGGAGAGCAGAAAATCCCTAATTCTGCTCCAGGAGAGGACTTGCCGAATACACCAGATGGGCGTGTGGCAGCTCCTGCCCCCTGCCACTGGGGCTAGAGCCGCTCAAAGCAGGAGAGCCGCAGTGGGGGCAAGGCACAGCAAACTGCCCGCCATCAGCATCAGCCAGGGGAACTGGGGACGGGCTGGCTGGCTTGCCAGGGCCAGCCTCTGCTTCTCACCCCCTCCAGTCCTGCTGGGCCCCATAAATCAGCTGCTGGAGCTGCTGTCCTCACAAGGTGGTTCCCGTGCACCTTTGCTAATGGGAAACAGCATTTCACCCTTAATCTGGCACCAAGTGGATTATTTTCTCTTTCATTCCAACTTCACCCACCAGGCTGCATCCTTATGAATTAGGACTTACACAGTGCCCCAAATCCTTTTGAAAACAGTTTCTGAGGTGCTTCATTTCTGCTGTCTTGGTGTCCAGGGGTGCAACACACACCCCCTCCTTGACAGCAGCCACGAGTAACATTTTCTGCTGTGCATTTACAGCACTTTTTAGCAAAGGTGTATTTGCTTTTTAGTGGAACATTTCACTTAGTTTCAGGGTCATTTCCTGTGACAGCTGGATGTCTGTCTTCCTTATCACCTCAAGATTTAGTGAAATGATATAATTAGTATCGGTGTGCTCCTCAACCCAGCCAGCTGCGCTGGAAATCAGGCCATTTTAGCTCAGTCAAAAGGAGCAAATCGCATCCACGCTAAAATCAGTCTTTTTGTTTTAGATCAAATTTGCCATTTTATTTTTCCTTTAAAGCCAGGAGACTGCCGTTATGTTTATCCCTTGGTGTGAACCATTTGCTCTGGACGGGTTAGTGACCATCATTTCGATACTGATTTCCTGCGATGCCCAGTGGAGTTACAAAGGCTGCTGGCCTGTGCCACGTCCCGGGAGCTGCAGCCAGGAAACCTGGTCTGTAACAGGGCCTGACACTGGATACAGCTGAATTCAGCTCCTATCAGCTCTTCTTCCTGTATGTCTGAATCAGTTATTATTCAGGTACCCTTCTGTTTCCAAACAAGAATGTAGATTTTGGTTCTTCTCCTCCCTACTTATTCTCTTCCTTAAAAACAAACAAACAAACAAACAAACAAAAAACTGAAAGGCTAATTTTCCTGAGGAAAAGTTTGCAATTTTAATCACTTCAGTAATATTTTCTACTAATAAAGCTCTCTCATGAGCTATACTGGCATTTTTTTGTAATGCAGAGAAAGAGTTTAAAACAAAAGCTGAAGAAGAGGGGAGAGAAATGGAAGGGAAGGCAGTACAACCATATTTTCCTGAATTTATAAACAAGCTAAAATATGTGACTTTGTTCACTCCCCTTTAGTTGCTTCTAAATATCTTAGCAAATTGTTTGCAATAGGAAAGTTTATTGGAAAAATAAATTTCAGCAAATACTCATGTAAAAGAAATTGCAAATCCAATATGACAGCACATTTGTGTGAAATAGTTTAAAACTGAGGTGTGTATTCATGCAGTCAGGGGCAAAGAAACTTCTGTGTGCCTGGTTCAAGTTTCTAGACTTGTGAAGCTGCCTCAAAGTGCTCATGACAAAGTGATACATCAAGAATCATGAGCAGAAAACATTTTGAGTTATCAATAATAGACTGAAAGAAATATTTAAATGGCATGGAAGGAGTTGAAGATCATCAAATAATTTTTATAGTGTATTTCTGATTGCTCATACTTTGTAAAGTCCTTCGATTTTCTACGTAGATCAGATAACGATTTCTCATACATGTAATCAGCTGGAGAAAGGGAGGGAGTAGAGAAAATAAGACACAGCAAAGAGAACTCAGGGAAGAATGGGAAATAATATATGCAAATAAAGGGTGCCTATTACAATTGTTGTGCCTTCAGACATATTCCCAGTTGTGTTTTCTCAGCTGTTTCATGGAGCTGTTCCCTTGTATTGATAGGAGGTGCTTTCCTTTACCTACAACAACCTGCTTAGTGCTGCTTGTCCTCTTTTTGTTTTGTTTGGTTTTGTTTTGATAATTGAGTTTTTCCATGTGTGAAATCCCAATATTTTCTTTAAACTAGGAGGATTAAATGCTTGAGGAACTCAAAGAATTTTAACAAATTGGAAAGATTCAGGAAAGGAACAAAACATGGAGAAGTTGGGAGTTCGTTCACCCCTGCCTCCAGCTAACATGAGCTATGAACTTGTCAAGCCTGTGACTTTTTTTTTTAAAGACTTAAGTGCAGAGGGGAAGCATTAACATGCATGTCTAGACCTTCCTCTCTCTACTTCTATTTTTTCCTTTCTACTTCTGTATTTTTTCCTTTACCCCTCTTTTCTCTCCTCACCTTTTTATCATGGGTTTAAAAAAAAAAAATGGTTAGATGAAACCTTTTTGCAAATAGCCAAGTTGCTCCCACCTCAAGCTGACTGCATTTCATGCCAAGCTCACTACACCCTTTCAGGCAGCTTTGTAAGGTGCTTGTGTGGCGCAGCACAGGCCGACCCCGAAAGTTCCCCCATTTGGGTATTCGTTGGTTGCATTTACAGACAGAAAAAGGGTGCTGCCCGCAACACACATGCATTGTCACATGCATTTCTTTGTCTTTCTATCAGTTTTCCTTGTGTGGAGGTGGGAGTCGCCAGTGCAGTTAGGGATGGCACTATCTGGTACCATCACTTCACCCCGATAGGTCTTATCCTGTCCTTTATGTCTCTGCGCTGCTGGCCTTTCATGCAGTCTTTTGGAGGCTGCCATTTCATTTCTCCTCCCGTTTCTTGTGAAATATTAAATGTATCACAGAAGTACTCTGTATCTGCTTTGAAAGGTAAAGATGAAGTCTATGCTTTGGGGAAGTAAAGAAGAGAAGTGTGTGGCTGCTGTGTTCGCAGACACCGGGTCATGTATCTCTGTAGGCACCAGTCTCCATGGGAGCGTGCAGGAGTGTGGGATTAGACATTGATTTCCTCTGCTTGGCCCGAGACTTGGAGGATTTGAGTTTGCTTCTCACCTCTGCCATAAATTTAGAAGCCTTAGATGGAAGATCCCCTATCTGTGCCAGCACCTTTCTGTCACAGGCCTATCAGGACACATAAACCTACTCCCCTTCTCTAAACTCATCAAGCCCCGTTTTCCCCTTGGCCCCCAAACAAGCCCCTGTGTTTCTCAGTGCCTCAGTTCTCCTGTAAGGCAGAGATGGTTGCTCTTTTTTTGTTTTTTGAAGAACGACATCTTTCCATCCAGTGCCAGTAATAAGATGAAATTAAGAGTAGGCATCAAAAAAAGAAATAACAAGGAGGTTAAGACCAGTGTTTATTGGGTTTGCTTTTGCAGTGCAGGGCTGTGGCAAGTGCACATCCGAGTGTTTTCCTTTGGAGGTAACCTATCATGGATGCAGCTTGAACTTTTATTTGTAATTTTCAGGAGGCTTCCAGACTGGTGTGTTCCCTACACTGAGGTGACTACTTTGAGTTCGCTTTTTTAATTAAGGTTCTGTATTGTAACTAGTCAATGTACATTATTGGGAGAATGAATGTCAATGCCAGTGCTTTTTCTTTCTCTCCTTTATCTTTGTCAATGATTCAAAGACATGATTTATGGTTAGTCTCCGTCTTTCAGGATCATCCATCAAGCGCTGGTTTCACTACAGGGCTCGAAGTTGTAAATCATGCAGAAAGGCTGTCACTCATCTCATTTAACCCTTTAAACACAGGGATGGAAGAGGAGGGCTCTTCTTAGCAGAGCTGTAAGAAATAGGAATGAAATAGCCATAAAATTTATGAAGTTAGACTTATCTATACTATTAATTGTTCTTTGTAATGCAATAATTATTATAAGGGTCAATAAAAAAAACAGAGCATGACTCCACCCTCCAAGTTCATTGTGAGAACCTGGAGGCCTTCACAGCTCCATAAAATATGTCACTTTTTTGTTTTCTCTTTCAAGTTCCTTTCAGATTTTTTAATGTCCATTACAGACATCTTGAGCTGAGGTTCACTTTAGAATCAATCATATCAGTCATGGGCTACTTCTGATCACGACCTTGCGATGACTAAAGAAGTGCAAAAGCCCATTAACAGCTGCTATTTTTGGCTTTGTAAATTAACAGTTCTCTTTCTTCTTTTTCTCTACTCCACCCCTCCCTTTTTTTTTTCTTTTTTTTTTTCATTTCTTCCTCTTTTTGGACAGGAAGACAGCAAAAAATGAAATGTATAAGTGGCATGGGAGCTTCCACACTTAGCCTTGTCTCACAGGCGTGAGGACTGGTGACAGCTTTGGCCAAGTGGCTGATTGCCTCTCCGCGTGCTCCCCTGCCAGCCTGGGCCCCGCTCCCAGGTCACATTAAGCTCTAACTTTGCAGACAATACCTCTACCTGCTCCGAGCACAAAGCCAGGGAGACTGGCATTAAATAATGAGGTGTCTTTCTTTTTTATCTTGCTATTTTATTCATTTATTTTTGGTTCAAAGTGTCGGAAATTGGTAATGGAGGGTTATTAATGAAAAATATATGTTTGGGGTCTATTTGTTTAGATTCTGCAGTGACTTGATGGCAATTTTATCCCTGAATTATGTATGGCTCTGTTTTGCCTAGGCAAGCTGATACAAACAACAAATATAGTTAGAAAAAGATATATCAGTAAATAAACTGAAAGGTTGTAAAATATGAATGTTTATCATCCAGACGGTGCTGCTTCTCTTCTTTTTTACATGAATTCTACTTGAGATGGTATATAGGAGCTTGGGACTTCTTCTGTTCCAGCAATCTCTGCAGCTTGTCACAAAAACAAATGACACCAGAGGGAACCTTGTCTTACACTGTATTCCTTTGCATGAACCTCAGTCTTCTTAAGGTGCTCATAATTTAAATTTATATCTTGATTTATTGGAAGATGAGATCCTACCCTTACAGACCAACGCTCCTTTTAACGCGGGCTTCTCTCCTTTTCCATTTCAGTAGTTAGCACCTGCTCACCTAACTCCAGGTGAGTGGGAAATGCAGAGCACCGGAGGTGTGCACGCAGCGGGACGCACCCGTGTGAGCGTGCAGAGGGCAGGCAGCGTCCGTCCCGCTGGCGGGGTGGAACAAACTGCAGCCTTCCCGCTCCCTGCGTTAGCCCTCTGTGCACAGAACTAATTCCTGCTGTAAAGAATAACACCTGCCACTGCTTTGTGAGCCTTGTCAATGAGCTGAATTTGTAAACAGAAGGGCTTTGCATCCTACAGACTGCCCGGGCTGTCAACTGAAAATAACTTTGAGGGGAACAAAGGATAAAATGTTTAATCATCTGATGGGATTAAGAGAAACTTCTAATCCTCCGTATAGTAGATAAATTCTATTTTTAAAAAATATTGTCCACTGCAACCATCATGATATATTAGCACTTGTTTTATACTGTCCTAAAGTCTCATCCCACAGGGACCTACAAGAATTTCTGCTGCTAAAATATAGTGTAGATGAAGTTATAATTTTAGCATCTAGCTACAGTCTTAATTAACACTGTTCTTCTGATATAAAGCTATGGTGTCTAATTACCAAAGAGCTGTCAGAAAGTAACTTTAAAAACATTTGTGTCAAATAAGAGTTGGGAAGACTAGAAATATTTATTCAATTACAAATGTGTGGGGCTAGTAGGTTCTTTTGAAGTCTAGCAGTCAATATTGCTACTAAGCCTTCTTAGTAGTAGTAGTAGTAATATCCCACCTCACGAGAAAAATTACAGTTCCAGCTCTTCGCCCAACATAGCTGATTTCTCTTCAGACAATATCTGGTAGGCTTGCTAGAGCAAATAATGGAGTATTTCCTACTTTTTTTTTTTTTTTTTTATCTAGCACATCTTGCAAGGTACCTGAAGTTTTAGATTTCAGTGTATTCCACATCCCAAAGTCAAATTATGGCCAAATCATCCATTCGTTTTACCTTCAGAAGCACACAAAACCGTGCAGTACAAAGCCATTAGTTAACCTGCAGCACAGTCAGGAATCCACTTTGGGACTCAATCCTAGTTCTGTTTTTTTCCTACTAAGCCTGTGTCATTGCCTCAGAAAGACTCATGCTTAAGACTCGTGCTTAATCTGGTCTTTTGTTTGCCAGGAAGCCAACAGAGTCTGTGCTTGCTCATTACATGTCTCCTTTGGAAAGCTCATGAACTGCAGCCAGGTTTCGATGACCACATCCCTAGTCACAACACCATGAGTGAGCCGAGGGGGGTGATTTGGTTCAGCATATTTTATAGGTCTACCTGCTGAAAGGTCCTTTATCTGAAATTTGCATAAGGTTAAAAAAAAAAAAGGGGAGAAGTAATATGATGAATGCTGACAGGTACATTTGCTACAATTGATTAAACACTTTTGCCATCCTTACGATTTCCTTTCACCCGCCTCATGTCTTGCCAGAAAGAGAGGTGTGAGTGACTTTGTCATTGACATTAAACAGTTGTATATACTTCTAGCTGCAAAATGCTATCCCCAGAGTTTGTTTACTCGATCTGTATTTCCAATCAGTGCAGAAGGTTTACTAAAGCAGTTCATTACTGATTTATTTATGATGTATTTAGATAGCAAATATGGTTCTGTCAGCAGTTGCTGGCTAAACAGTGTTGACAGACATTAATAGCATATGGTATAGGAATGGAATTATGATCTTTAAGAGTCTTTGTGTCTCAACATACATTTACAGTTTGCGTTTTTCTTAGGTAGAGAGAGAGAGAACTTCCAAGCAAGAAAACAGTGTTTCTTTTTCGTTTTGTAACCTTTGGGGTTTGTTGGTGGTGACATTAAAATCTTCTGTGCCTGTTTAGCTGTTCAATTTAATGGAAGACAAATTCTCCCAAAGGTTTAATTTACTCTCACAAACTGAAATCACTGCATTCTCACCATGGGAAATGGCCTTAATTTTCCCAACCTTCAGTATACATCAAGCATATAATTCATTTCTCCCCCCCTCAATACTTCCCTCATTAGAAAACAAAGTTTTTGATATTTAAATGTTACATAGTTTAAGTTGAGAAACAGATCTTCTTAGCCCTGTAAAGTGCATTTGCAGGCATGATTGCTTCTCTCTGACAGCAATAGATTTATACAGGGTGGAACAGAAAAATACTTGAATTTTTGACCTTTAATTGTGTGCTCCCTCTAACACCAGCATTTTTACCAGTGTCAGGGAGAAAAAGTAAAAAATGTAGCTGCTCGTACAGAAGAGGAAGGAAGAACAGGTAGTGGTGAAATCACTTTGTGGCAGTTAATCCTGGTTGGGGAGACTAAATCTCGTTGGGAAAAGACTAGGGAGGAAGATGAATTTCATACGAGAGGTTGTCTCTCAATCACATGAGGACAAACAAATTGCAAACTAATAGGGGAAATCATTTTACCTTTCGTTTTTAGATTAATGATATCAGAGGAGGTGAGGTGGAAACGTACTGTTCAGTTTCCAAAGTAATGGACAACATTTTGCTTTCCATAAAATGGAGTTAATCCAAAACAAATTCTTTGCTGGAATTAGATTGCATTTCCATAAAGTTGGCTGGCCTCAGAACTGCGCTTCAGAGCCACTGCTAACTATCCAAAGCTACCAGGTAAAAGAAAGGGAAGATAAGCTCTCCTGAAGAATTGCTCAGGACATACAAGGTGTGCTACTCGTCAGGAGCATCAGTTCTTTCAAGTAACAGCTACATGCATGATTATTATTTTTTTAACTACTGCTATTTTTGATACATGGCTACAAAGTTTAGGATGCAAACACTTTCTACTTCCACTGCTACTGGAAGCAACAAAAAAAGGAAAGAAAAAAAAAATGCATATGTGCACAAGTGTATATCCACCAGGCAAAAACAACGTTAGCAACAAGGAGAGATTCTGTACAGAGAAAAATAAAATATTGACCCAATTATTCATCTGCCTAATTGCATTTGCTTCAAAAGAATTGTAACAGTAAGTTTAACCTATTGCACAAGGAAAAGTTTATGGGCCATTAACACCAGAAAAATTGTTAGGAATGATACCCAAGTGTGGGCAAGCCCCACTCTGGGTTAGTGTCAGCCTTGCCATATCAATGCATGAAGCTCAAGAGCCCCCAAGAGCTGGTTCAAATGAGCTGACCCTGTAGGAAACCACCCTGAGAATGCCTTTCTGCCCTTACGGGTTTGCTGCTCCTCCAGTCTCAGAGATGGTGGCCGCGGTGATGGCTGCTGAGAGATCTGGCACATCCCAGCTGGGGCCTCTTGGACGAGGTCGTTGCGGGGCGTCTCTGTCTGAGCAAAGGGCTTGGAAGAAGGGCTGCTGGTGGGAGCTCTGCTGCCTCGGCTGGGAGCCTTGGCGCTGCCTCTAGGCTGTGCTTATGGACCAGAGACATTAGGCAGTAAGTGTGTTGCCAAGAGATTTAGTTTGTTTAAACTAAATTTCTTTGAGGGAACAGCAAAGATGGCCAGTTTTTCTGCTGCTTCTCCCAGTGAGTGCTTAAGGAGCTTTGTTCATAAGGGGCAGAGTATTTAAACACAATGATTTCTTAAATAACAGGTAAAAAGCAGTTTCAGTCCTTCTGAATCTTCTTAGTTCAAATGTTTTTTTCTCTGTGTGAAAGATTTGAACCAGTATAAGGAAAATACTGCACAGGAGGAGCAATGAACTGGCAGTACAACACATGTTGAAAAATTTCCTTTGCATTTTTTAATACAGACTAGTCAAATTCCAGCTGTGCCTTGGTGGATGTATACAGTAATTAGCCCACGTAGATAAGGCAAACTGGTAGTTGTTCAAGACAAACCTTGTGCAGGTACTAGCTAGATGTAAGATGTGCTTTGCGTTCCGTTAAATTTTAGCATAGATTCAAAAACATATTAAAAATACATATTGTAAGTTTGTTGTTTGTTGTTGGGTTTTGTTGGTTTTGTTGTTTTGTTGTTGTTGGATTTGTTTTTATTTATTTATTTATTAGTAGAAAGAGAATGAGAATCAGCCAGAAAAGCCTTAAAAGGGAGTTATTGTTTGGATTTGAATCAGTGAATAAACTGGAAGTGTTTAGACAGTCTGTAATGAGGTGTTGTTGGCCTCTGGTCTGTAATAAATGCTTCAATTTTATAGCTCCAAATCAACTCTACCCATAAAATCTCAAAGGACTTTCTCTATTTAACATATCAGCTAGGACTTAGTGTCCATAGCCAGTATATCCTCATATAGTATCAAAGAGCTGAGCAGATCTATCAGCATATAATGAGCACTGATCAAAACATTTTGGGAGGTTTTAATTTCACATTATCTATACTTAGTCCAAAATCTCCAAAATCTGAGTTAGATAAGGTACACAGGATTTATTTTTTTTGTCGTTACTTATTTAATTATTGATAGCATAAGGATTTTACTGGTGTGAAGACCAATCTTCAATAAAATTATTTAGTTCTGTTCAAGAAATAGTCAAGTTAATGTGTGAGTTACTCCCTTCATTAAAACGTTCAACATTTCTCCATTTCAACTACCTTTATCCCTGCCCATTCACCACTCTTTATTGTTATATGATTTCAGCCATTGCTTCGGCAGGTCTTAATCTAAACATAAATGCAGATCCCGTAACACACTCCCACAATATAAACATGGCTTGAAAGTGGATGTAAATGTAATGTGCAAAGCCCCTCGTAATGCTTCATTTTCTAAGTGCTCTCTGCATCCATTCTACCACAACTTTAAGAAAGTAAACTGTTTTTTTTTTTTTTTTTTTTTTTCTTACTGATTCCTTCTGAATGACTCAATAATAATCTGCTCCATTTATTCTCCCGAATCCCAGTAGGGTTTCGAGGCAAAACATTATATGTGGATTCACCTCCTGTTGTTGAGGTTAAAGCCTTGTTCATGTTTAAGGAAAACCTCTTGGTCTGATTTCTGCTCTGCACTTGTTCCATTTGATTTATCTTCTGCTGTTCATAGTTTCACTGATCACTTTCTTATTACTTTTACACTTCCATCCATTTCAGTTTTGTACTCCTTTTCAAGCGATTTCTTATACCGCCCCTGCCACCTGCTCCCACCTGATGAATTGTCTGCTCAAACTGTTGATCTTGACCTGGCATGGTCTCTTCCACAGAAAATAAATGATGCCACACAGACATATAATGATGCCTTAATAAACATCCCAGGTACATTTGCTCCTCTGCAGAAGTGCAGAGCTTGAAAGGTGGTGTCCCAATTGCATGCTGATGCCTGGGAGGCAGTGAAAGGGAAGAGGCAGGAATTCAAACAAAAATGGAGACGTTTTGCCCTCTGTGTGCACAATTGAAAATTTCCTGGACATCTTTTTTTCTAATCTCTTGTCTGTATTTGTGCTTGCGATCACTAGAAACAACAATAAATATCTTTTAATTCTTTAAAAAAATTAAATGTATTTTTAATGACTTTTTTTTTTTTTTTTTTTAATCCTTGGGCTTGCGTGCAGCAGCAAGCCATTTTTCAGAAAGTCAGTATTAAGAGTAATTTGGTAGAGGTCAGATGCCCTCTGTTGCTTCTCTGTCCAAGTCTGAGTGAGGTCCTGGAAAAAAAATGCAGACAAGTTTATAAAGTTTTATTGTTGTGTTACAGAGCTGGAGAGGAGAGACAGTTAAGCCACTCTTTCAGCTCTTTCAGGATGTTACAGTCTGAATTTTTGATACACTAGCCTGCTTTGTGAGTTCCTGCAGGCCTTAAATCCGGTTATGATAGGTATAATATATAGCTTTTTTGTACCCAGTGAGGTCCTGCACTTCAGCAGTGGTTGCATCACGATACCTGTGCTGAAGAAGTTGTTTCTGTCATTAAATGACCTTTCTGATTATTGGATTTTTTTTTTTTTTTACCGTAACTCATACTTGTTATTTCTCGCTGAGATTCAGGAAAAGCTGACCCTGTGCAGCTGCAGCCTCCTGTTGTTCCTGCCTGTTTTTTTACACTTTGTCCCATACGATAAATTTCAGTTATCACTTAGGACGGGCAGGAAAACAACACTGAGACTGGTGATTATGATCTGTAAATGATCTGTGTACTGGCTCTGGATCTAAGTCCTTCCTTAGCTCATTTGAGACATCAGTTAAAAGAACACAGCTCAATATTTGTACTTCAATCATTTTTCTTTTTTATTTTTCTTTGAAATTTCCATTATTTTAATAGTCTTGATAGATTCTTGGAAACTAGATTTATTTTCCATATCAGTTGTAAACTTATCCCTTTGACATGGGTTGATTTGTTTTGCCCAAGTTTCTTGCAGACTGGAACCAACAGTACTAATTTTAATACTGATAATTATTAACATTTTTACTATTAATAAGTCTTCTTATCTGCAAGGAGACAGATATGGGCAGCATTCAGGCAGTAGGGCAGCATCCCAAACTGCATGGAGAGAGAAGAGAAAGCACAAGAGAGCATCGAAAATGGAAGCTTTTGGGGACAGGAAGACTTTTGTTCCATGCAAGCAAAAGATTTCTGTAGGGCAGTATTGGTGTTGTGGGCAGTACATTAACAAAAGTACAAAGATAATAATAAAGCTGCAGCTTTTTTAGAGCTGCACACTCTTGAGGGTGATAAGGAACAGTTCTCCCAAAATTCCTGGCAAGAATTGTTGCAAGTTCATGCTGCCAAAGTCAGCACCAGCGCACCTGTGATCACGCCTCGTGCAGAGGGAATATTTCAGGCATGACCTTAAAAGAAGTCAGCTGCAGCTCTGGAACAGATTTCACTGGATCAAAGATTGCTTCTTATC
Organism: Anser cygnoides; assembly: GCF_040182565.1. Lineage (NCBI taxonomy): Eukaryota > Metazoa > Chordata > Aves > Anseriformes > Anatidae > Anser > Anser cygnoides. The sequence goes on along the minus strand of NC_089888.1, from coordinate 7,430,680 downwards.
ACAGCGGCTGCTGCCTCCTCATTGTTGGCTGCAATGAGAAGTGAAAAGCAGGATCGGGCCCTCTGTGTGTGCCCCTCTCTCCCCCTCCCACCCCAATAAGTAAAGAAATGTGTGGCCAATATGTGTGTGGATGCATATATGTAGCGTATGTTAAATATTCTTTTGAGCATCTTGTTTAGGTCTCTCTCATCCTGACAAAAGGGTAAGGGATGAAAAAGAAATATGGACTAAAACCAGTAGGTGATCCCACTCTGAGCTGGATAGTGGCAGTGGCAGAAGGAGGAAAGCCTTCTCTCTAAAAAAACTGGCTTACCTGTGGGCTCTGCTCTCTTCCATGCTACGGAGCGAGTTCTGGCTGCTGTATGTGACTCGGGAGCGGTGTTGTGCATGTACGGGCTGAGTGTTCGAAGGAGATGTTTTGACCTTTTTCATCTCTGACTGGTGTTGTAAAGATGGAGTTTTGTAGAGCAGAGATTTTGTGACAGAGTAATAATAAGAAGGAATCTGACTGCCAGTTGCTCATTACTGGATCTCTTTTAAATGCCAGAACCTTCTATGTTTGCCTTCAAACAACACTGAACACCTAAATCACCATAGTAAACAGATATAGAAAGAGACAGAAAGGTTAAAAGTGTACTCATAATCTCTTGCTTTTCCTCCTAAACATGTTTGATAGCAATATTGTTTCTTAAAAACAATATGACCTCATTTGTAAAGCAATATTCATGCTAAGCTAGTCAGCTGTTAAATATACCCGGCACTGTGCATTATGATGAAGCTAAACCAGAATTTCAATTATTTTCTGGACACATTTAAAATTATAATACTTTACTGGGTTAGTGTTATAGTTCATCCAAATTACTCACAAAGTATCATATCAATCTCTTGCAACTGCTTATTGCTTACATATCGGAGAAGTTAGTCAAAGTAAGATGCTGCCTGGGGTAATGACCTTCATGCTGGCTTAGTGTTTTGATGGTTATGTGGCTATAAGTGCAAGGATGTCTAATGGTCAAAAGTCAATGTTTGTTGGCCATAATATTTGTCACAAAAGAAACAGACTATTCATTGGGACCAGCATTTGTAACAGTATGTTCCTGAAAGGAAAATAAAGAGGGAAATGAAACACTTGATGATCTGTGTACACTTCACTAGTGGCCCTCTTACACTAAAGCCCAGCGAGTAAAAATTCACACTTCAAGTCTCTGCAGTTTTTTCATTGCCTGGAATGAAAGATCAAAATGAAGCAAGTCGATGAAGAGGATATATTTCTTTATACCCTCACTTTCTACTTACATACCTTATCTAAAGAGATGTTAAGAGACTAATGATGTTGCCGCCATGGTTTAACCAGCTATGAGTAAGCAGAGCAGATTTATGAATATTACTGACAAGCATGGCTTAAAGCAGATCTCAATGGGGCTTCAATATGCCCGTGTATCCAAAGGGAAAATCAAAAGGCCCACTGCTCTTTAGACAAATGTTATAATAATAGTGTACTTTTCAATCTATATTAATATTTTTAAAATATGGGCTGTAATATTAAGTCCTAGTCAACAAGTTATTGCAAGGAGCTTACATTTTATGCAGCATCTTCAGCTGCACATGAATTCTGTACTTTAATAAATACATATAGGAAATGCTAGTAGCTTCATCTGTACCCATCACTGGCTCGTGAAGATGAGTACCAAGTAGATCAGGATTTTCAGCTCACCGTTAAAACATGGTGCACTTCTCAGTGAGCTCCGGCAAAATTTGTACAAGAAGTAGCGTTTTGCAGTCCAACAGGTAGGGAGGCTGGAATTTTGAAGAGAAAATGGGTGTCCATGGGGATCATCAGTAAAAACATCTGAACTTTGAACTGACCCTGTGTGAGTTTACGGAGGCCACCTCAGCAGTCAGGGGCACGTCCTGGAGTTACTGCAGCTGAGCTTTTCTCTTAACCCCTTCCTCTGGCAGATCTTCTGTCAAGGTTGACTCAGTCAATCTCCTGTCATATTACCAAAATCCGGCTGATATTGTTTACACATTAATAGCTGACTATTAAGTAATTGTGGCAGTGAAGCATCATGATTGCATAACCTCTCTGTATGGCAAATAAATGTATGCACTCTTGCCCCAAATGGGACAAACTTGATATGTTCAAGAGCTTTCTTGAATTGAGGCTTAAAGTCTTCTGCATGAAAGTGGGTTCTGTATTATATTTAGCCAAGCTGGTCTGTTTTGAATTGGAGAGGCCAAGAAATAAGCAGCCTTTTAAAAATAATAATCAAATAACTTGTCTCACATAGTGCTATTCAATACACTGAAGAAGCATTAGTTATTAACAGAAATAGTAATTTCCCCCAGTAGCAGAACATACCTAAACACTTGAAAACAACTGTGTGAAGGGCTAGTACTTCAAGATTTTTACACATTGAACATAGCAATGAAAAGGAATATGATTGTATGGGTCTATTTTTAGAATAAACATTGTGCTTTCATACAAAGAATTCTTCACTCTGATCAAGAGTCTTTCAGGGGAAGTGTTGATCTTCCCCTGGTTTATTACATTTAATACATCCAGCTTCAAGATTATCCTGCATACATTTAAGCCAGGGCCCAACTCTTTTCAAGGGGAATAAGTTATGAAGAAATGCTGTCCATGAGATAAGCCATGGATTCAAAAGAAATGAACCAAAGATTTTATATATTTTTTTTTAATATTATTATTATCATTTTAGGATAAAAAACATGTCTCCATAAACATAATCCTCAGCTTCTTTCTATTTATAATTGTATTTAATATAAATGTACTTCATTACTGGAGAGCAGTCTTCATGGCCATACAATAGCAAACAAATTCTTCAGAAGCATCTTTAATTATTCATTTGGCTGTACTATATTTTATGCTACTTTTCATAAATGTTAATCTTTATTATTGCCCTACCAGGAAAAAAAAAAAAAAAAAGGAAATAAAGAAAGAAATACCTGTTATTAAATGACCTATCAGGCTGACATGGATAAATGTTGGTAGCTATTTAATTGTTTCCCATCTGCAGTTTTATACAGTTTCTATCAAACTGAAGGGTAATTTTTTTAGTAGCTGCTTATTTTAAATGTACAAAACCCTTGTGTGTAATTCCATTAGCTGCCCTACAGCATTGCAATCTACAGTTTCCCTGAGGCTGTTGTGAAATATTGATGAAATCCTTGCTTTTGTGGCTTCCTCTGATACACTAAACATTTGTCTGATGTTAGTTGAACTTGAATGGATCTGTTCAGAGTTATATCAGTAGTGACTTCAAAGGCTGTAAGGCTGTTACAGTTTTTTTTTACAAACTGAAGTTTCAAAGCCTTACCATGTGGTACTTTAAAAAAACAAAGTTCATATCAAATGAACCAAAGTGCTAGCAATACACTGGTAAGACTCATTACAATTTCAATTTATACATATATATATATATATTTAATTCTGATTGGTAGCTCATCCCATTTAAAGAAATTTAGATTGGTGTTTAGGGGAACCTAGGATAATGAAAGAGGAAAAACATAATTTGAAACATGGGTTTTAAATGAGGTAATCTATAAACTTACAGAGCCACGATGCTGTTTTCCGCAACAATAAATAGGACAGGAGAACACTGAAGAAAGGCACAGAGAGACAAAAGTTACAGACTTTCGTTTTCTTAGGTAAAGTGATTTATAGTGGTGCAATTAAAATGACTAACGAGGAAAATATATTTACTGCTACTCTGTTCCTCTAATTGTTCAGGACAAAACTGTGTTTTGGAAAGCACCCTTTGTGTCTAGTAAAAATTACATGCAATTCATATTGGTGTCGTGGTGTTGCGATGACTCCCTGGTATGTGTCTAAAACCTTGCCCAGTGAGGCCAGGGCAAGGATTTCCCAGGTGGATGGGCCAGCCGAGGCCAGGCTGTGGGTCTTGTGTTTGTGCAGAGCAAGTGGCCGTGAAGGTACAGCGCTTTGCATTCAAATTGTGCTAGGAGTCATAATTTTCATAACAAGCAGATTTGGCGAAATTACAATCTGGAGAATATCAAACATGTTCAGCTGATTGAAATAATAAAATTGCAAGTTCCAAGGCTCTGTAGAAAATAGCAAACAAAGATGCTTTTAACCAAAAGCAAATTATTCACTTACACTGTAAAGCCTTCATGTGAGGGACCTAAAATACTGGCTCAGCACGCGGTCCCATCTGTTTCTGGAGCAGCTAGCACCCGGCCACTCAGCCACTCAGACGGGCTGAACGCAGGGCAAGACAAGTGGGACTGAAGGTGCTTTTTTAATCAGTGCAATCACTGACTATGCAAACAACTTCGTCCTTAAGGAGAGATTTTTCAAGAAAATCTCCACAATAATTCTTTCCTCTCCATGGACTCAGTTCAGCAGAATGCATCAGCTCACCTCTCTTTTTTTTCTTTTTTCTTTCTTTTTTTTTTTTTTCAGCCTTCCTTTTGTTTGTTTCTTTTCTTGTCTTATTATTGGTTTTGCTTCAAGTTTACAGGTAGCTCGCAAGCCAGTTCACTGCACATATGCTTCCAGCCACTGATCATTTTCATTTGTCTCATGACTGTGTAGGATGCAATGTACAAAAGACATAATCTTTTCTCCTTTGTGCTGCTAAAAGTCCCACTGAAGCTAGTGGGTATTTTGCCTTCTTAACTAGTAGGAAATTGGACATTTAATAGAAAACTTTATAATACAACTCTAATTAGAGTACAACAAAATGAAAGCCCCAAATTGCTTCATTTCAGCATCATATATAAATAATGGTTATGGCTCCATGGAGTTGCCTTTGTGTGTTAAACTTCAGTTATGGCAGAAGCCACACCAAGAGGGACTGGAGCTATATTTCCGTACTCCTCATCGGCAGTGCTTTGCAAGCACGTCGCCACAGAGGTTGTTTCTATCCTCCAGCAGTTGATGCTAGTGCATCTCTTTTCCTCCTCTGCAAGAGATGAAAATTCATGCCCAAGCTGTTTTAACTACTTTACAAACAGAGTTCTAAAAAAGTTCTAAAAAAAGAAAAAAGAAAAAAAAAAAAGAGGTGAAGTAAATAAATAAAAAGTAAAAAAAGTAATAGAGGCAAAAGGTGCAAATAATTTCCTATTATCCAGAATAGTTAGCTGGCTTCCCAGAACAGAGACAGTTTAGCATGTTCAACATAGCATTGTCTGGGGTTTGAGAAAAGTCTAAAACCTTCCTCAGGATGCTGAAGCACAGGGCTTTAAGCATAAACCTCACACTGCCAGGACATTTAGACCAGATGACAGACTCATTTCATCTCTGACACCCATGATTCAGAGACAGACTCTCTGCTCCCTCCATGGTGAGAATGCTAACCTTTCTCTGTGTTTTATTTCCATATAGCAGAACTTATCAGGAAGTTAGGTCCTTGGTACAGAAATTTTTAACATAGTCTAAAATATTCTAAAATTATATCATTTACTCTTGTATCACAAATTTCATGTTTTGAGAGTTCTTTCCCTGGAATTCCATCACGTTTCCAGACTTCTGCATTGCTTTTAGTCCTGTTAAATTCCAAAATGCCTTTGATATAAGAGTTATGCAGTAGAGTAGGGATTTTTTTCCCCTTCAGTTGCCAATTTATCTCTTCATTTGATTTTCAAACTGTGATGAATCTACAGCAATGAACTTCTACAAAGAGCCAGGTTAAGATTTGTCTTTGAGTAGCTAATGTAGTTAGACATTTTTGAGAAAAAGGAATGAGAAGTGGTCATTATCCATTATCTGCATGAAATATTTCAGAGAAAGAAACAGCTTTTGCCAAACACAAAAAGATGTTTGAGTTGAAGCCAGACAAGAAGGAAACAAGATCACCTTATAGCACTGTGAGATTGCTCTACTAATGATGTTATTTCAAGTGAAACTGGAATATATATATGAAGAAGTGCAGATGGTGCATGGGTTTTACATGGATTAGCAGTGTTGTTCTGGACAATGATTCACTGTCCCTTCTCTTGGCAGAAAATAAATTTTCCAGTCTTGGAAAGAAATATATATATATATATATATATATATATATAAATGTTTCTTTATGTGGAAAAAGAGCAAATTTGATTGAAAATAACATCCACTGGTGGAAAAGTTAACAGTAAAATTGAACACTTTAAAAAAGAAAGATGTGTTCATACTCTAAGTTCAGAAGTGACGTATAATGTGGTACAACTTATGGCGACTCTGGGGTGCAAGGACGTGAAAGTCAGTTTTGGGTTCAACATCACTGGGATCTTGGCTCAGGGCTGCCTACATAGTATGGTCAAGATTTCAAGGTAAACATGGTGGAGTTTTAGACACATAATTTCAAAAAAAAAAAAAAATTGCAGGTGTATTAACTGGACCTGTTTTCTTCTAGATACTTTGTAGAAATATTCTAGAAATATCTAGGAAAATGTTCTCTTTTGAAGAATAAAGAATCAGCTTTTTACTGCACCCCTTGCCCTAGAGAAGCAGATCGCTACAGTTACAGTGAATCCAGTCACAAAGGCATGATGGGAAGTAATAAAAAAAAAAAAAGTTAAAACATTTTAGAATTGTATTTATGATTATTATCCATACGATAATATTATCCTTACTTATGTCATGATCTTGACATACACTGTCTTGGGATCAATCAGCACTAAAACCAAATACTGTATTTCCATTTAGGAAGCCAGAAATTGCTTCCATTCTATGTTCTGGAGCTCCTGGGCTTTGTCCAGGCTTCAAGATGGTGAAATTTCAGTCCCTCGCTTCTTTGGGACTGCACATTGCACATCTCCCATCTCTGACTGGGCCTGTTTAATATTGGTGGGAAAAATTCTCAGATGGGAAAAAGAGGAAGCATTCATCTGGTTACTGAGTTTGGAAGTTTGGATTTCTTTCATATATATATATATATTTTTTTTTTTTTCCATAAGACAGCTATATATGATCAGCTCAGAGGTTTGGAATGTCAGAATAAGCCTGGGGGAGAACTGGTGGGAAGAGAACAGGTCACTCAACAATTTATTATATGGACATCAGTATGACATGCAAAATTTATGCTACTTATTACAAACACTGCATTTAAAGCATGTGGGTGTACAGACTTAAGACACCCTTTATATATAGCTTATAAAATAAATAATGCAAAGTTCACTTAAATTAATGTTATTTCTGTTAAATAGCTACATTAATTCATATCAAGCTTTACATACAATGAAATCTTACTAAAAACACTGTTGGAAGGACACATGCATTTCCTGTACCTTTGGTTCTCTGCACAGAAGAGGTCTCCACTGTCCTTGAAATGCCCACAGCAACTTAAATCATTTAGATAAACAGGAATGATCTTACAAGTAGGATACTGAAATGCACTTTCAAAGCTGCCTAGAACCCTTAGATGTTGTTAAAATGGACCTGACTGACGATTTTGTGAAATTTTGACAATGCTTTCTAAAAAGTTATTTTACTGCCATCATAAGATTGTGTCTGAATGTTATGCAGACAAAAAAAGAGGATTTCACAGCATGAGTTACTCTTCTGTAAAGGTTATAGTAAACATGTCAATGCCTAATTAAGCAGAAAATTTTATCTGTATTGTGGGGGATGTGCAGCTGTCTGGTACTTCTGTTTTTTCTACTAAATCCCTTTAGAAGGACAAAGGATATGGTGAAGAAGAAATTGCTGTATGTATCATCCAAAGGAAAAAAAAATACCTTCTGGTGAAAAATGGGTTAATAATATTCAAAGAGTTGGTGCTGAAATGGAGAATCAAATTTGCAGTGACCCAAAACTGTGTGAATGCTATTTGTTGTCTGTTTTGTCTGATTCCTTCATTGAATTCCCTCCTTATTTTTGTTTTGCTGGGTGTAATATGCTTGGCACTCTGATACATCCTGGCAAGGGGCCAGTGCTGCTACCTACGCTGTGCAGTATCTCTAACACCGCGAGAACCATGTCAGTCCTGCTCATCAGTTCGTGCTGCTTGTTTAACAAGGTTACTGCTCGTGACGTGCAGGAGTTTTGCCGCCTCCATGTCCCTCCGTTCTCCACGTCCCCCTGAAAAACATTTGAGCTCAGAAAGGGATACATGGAAAGCATTATCTAGTTATCAGGGAAGACATTTAGGGCGGTGAGATAAATATTTTATTCTTAGTATTATCTTTACTGTCTGATCATCTGTAAATGGGGCTACTGATATTTGTACCCCAACATACTGCTAAAAGACTTATTGGTTTAATATTTAACACGACATTTAATGTTATCTTCTTTGCTGAAAGCATCTCCTGAAGGGCGTAGCATTCCTCCCACTATATGATCATTATTTCATCATGTTAGGATGGTGTCCAGGTCCTTTGCTCTTAGCCACTGCTGCTACCTGTACCTCTGGTTGTGAAGATGCCTAGAGTAAGTCAAGGCCAGCTCTAAGCTGTTGGGATCTGCGCAGGTCCTAAAACTTTGGGAACGGTGTAGGAAAGATGGCTTGTGTGGGTTTCTTAGTACATCCACAGAGAGAGCCATTGTTTCCTTCTTTGTATACTGCAGGTTAATCCAGGAAACAATTCCTCCACTTGTGCTTCATTTCTTTGGCTTGACCATAAACTCTCGTTAGAAGAGGTCAGATGCATTCCTAGTTCTTAAATGCAAATAGATTGGAAAATTGAAACACGGCTGAAAAAACTGTGAAAGGCCTCATCTGTATGTTAACAAATATGTTTCTAGATTTTCTGCCCCTCCATTTTGGTTTGCTGGAAGGATATGATTTGCACAAGATTACCAAATTCAGCATGGCAAAATAAGCCAGGTTCTAAAAAGCCATTAATTGGCTTTTCTCAGAAGTTGGGAAGGAATTGGATTTTAAACAAGTAACACTTTTAGGTATTGTTCTTTCTGAGCTTTTAATATTATGATTTAAAGTCTTACTTCACAATTACAACTAGTAGAGTTTTATTTTATTTTTGTCTTGTTATTTTTAAGGGCAGCTTTAACTGGGGAGTTTTGCAGTTGTAGTTTTACAAGATTACCTGACACAAACAGCTAGGCCTTCAGCATGCAGAGCAAAGTACCCCTGCCGTGCAGTCACAAGGGTTAGCACCACAGTGTTGGCTCCTACCTGAAAGAGCACATCAAAGTATCTCCTGCAAAGACCTGTGCTTCTGAAATCAATGCTTGGTTTTGATGAGTAGCTGTCTGTAACAGTGAATTGTTTCAATGGCTGCTTGCATTGTGTGTAACAGCTTTGTAATGCCTGTTTAAAAAATTACACAAGAGTCTTGTGAAAAAATGTCTGAACCAGTTCTGCTCCATCCCTTCTGGGAGTGAATTGTTGGTTGTGATGGGTCGATGGGAATTTATACAGTGACTGCAATGGAGATGATTCACCCTTAAGAATCCCCTTTTCTGATTCTTCAGTCTATTTCTACCTAGGTTATCTCCCATAACTTCAATAGAAGTACTACAGATGTAGGACCAGGGGGGAAAAAAAGAAAAAAGAACAAAAAAAAGAATTCCTTAATTAATTTTAAAATTTACAACTCTTATAGTATCAAGTTCATCTTATTAATTAAATAGTTCATTTGTCAAAGAAAATCATTCTTTATTTATTCTACTTTTCCAATTTTATAGTTAACTTTGGTCTACCTCTGTCACATCCTAATACTCTTCTGTAACTTCCAGGGGTTCTTGCCCTGAAACATATGTATGTGTTTTTATCAAAGCACAATTTGCTTTTATGGCACACAGTACATTATTTTTACAAACAAAAGAGTTCCACTTAAGCCTATTAGTGCTTTCAAATGTTGTATTTTGACATATAAATTATTTGTGTACATTCTAAAGTGCTTTTTTTAGGTGATCAAATGGCAAAAGATTACTGTACCTAGATGATTCTATGAACCAGGAAGATTATGGCAGTTATTTTTCTTCTATTTCTTGCCAATTCTACCCTTCCTTTCACTGAGGCTAAAAACAATTTGATAGAATTGAAGCTTTTAGAATAAACTTTAAATTCTTACATATGAATTTTCCAACTGTCCCATTACAGGACAGTTAGAATTATAGTCCCATGACAGGAAAATTATTAACTCAGAATCTCTGGCAGTTATAAAGAATTATGATCATCTGCCAATAAAATGCAGCAACCTTCACAAAAAGAGACATCATTTGACTTTTTTTTTTACTTCCAGAAGTAACAAGCAATAAAGTTGTAGATTAAAATGAAGTCCAGTAAAGAAAACACATAGTGAAACTAGAAATCTTGAACTGTAGTATTCTCTTTTAGCAAGTTATTTCATATATTGACATTACATTTCAGGTTATGTCCAAGAGGAAGATTTAAAGGGAGAAGAAGATATAAAGGAGGAGGAAGAAGATGATGATGACAACAATTCAACTGCTCACCTCCAGGGCAGCAATGACACTGGCACGGATGAGGAACACGATGTGGGTCCTGAGCAGAAAGGGAACTTTAGTTACCAGAATTCCCCTGTCAGTCATATATCTAACCAGGATGCAGAAAATGAATCACTACTAAGTGATGGTAGTGACCACGTGACAGATATTAAAAGCATTTGCTCTAGAGAGCCACAGGATCCAAAAACCAGCGCCCATCCCAAAGCCCAGAATGAAGCACACAATTGCATGGATAAAATGACAGCGGTCTATGCCAACATACTGTCAGACTCTTATTGGACAGGCTTAGGGCTGGGTTTCAAGTTGTCTAACTCTGAAAAGAGGAGTTGTGACAACAGAAATGGAGGGAACAAAGCTGATTTTGATTGGCACCAAGATGCACTGTCAAAAAGCTTACAACAGAATTTACCTTCCAGACCTGTCTCGAAACCCAACCTGTTCAGCTCCGTCCAGCTCTACAGGCAGAGCAGCAAAATGTGTGGAACTGTTTTCACAGGCGCCAGCAGGTTTCGGTGCCGGCAGTGCAGCGCTGCCTATGACACGCTGGTCGAACTAACAGTTCATATGAATGAAACAGGTCACTACCAAGATGACAACCACAAAAAGGACAAGCACAGACCTACCAGCTACTCAAAGCCTCGAAAAAGGGCTTTCCAGGACATGGACAAGGAAGATGCACAAAAAGTTCTGAAGTGTATGTTCTGTGGTGACTCCTTTGATTCCCTTCAAGATCTGAGCGTTCATATGATAAAAACAAAACATTACCAAAAAGTGCCTTTGAAGGAGCCGGTACCAACCATTTCTTCAAAAATGGTCACTCCAGCAAAGAAACGTGTGTTTGATGTTAACAGGCCTTGTTCCCCTGATTCCACAACGGGGTCTTTCTCAGATTCTTTCTCTCCGCAGAAGAACGCGAACTTGCAGCTATCATCTAACAACCGCTATGGCTACCAGAATGGTGCCAGCTATACATGGCAGTTTGAGGCCTGTAAATCCCAGATTTTGAAGTGTATGGAGTGTGGAAGCTCCCATGACACCTTGCAGCAGCTCACGACCCACATGATGGTTACTGGCCATTTCTTGAAAGTCACAAGTTCAGCTTCAAAGAAGGGAAAGCAACTTGTTCTGGATCCTCTAGCTGTGGAAAAAATGCAGTCACTGTCTGAAGCACCAGCCAATGACAGCCCGGTTTCAAAATCAAACAGTAAATCATCTGCAGAATGCATAGCTCCCACTTCCGAAATAAAAAAAGAAATTAAAAAAGATAAAACTGATGATGCAAACAAAGATGAGAAAGCAGTAAAAACTGAAGAGTATGAAGACACCCTTCAGAAACCACTGGATCCCACAATGAAATACCAGTACCTCAGAGAAGAAGATTTGGAAGATGGTTCAAAGGGTGGTGGGGACATTTTAAAGTCTTTAGAGAACACTGTCACAACAGCCATCAATAAAGCTCAGAATGGAGCGCCCAGCTGGAGTGCATATCCCAGCATCCACGCAGCTTATCAGCTCTCAGAAGGGGCTAAGCCGTCTTTGCCGGTGGGTTCCCAAGTACTGCAAATCAGGCCAACCATCACCAATAAGTTGAGGCCCATAGCTCCAAAGTGGAAGGTCATGCCTCTGGTCCCTATCTCAGCAAATATGACCCAGTGCACTCAAGTGAAGAAGGAAACTGACGACAAGGAGGAAGTACAAAAGGACTATGCTAAAGATGGCATCCAAGCTGAGCCTGCCTCACTCAGTCAGAGTGAAAGAGAACCTCCTCTCAAATCTGAAGTCTCTGTGGAGCCAAAAAAGACGGAACCATGCCCCCTGAAAGAAGAAGACAAAATTAAAGAGGACAGTGGAAAAGAAAAAACAGTCCTCAAGGAAACAACAGCAGCCTCTCTTAGCAATGGTTGTGCTGCTGCCAACCATTCATCTGAGCTGCCTTGTGTCAACCCTCTCAGTGCCCTGCAGTCAGTACTGAATAATCATTTGGGCAAAGCCACAGAGCCTTTACGGCCCCAGTCCAACTCCAGCCCCAGCTCTAGCACAATTTCTATGTTCCACAAATCTAATCTAAATATGATGGAGAAGCCAGTGTTATCTCCTACTCCAACCCCACCAAAGCCTGCAAGTGTGTCCAGGCACTATTTATTTGAAAACAATGATCAGCCTATTGACCTGACCAAATCTAAAGGCAAGAAAGCCGAGTCAGCTCAAGCACAATCCTGTACTTCTCCACCTCAAAAACATGCTCTGTCTGATATTGCTGACATGGTCAAAGTTCTTCCCAAAGCTACTACACCAAAACCTGCTGCATCTTCAAGGATCCCATCTATGAAATTGGAAATTGATGTCCGACGCTTTGAGGATGTCTCAACAGAAGTCTCCACTCTGCATAAAAGGAAGGGCAGACAGTCAAACTGGAACCCTCAGCATCTTCTCATTTTGCAAGCTCAATTTGCTTCCAGCCTCTTCCAGACATCCGAAGGTAAATATTTATTATCAGATCTAGGCCCACAGGAGCGTATGCAGATTTCAAAATTTACCGGACTGTCAATGACCACCATCAGCCATTGGTTGGCAAACGTCAAGTACCAACTTAGGAAAACTGGAGGAACAAAGTTTTTGAAAAACATGGACAAAGGGCATCCAGTCTTTTATTGCAGTGACTGTGCATCTCAGTTTCGAACCCCATCTACTTACATTAGCCACTTAGAATCTCATCTAGGTTTCCAAATGAAAGACATGAACAGGCTGGCTGTGGAGCAGCAAACCAAGGTAGAGCAAGAAATCTCCAGAGTTTCAGTTCAAAGATCTCCTGAAACAATAGCTGGAGAAGAGGACACAGACTCTAAGTTCAAATGTAAGTTGTGCTGTCGGACATTTGCAAGCAAACATGCAGTAAAACTTCATCTAAGCAAAACACACAGCAAGTCACCAGAACACCATTCACAATTTGTAGCAGAAGTGGATGAAGAATAACTCTTAAGGTATGCATGCTCTATAGCGAGTTTTGATTTCATCCTTGTAAGGAGGCCTCTTAAAACATTCGTACTTTATGAAATGTAGGAAAACACTATAAAATGCATAAAGTACTGCTGCTTCATTAATCTAATTGCATGTACACATTCATTTTATAATGTTTTCAGGAAGAGAGCTTGATAAATGCAGAACTACATTGCCCCATACAGAAAAGTTGCTTCTTATTAATATTTTCAAAATAGCTGTTTTCCCAGTTCTCACTCTCTTTTTTTGTTTCTAAGAATTAATAGTTTTCACATCCTATGCACTTCAGTGTGGAATGCAGCAACTAAATGCTACTCTTTGCAATGAGAATGGAAAAAGAAAAAAAAAATTAAAAAGGCACTGAAAACCAAAAGATTACAACCTTCAGTGCTAACACACCTGTAAATCTGATTTTGGTGGGGGAAAAGAAGACAATTCAAATGTCAAATTAGCAAAATAATAAATAGTCCAAGTTCCTCACACACTCAAACCCAGCTGAAGAATCTACTAATAATTGAAAAGTTTATGTCCAGAAGTTTGGTTATTCTTTCAATAATATTTGGATATTCAGTTTTGTAAAATATTTTAATATTTTACACTTACTTAAACATTTACTATTGTGAGTGGCCTTTTTTGTAGCATCAGTTTAACCTTTCTCTCCATCATGTCTCTGCTCATTCCTTTTTTAATCTTGAAGATGTGTGATTATATTTTGTTTCATGTTGGTGGGCATGTCAATCCAGGAACATCACTGATTTAGGTGCAAGTTTTTGTATAACCTGGGAGGGAGGGGCTTGACGCCTAATTGAGGAAACCGCTAGATTTTTTTACAAGGTTAATATTTCAAAGACCTGTTAATAGGATACTTTTACATTACTGTTGGTATTTTTTATATATATATATTTTTTATTTTTTTTCTGAAAGATACACCAAACGAAGTACTGCCACAATCAATGTTTATAATATGTAATGTAATATTCAGATTACACACAATTTTTGCATTTTTAATTTTGCTTGATTCACAAACTTGAATCTTCTTGATTTAAATAAATATGCAGACATCAACTAAAAGTCCAAATAGAAGTTTTCTGTTCTAACATGTTTATTTCCAGCAAGGCTCTGTTAGTCATTCCCAGCAATTTCACCAGCAAACTCAGGCTCTGCTTCTGTTCGCAGAATAATCATGTGCAGATTCAGATTTTCTCCAACATGTTCATTACTTAGATAACATTTGGAAAATGAATTCATCAGACAGTCAAAATTAAAGATGTGTTGTGAGTTGTCACTTACGCCAGCTGCTATTGTGGCTATTCTCTGGCTAATTGAGGGTGCAAGCACTTTGAGGATGAATACCCATTTGTGTGAAGATTTCACATTTGTTTGCTGCAAATATTCAGGAAGCTTTAAGAAACACTTTCGGTGTGCAGAGCCAGCACAAGGACTATGCATCACTTAAGCTTTGATAAAAAGGCTACTTTTGAATAATTTAAACCACTAATCAAAGGGTTTCTTTGGGATGGGTAATAGAAGCTATTACTATAGAGTATAACGTCAGTATTCAAGTGCAGTAAGATTTAAGTTTTGCATACATCTTGTATGTACTGTCTGTATGTGACTGGATTTATCCCTTCTGCATATTTTAGCCTGCAAAATACAGTTTAACTCAAAGGGAGTTTATTTTCTCAATAATGCTAATATCCTTAAATTTCCGTTTTGGCATTTTTAACCCAACATTAGAACCCAGTACAAAAATAGCAAATAAATGTTCCTTGTTTATCCGATAACTGATTTTCTGCCTAACCATTCTATAACCCTTCAAAATCAATATACCTGCCAAAATATCAGAAAATTACAAGAGATTGGTTGGGAAAAATGTACCATATTTCATTTCCTTCCTCACCAGTTAATGATTATTAAGACTTTGACATTCATAGTTCTCACACAAGAGATATCAGAGCAAACCAATAATTTGGGTACTATCAAACAAAAGCTATCTGCCAAATATATTAATAAAACAGCTATTTTGGCATATTCATGGCTTAATACCTGACAAATGTTTCAGATTTGGTCTTAAAAGCACCATGTTATTATGAAGAGGCAAACCAAACACCCACCTTTATAAACATGTTACTATTCCTCAGGATTTGGGGAAGAAGTACAAAGAAAAAAAAATCTCAGAGGGAAAAAAATGGTTTCTGCATTGTAATAACCTCCACAGACACATCACGGGTATTATTCAGGTGATATGTGACTACATAAATAAGGTACTGTCCTTCCTGCCTTTGGGTACCCAGAAATTGCTGTCCTTTTAATACTCATCCATTTCTAATTTATATCAAGATGCAGGTTGTATCTTACCTTTGAAAAAATATATTTAAATTGCAATGACAGAGTGATAGCACTGTTATCTGGAACTATAATTTTAGTTGGTATGCATGATAGCACAAATTGTATGAAATGATGGGGTATTTTGGATAGCATTGTAAAGATTTTATTACAGTTTTGGAGCTGTAAGCCTACCTAAGTTCTGACTATGTTAAAAGCATGGAGGCCAGAGTTTATTCATATGGTTTCTTCCTGAGATCTACAAGGAGACTAAATCAAATAACAGAGATTTTCAGGGTTTACTTATTCATACCATGTTATTTTTAGGATTCAGTATGCATTTGAATAAAAACATAGAGAAGAGCACAGTATTTAGAAACAAGAAATATAAAGCATACTGAAATTCTTAAAATGTACACATGCATCTGCATTCACTTCTAGGCAATATTGTAGTCGAATAGAAATAAAAGTAGAAGAAAATATATGGAAATAAATGGAAATAAAACAGTGGAAAGTGTACTCAGTGTAGAAATACTTTAAATACTTTATATATTTTAATGAAATATACTATTAAAAGTTATTTTAAAATGTTGACTATCATTAAAATATGAATGAATAATCGGTGTTAGTACTGTAGAAAAATGTGTTATGTATATGGTTTTATTTTTAAGACCTCTGTGAGCCTGTTTATAAGAAATTCGCTATAAATTCTTCTTAAATGTAAAGACCTATATATCTGTTTTATATTCATCTTTGGTGTTTTCTTGAATTCCTTTAACTGATATGGGCTTAGTAATATAATGTAAAATCATGTGTAATATGCAACAATCAGATGTCTCTATTCTCATTCATTTAACCTGCTTCAAAACTGTTTTTATTGCTTTTCTTCAAAGACAACCCATGAACATTAGCGAACATGGCTTTAGTCAGATTTAATTTGTATGTTGACTTATACCTTTGAAGAGCATTTATTCTTTTTTTTTTTTTTTCATTTGAATTAGAATTTTTAACTTGTTCCAAGAAGAAAAGACAATGCAAAATTTTATTTCTCACTTTAAAGTCAGGTGATGGGGTTGGCTAGAAACCGGTCAGTAACCGAGGCTCTCTCTGGTCTTATCTACGACTTTTTATAGAAACAAGTCTCTATAGAGTTAAATTTACCAACTTGATTGGGGGGATTTCTTTTTAAAAGACCCTGATAAGTAAACAAACAGCTACCTGAAATGAACTAATTTGAAAGTAAGGCTGCTGCAAAACAAAAAAAAAAATGAGTCATAATGATAAACAGTTTTTCTCTCTGTTTCCTCCTTTGTCTTTTTTAACCATCAAGTTTAAAGCTTCTACAGTGCTTTTTTTCTACTTTATAGGAGACAACTGACATTCTGTGGTAAATGGAAGAAAGAGCAGAGCAGAACTGAAAATCCTCTAATGCACTGACACTAACTTGCCCTCTATTGTTGAAAATGAGCAGGCAATCATGATTGTTCATCAAATGGCTCCTAATGCAGTTAAAGCATTCAGCTATAATTTCTCCTTGCATTTATAATTACTGTCATAGACTGCACACCTCAGTGAGCAGATTAAAGCTATAAACTATTTAGCCGTAGCTTTAAGATGAGGAACTTGATTTGTCTGGCAGCAGTTATTTGTTAGAGAGCTTGACACTTCACATAAAAATGACTCAACTTGATGAAGAACAATGCAGTTTAAGCAATGCAGTGATTTTAAATCAGTCATTATACCACGCCCTGTAAGAATTGCAAAGCAATTTGTTAAATGATATATAGGACACGTAGATAACTGTATGTGTTAAGTATACCAAAATAGAAGATTTTTTTCGTCTGTGGATTTTATTTTCTCATCTGCTCCGAAACAGTAGGAGCTCCTCTGAACATCACGTTCTGCTATTAGCCAATATTTGTGGTACATATGCAAGGCCAATTGCATGAATTAGTTGTCCAAAACCATATTTTAGAGAATTTAGCTTGCACTTCATGTTTCACTTCTTCTTAGTAGCAAACCTTAAAAACTGGGAGACACTCTCTGGAGAATCAAACATGCTGGGACTGCAGTGATGTCCACCATGACATTGTAAGCAGAATTTACCAACAAAGCTGCTCAAGGGTTCTGCTCGCCTTGTCATCAGCCAGAAAGAGAGGGTTCACCACAATGAAAGCCTTGATTATCTGGTTTGAACGGGACTTTTCTAACAACCTACTTGACAATAAAAAAAAAAAAATCTGCATGGACGTCTCATTTTAAAACAGACTTTTGTTGGGATAAACTGGGTAAAACTGCTGAGCACCAGAAAGGGGAGAAGATGAGGCAGTGCATTAGGAAGAGGAACAAGTTGGCCTTTCCTCTGTGGTGGAGGAGAGATGCAGAGCCCGTCCTCAGCAAGGGACTACCTCCAAGCCATCACTCCTCCCTCAAAATAGTTGTGTTCCAGTGAAGCCTCAGTCCCCCTCATCCTTTGAAATTTCGCATCCTTTGAAATTTCTCATCCTTTGAAATTTCTCACTGTTTCCCCAAAACACTAGATCACGACTTCTTCAATTTAACATTTTAAAACCTTCAAACTTTGCCTGGATAAAGTTTCTTCAGTCTAGCACTAGCCCTTGTAAAACCTGTAATAGTGTGTCCTTGGCTTCCCTGAGAGCAGGGTCAGGCCAGAGCAGAGGACGTCAGCACAGATATATCAGTGCAGATTTACTTGCTTTGTATGAATACTACAGGTTACCATTAAGATCAGTATTATTTAACACTGCATTAGGTCAACCGATATTGTTTCTAGGCTCTGTATAAGCATACTGCAAATGACAGTTCCTGCCCCCAAAAGGCAAGAATTCTTCAATTCACTAAGAAAAAGCAACTTTTAAGCATTTTGTCCAGATCTTAACTAACCTTGAATAGCACCTACCTCTTCAAGCATTCACTATTCATAAGGATATCAAAATCTTACCTTTTCCTCACTGCATCTGATATTATTAAATGCTACAGCCTTCATAATCTATAGCAGAACATTTTTACCCAGTGAAATTTCAAAGGGAGAGTATTTGAGTCTTACACATTTTACACCTCAGCAACCAAGTAGCAAAGATCAATAACAAAAGGAAAAGACATGAGCAGCATCCAGCCCTCAAAAGCACCTTTCAATAAAAATAATGCAATTTAGCAGGATGATCACTCTGTGCAAATATGATGGAGCACAGATGGAAAATGAGGAAAATTATAGATATGACTTCATGGGAGGAGGAAAGGAGGAAGAGATTTTTCACTATTTATTGGGATAATGAACAGATAATTCATGATTATTAAGCTGTAGTCTTCAGGCCTTATTTTTTCCCTCCTGGGTTCAGAGCTGGGTCTGTTTGTGCATCTAGGCAGGGTCCGTTGATGGGGAAAGGTCTGGCCTTTGTGCTAGTTTTCGTACAGCACTGAAGTCACGCAGGATTTACGCCAGCACAGATGCCACTCAGGACCCTTTCTGCAAGAAGCGGAATGAGGTAGAAGAAGCCACGCACAGCACAGAGCTTATTGTGATGTGATGGTGTTTTTCAAGAACATCTCGCCTTCGGGAAAGGGGCAGCAGATCCTGGGTTTCCAGCCTGTGATGAGGATTCTAACATCAAGACACTGCACCAGGTAGCAAAACCACGGCCCCTGGGAGAACCAAGGGGACTGAGACTCCATCCTGCCACCTTCCCAGGTCTGGAGGTTTGTGCATCCCAAGAGCACAAATTGACCGAGCCTTTGAAGGTGGGAGATGCCAGGAAAGGTTCCCTATGCTCAGTTCTACAAGAGGGGTCCTGCTTTGGGGCACAGCATTGGGTCTGTTGGTTCTGGACACATGGGAAGGATGAAAGGCACAGCAGAGACCAAGAGATGGGCAGAAACAGAGGAAATGGTGGCAGCTTGCCGGGGTGGAGGAAAAGAGGGAGATGGGGGAAGGAGGGGACTTGTTCCTTGTAGGAAATTTACACATTCCCTTTATTAAAACAAAACAATTCCTCCTCCCCTCCAAAATCCCTCCCTGGCAGCACTCAGCGCCAGCTCTTCTGCCAGGGGTCAGCACATGCAGGAGTGGGGGAGGGAAGGAGGGGGGAGTGGAGGAGGTTGTCATGTCTAATGAATACCCTGAATGTATCGAGATATATATTTTTTTCATTTCAGAAAAGGTTCCATTAAGAGGGAGACAGCCCTAACATGTGCTTTGGCCCCTCATCAGATTTATGAGTATTTGCTCTGCTCTTTAATAGGAAACTCTGCAGCAACTGCCACCTTGCCTGCTCTCCCTGAGATACACAGTGGCTTCTCGGGGAAATGCACTTCATTATTAATGTGAATTTGTACGTTTTTATGACACTGCTTGGGGGAAGGGGCAGGCAGAGATTTCCTGGTGATATATGCTCATTTCTAACCATTTATTGTCCTAGACAATCGAAGAACAATGATAAACATTGTTATAGAGAGTGGAGGGTGCCAAAATGACATTTTTGAAGGGAAAGGAGAGGTGGCTGGAGTGGTTTTCATGTGGTTGCTCCCTCCACTCCACCTCCTCAAGCAACTGCGTCAGATCAAGCGAGAGAGTGTGCTGGCAGCTGCTGCCTCCCCTCGCCTGCTCAGCCCAGCAAAGACCATTTGCTCAGTGCTTTGCTACAGCAGAGTGGGTACAGAGGAGTTTGTCCTTTGGGAAGCCTGTACTGCAGAGGATCACAAGCCTCGGAGTGAATGAGATGTTCAGAATCCCCATGACCCCTTACCCCAGCAGTTTCTTTCTGATTTATTATTGAGCGACCTGGCATTGAAACCCTGTGCATGCAGTAGCAGCTGCAAGGCATCAAATCAGGCCAGGAAGAGAAAGGCGAGGATGTGGTTTGCCAGAGCATTCTCAGCATCCTCTGGTTTCCCTTTCTCCTGCCAGGCCCATCTGTGATTCACACAGCCACCCAAGAGCTCCAGGAGGGGATGAAAACGGTGGGTTCGGGATGCACTGGAGAACCAAAACATTTCAGCCCTTAAGCTCACCTGAAAAAGATCAGTAAGGCCACGACCTCCATGCGATCCTACTTCTCCTGCCTTTCCCAGCAAATCGCTGCACAGTCTGGTGAAGGTCAAGGTCAGGTTCTGCTGCCTGTGCCGTGCAGTCCCTTGGGCTCCAAAAGCCGAGGTGCTTGGGGGAGCCTCCCCCTTCCCCAGTGGCACAACCTCTCCCCGCACCACTAGCAGCCTGAGCTCTTCTGTGCCATCGAGCTCATAGCCTCCAGCTATAAGTGAACAACTGCCTTCGCTTGGTGCTCGCATTCTATTCCCCAGCCCTAAGCATGCACAGCCCTTTGTACCAGGAGCTGTGCGACAGCTGAACACTGCTAAGACTTTCTTTATGATGTTTTGTCTCCTCTCCTCTTAAAGCTGAACAGTAGTGAGGAAGAACATCAGAATAGCCATACAGGGCTGGGTCAAAGGCCCATCCTTTTCCGTCCATAAAGGATTCTCCCAGCCTCCAGTTTTACAGTTCAGGAACGTCTTTGGCTGGAGGAGATTTTGCTCCCCTGCTTCCAGAGCTGCAGAGAACATGTGAGATCTTGATCACTGCAGAAACTTGAGCACAGCTGTGAGGCCTCTTGGGGTGAGCTCTGGAGGTGCCCCCTTGTAAAGCAGAGGATGTACAAAGCAGCCCTTGGCAGACAGAATGGTGCTGAGTCTTTGTGCTTGTTCTTTGCACCTGGCTAAGCACAGGCAAGGAAGAAATCACACCCAGAGTTTAGAAGTGGTATCAGGCCCCCAGATCTAAGGGGACCCTTCTTTTCTCCATTTTGTTTTCCATGAGGATTTCCCATGATGGGATAAAACCACCACCCTCAACCAGCAAGCTGGGCATCAGATTTCTCTCTCAGCTGTATGCACAGAAGGTCCTGCAGTCTCACTGCAGACTTCATACTAGTAATTCAGATCAGTAATTCAGAGGAGGCAAAACTGCTTGTTCTATTGCTCATGGATAATGCTACAGTGATCCCTTCTGGGTCTGTGCTCAGCTTTTCTAAACCTCCAAAATACTAAGTACACAGACAAAAGTGTTTTCCTCTTCTCCTGTTGTAGAACTGTTGAAATCCAAAATGTGAAATTGTTGTTTTCATGTGGTCATTTATTGAAAACTCCCAAACACTCCCTATTTCTAAAGACCCCCAAGTTTATACCATAACCCACACCGATTACCTGAAGTTATGTATCTCAATATGTGCAACCAATATCCTGGTGCCAGCAGATGCCTCCATCACACATCTCCATCTCTCTGTTTCTCTCCCTTGTTTCAAGCCAAAGTTTAGAAGCAAGTGTCTGCCCGGTGCCCTGTCTTTGCTCTCTCCAAGCAATCTCTGTGCAGTCACCTCCTAGCCACATGCCACACCGCTGCTCCAAACACAACAGGGGCTGCACAATGCCAACCGGATTTCTGAGGTCAGTCAAGCCACTGGCACTGATCCCTATAGGGACTGAGTCCTCATGGCCACCAACTTACTTTATAGGGCTATTAAGAAGATTGATGTTGCCTTTTACCCACCTATTGATCTACATCCCAAGGGACATCCCAGAAGAAGCGTTCCTCTGGGATATGACAGTACTATGGACGGTTTCTGCCACTTTCATGTAAACTGGACACACTGCTCTTCCATTGGAGAAGGGTAAAGCTTAATACTTCCTTTATGCTCACTCAGCTCAGTGGCAAATGACTGCATGCGATTCAGTCCTCAGCAAATCTCACCCCTAGAGTAGGCATACACAGACAGATAGGCTGTGGGTGGGCTTCCAGTTCAGTAATTCACTTCCCTTCATAATCCTATGGAGCCCTAATCTGTTGGCCTTGGGTTTTTATGATGCAAGACCCAGGTCTGTCATGCAGGGAGAAGAGGATGGGGGATGTAATTCTGTTTATTTGATCAGTGTTTTTTTAAAACATTGTCTGTGCTCCCAGGAATTATGTGTCCTTCTTCTATAAATCACAAACGCATAAAAAAATAATTCTCAGTATTTTTCCAAAGAGATTAGTGTGAAAGTTCCTATACTCATATTTCATGTCTTTAAAAAAATATCAACAAAAGTGATAAGTATAGCCAAAAAGAGTGTAAAAGCACACCCTGTCATTTGTTTTCCATGTGCCATATGTTTTCTGAATCCTGCACCTCCCACATATTGCATGCAATAATGTGGGGTGCACACATTACTCAGGATTATTTAGTTAAGCCCTGCCTATATGAGGGAATTAACTTAGATAAAGTCAAGCCACTGTGCTTTGTTTTGGTTTTTTCCTTATTCTGGATTCATAGAGTAGAAAATTAAAGATCCCACTGTGCCAGGCTTCATGTCATTTGGTTTTAATTTAATTCATCTCTTCGATTCTCCCTGTTTCTCCTTCTCTTTGAGTATCATCAGTAGGTGGTCCAAGCATCAACCAGAAGATTTACTGGCAAGACTAAATGTATGAATGCTATGAACACATTGTTTTTCTGATATGATTTAATGACCTTTTTGGCATTCCTATGGCTGTTGAAATCTTCCACAATAATTCCCTTTGGCAGCCAAAGCTCCTGTTGATCAAGTGAAAGCTGATGCAAATGTCAAATGTCAATAAATTTGTAATCCATAAATGTAATATTGGAGCTGGAGTGAGACAGGGTTAAACAGAGTGCAGCAGGAGACACCTAAGAGATGAGCTACATCTTATTACTGTGAACAAAAAAATAAAGGAAGGGAATGCCACCTCCAAAACCTCTCCATAGTCAAGCTCTTCTCCTTCTCCTCTCTCCCTATCCTCCCTGCATGTTTTCTGAGTTGCTGGGCTTTGACAAAAGAGGGCTTTTATGGCATGCATTTGGCAGAGTGGGTCTGATGATGCATGTTCTGTCCCTTGATCTGTTTTTGACTCGTGTGAGGCTGGGATTTAACTTCTCTGTGTTTCTAAAGGAGCTCTTTACCAGTTCAGAGGTTTCAGAGGCTTCAGAGTTTGATCCTGGAAACAATTAGTTATGCAAGATATTCCAGTAAATTAACAAGACCACTTATATAACTTAGGTGTTGCAGGAATGAGTCATGACTCATTTATAGTTTTAAGATGCTTGGGAAGGGCGAGCCATGTACGATGCCTGATTTTATATACAATAAAGACATAAGAACAATCACATAATTTCCCAAGAGATTTTCTTAAGGGCCCTCCACTTTGACCTTTGGCTCTGAAAAGCTCCAGTTTGTTTGACATTGAAAAAAAGCAAATGTGTGAATGCAGTGCCATGAGCATTTGCACTTTGAACACGCTGGGGCTGAGCACAGCTGAACTGGAAAAGACTGCAACAGCTAATGTACTGGGAAAATATAAGAGGCATGTACTTAATAACTCAACTAATTCCTTTAGCTCACCTTGTAGAGATTTAACCTTTGAATGAGAGAGTCCCTAGTTCAAAATCCTGTGTCTCCTCTGTCCTCATGTTAATTTTTAAATTATATATCATTGTTGAGAGGCCCTTGTGTTGAGCATTACAGGCTATTTTTCATGTCTAAACTGGGGAATTATAACTGAACATTAGCTACTGGCTATAAATCACACAGAACAAAGTGGCATCTGCATCTACTCAGTAATAAGAGTGGGAGAAATGTAACTTACTTAAATTGAGACAGGAAAGAGGACACAAACGCAGTAGCAGAGATAATTGTGACTTGGGAAAACTAATGGTTCTTCCAGCCGTGTGCCGAGGAGTCCTGTTTTCTGGAGCTCTCTACAACCAGCGTTATAAGTGCATGGTCACAGCAGGAGCTCAGCCAATTTGAAGGGTAAACACAGAGCTGGAAGATACTTCCCACACCCCTGCGATGCCACCTAGCATGCTGCCGGTCACCCCAGGCCAGGGCTGAGGTAGGAGAGAGCTATTTCAGAGCCTGGAAGCAGCCCTCCTTTCCTCTCCGCATTCCCATCCTCCAGCAGCAAGCATGAGTGAGCAGTGACCACAGCTCGCTCTCCCTGGGATATGTTTTTATTTCTAACTGCAGCTAAAGCCCAGGTAAGGAGGAGGCAGCACAAGGCTGTTAACAGAGCAATCATCGAGGCCACGGGGTTCGGGCTGACCTGCTCCTTCTCTGCTGCTCAGCTCACTGGCAGGAAACACTGCTGCTGCTCTGCCTTGCTGAGCAGCTCACTGAGGGTACGATGCTATCTTAAAAGAAAACAAAATGAGCCCAAGCTTCTAACTGAGCATGGCCTGCTCCTTGCATTTGTCTCTGCTGGCATTTCTTTTAGTTAGTTAGTTAGTTGTTCCTGAACTTTTGAGAAAGCTTCCAAGGTCTCTTGTGTTTTCAGTGGGGTAAGCAAAAGCTGCCCGCATCACTGGAAATTTGTCACTCTCTTTCTAAGAGTTCATCTTTAATTCTGTGCAGCACCTTGCACAGTGCAGTCTTCTGTTTACCACTGGTTTTGGACCCTAATAGCTTTAAAAAAAAAAAAGGGGGGGGGGGGGAGAAAAAATGCTCACATTTCAGACTAATATGTCAGGGGTCTCCCAGGATATTTGTTGTTGCCTTCCTGTTCAGAGATTTTTGGTTCTGGGGGTCACACACCTTCATCTGTGCAGTGCCAGTCACCAGCGCTGCTTAATAAACTGCCTGAACCGAATGTAGCAGGGCTCAGGATTAGCTCTGCCTGCAATGCAGGTCTCTTCTTAAAAAGAGATCAGACCTCCACAAAGAGATTTTACTGAAATTAGAGATTTAGGGTGTTTTATTTATTATTTTTTTTTCCATAGCTGACAATAGGGAAAGCAGCCTTTACAGCTAGGGCAGGTCAGCGCCCTGGCAGGAGGGCTTTGCTCAGGAGCTGCCACCAAGAGCAGGGCACCCGAGTCCCCAGCCCTGCTGCTGCCAGCTGAGGGCGGCCACCTGAATGCTGCAAGGTCCTTTTCAGCTCCCTGACTCAGTTTCCCAACCTGACAAATGGGTGCAGTGTGTCCATGATTAAAACCCAGTAGCTTTTATGTGGGTACCAAAGAGTTTTGCAGTCCTCCTCTTAAGACAGTTACTAGTTTAACCTATTGAATTGTTCCTCAGCAGAGACACCAGTTCCTCTGCCCATTCCCCTGTCCTTCACAGCTTCCAAGCGGACGCTGGCCTGGCCCACGCAGTGGGCTCCTGAGCAGTGGTCCCCAGGCAGCAAATGTTTGTTCTCTTTGTGCAGTTCCAAGCACAACGGGCTTCTGGTCCCGCACCAGGCTCCAAGCAGCAGTAATTGTAGTAGGTGCTTTGCTGATTAGAGGCAAACTTCAGGACATTCTTAAAAGCTTTGCTGAACCGCCTATGTGTTATATATTTATTAGGCTGTTCAGCAGTAATTCAGACAGCTGAGAATTGTTGAGGACCTGGTCTCTCTAATTGTGTGTCTAAATCATAGCTGCACCGTGATTCAGAGGTACTAACATTATAGTCTACACAGAATGGCGTAGGTTATATGGTCAGATTCCTGCAGATGGTCAGTTTGTATCATAAAATTTAAAATTACAACTTTCACCATAAAGCTACTGCCTCAAATTTATTATATATTGCAGCACAACAAGCAAATTAATACTAGATGCAGTATGTGCCCAGACATTAATGTGAGCAGAGGATGAAATATTCTCTTCCTAGCTCATTGGTACACGTTCCCTTCAGAGCAGAATTGAATTGCCCAGAACCACCAAAGAAGAGGAAGTCACCAGGAGCCAGTCCCGCTGGTGCTGGGCTCCAGGGACAGAGGAAGGACATCACACACCTCGCAGCGTTAGGCCCCGGGGTGTCTGAACTTGCAGTTCTGCTCCGTGCATCATGCGTGCAAGAGCTGATCTCTCAGCAAAATCTTTTTATTATTTGTCATAAAGAACCACAGCTGTGAAGAGCAAACTAGGGAAGGAGAGTGGGAAGAGGCAGGTACTCTCCCTTGGACCAATGTAAATCAGGAGCAATTCCACTGCAGGGCCGCTGAATTACACTATTGTCACTCTGACATCAGCCCAGAATCAACCCCTTTACCTGCAATAGATGAGTGAAATATCTTACAACTGTGTGTCCAGGAGCCTGCTAAGCTTCTTGTAGAGTTGCTGTCAGTATGCCCAGGGCAGAAGCATATTTTTTTTCTTGCTGTTGTACATAAGGGCTCTGCTGCAGCCGACAACATGAAATGTGTTAGTTCGGTTTGTTCAAAATGGAGTGTGTTTGTTAAGTGTTGCCTCTTTGATGTTGCACTGCCATCTCCATCTTTGTCATCATTGCCCATCTTTTTCAATCTAATGAACTCAAACCATCAGTGCAACTTAAGTTCGGCTGTCTGTTCTTGCATAGTTAATATTAAAAATGTACTAACAGTGTGGCTGCGAAATCAAATTATGCACATAAATATGCTGGCATAGCAGAGGAGGCGGCAGAAGCTGAAGTTAGCAACATTGATGCCAGTTCACATTTGCAAATCAACCGTCAATCTGTCATTAAACATGTTATCAAATGATGATAAGTGTATGCTTCTTGCTTGCATTGGCGCGCTTATTCCCGATGTTGATGTGCATTAATGGGATAATGTGCATTAACATAGTCTTGCTTGGATGAACACAAAACATTTTTTATCCGTCTCAGTTTGTTTCCCCCTGTGGCCCCCAAGTAAGTGTTTTGTGTTATCAAATTGCCAAAAAATGGGAAAACACATTACTTTTAATTAGCAAAAATTTTGAGTCATTATTTTTTTTTTAATTTTTATCCAGACTCTCTCCTGTGTGTTGTCAACTGAGGTGGGGGGGACAGAAAAACATTCCCCTGCCTTCTTTAAGTAAAACGATTAATGTCAGGAACTCAGAGACTGACAATTATGTTCTGTCTTAATGCACTGGCCTTTCATCTGCAGTCCTTGCTTTTGACACGAGTGATGGTTTCAGTTCAGCGATATGAAAGGCAGGGAAGGAAATGATCTCAGGCATTCCCAGCCCATTGTGTGGTGCCGTACTCAGACACGGCAAGCAGTCCTTTAGCAGTTTTGCATATGAGTCGGCAACGGCTGTACCTAGAGATTAAAAAAAAGCTGAAGAAAAACGCAGCTGCTCTAGGAGGTAGTTGAGTTTCTGAAGGAACTTCCCACATGATTGCCCGGCTCTGCCACCCTTCCTGCGTGATGCTGCATAGTCAGGGCACCACTTACAGCACACGCTGCCAGTAAGCTTCCTGGGAATTAAAGAGAAAAAAAAACTCTCTGGAAAGAACAAAAAGTGATGGAAGAGATAAAACCATA
Organism: Anser cygnoides; assembly: GCF_040182565.1. Taxonomy (NCBI): domain Eukaryota; kingdom Metazoa; phylum Chordata; class Aves; order Anseriformes; family Anatidae; genus Anser; species Anser cygnoides. The sequence goes on along the minus strand of NC_089888.1, from coordinate 7,402,676 downwards.
AAAAGAGTCTCGTTACCACCTCACCACATGCCCAGTGCCTACCCGCCTCACAGCCTCTGCCCCGCAGCACCCCCAAGGTGAGGGCTCAGCTCATCGGCTGCCTGGGGAGGGCTCCATTGCCCTGGGAACCATTTCAACAAATAGAAACAAGAGTGTTTTTTCCATTGCTTCTATTCAGAATTGATTTTTTTTTCTCTTTACCCAGACACAATTCAATGCTTTTGGAAAAGTTGAGGTGGAACTCTACCAGAGCAGGAAAAGCATCTGCTGATCTTTTGTTCTTATGGGACTTCAAGGTTTTCAAACTTTTTAAAAAGCAAATGAAGCAAGGTTCTTCCCGCCCCTTGGAGAACAGCTGCTCTTTTAAATCTTTTCATATTTATGCAACCGGGGGCAAAATTGTGATGATCTACTCAGGTTTTTACAGTAAAACAGCAATAATAATGAAAAACAGTACAGATAATGTCTGGTCCTGTTCAAAACACCGGGAATTATTCCAGGAGTTTTACTAGACCTTACCAGTAGTGTTATCAAATCAGGCTCAAGGACTTAAAGGAAAGTCAATCACTTAAAGTGTTTTATTTTTGGTTTATGAGCTGGAAAATAAAACTCCTTCTAAAACTTTTATGAAAGACATCATATTATTTATATGTCTCTAAAATAGCAACTATTTCCCATATAATAAAAATGTTTATAAATTACTCTTAGTCTCTGTTTATGACTACATTTAACATCCAAACATGGCTTGAGATTTGTCTTGAACTTAAAAAATTAGAGCTAGTAGAACAATGAGATTATACATTTAAACGTTTTGGTAAATGGGTCAAACTCCTGATCACTCTTCCTTTTTTCTCAATCCAATAATGCCATTAACTTTAGGCATCCTATTCAAGTCTGTGATTTCTATTATCTGGATTGTTTAAAGGAAAAATAATAGGGAATATTATTGATTTTTCTTAAACTTGTCTTGATTTTTGAAAAGTCATCCATTGCCTTTCCTATTATTTCTAAATAGTGGATGCATCGGCACAAGTTTCATATTCAGAAAACTAATAACAGTAATTGCATTCCTGTTAACCTTAGCTTCAGTGAGTCCTCATGTTTTCTACTTCTAACGCAAAGATCTTGTCCTGTAATACAAAGAGCTTGAATTTTAAGTATATTTTCTGTTACACATCCATTACTGGCAGAATTTATCCAGCAACATTTTTTTTTTACAGTTGTGTAGCTTTTTGTTGCTTCTACTCCATGAGCTACCTTGAAATTAACTTGTCAAACATTCGTCCCACTGCTTAGGGAAGATTCCTAATCAGATGAGTGGACCAATTTGTCATGACTCGGAGGAGAGGTGTTGGAAATCAGATGGCTTTAGAAAGGCTCATAGTGAAGGCTGTGTACAAGAGACTCCTGTAAGGCAGCTCAGACTAGACTCCTGTAGATGACTATTTACATCAAAAACGGCATTTGAAAACTGGAGTGAGAAGCGTGTCTTGCTGTCTCACTTTTCACGTTGACTTTTACCCCTTTAATAGATCTCCCTGGAAGTAGTTTGTTACCAAGACCCATTCCTTTCTTGTTTTTGGCACTTGGCAAACACCAGAACAAGGTGAAAAATTAGCATCTCAAAACTGAACCCAGATCCTAAATACCAGCTATATCATGCTGATATTTGGGAGAAATCTGGATCTGGGCTTTATTTTCACTCTCTGCTTTGAACAGATGTATTAATCAGCTGCATTAATTCACTAATTTTCATTAAACAGTTTGAAACACTGAGATGCTGGGATATTCCTCAGTATTCATTTGTCAAAGGAAACATTGAATGAGGGATTAGCAATAACGGAGTTACGCTATTCTTCCTCTTGATCCTCCCAGTCTTTATTCTTCATACTGCATCTTCTATTATCTTAGGCCTAACTTTGGAGTGTTTGTCAGTTTTTGAAAATGGCAAGTAATTAGTCAATATGTTTTCACCATATGTATCAAGCTCAGTAAAGAGGCAACCATTGGCCTTTGTCATGGCACAGTAAGCATTCGTTTTCTCAGCACTTCAAGTTACGCTGAGCATGTAGTGAACGCCAAAGAATTTAATGAGGAATTTTACAATGAAACATTTGACATGAAATAATTCACTGTTCAGCATAGTTCACAAATTTGAGGTGAGCCTCCTTTTAAGATTTCCTCAGTTTGTGCTGTTCACACTAGAGATCTTGCATGAGCTGTTTCTCCCCTGTCTGGTACCCTGTATTAGCAAAGAGGATGCGCAAAGGGTGGATAAATTGTTAGTGATTCAAAATGGTCATTTTATGTCTTCTTGGAACAGATTCTGTGTACAACAGGGAAGAATTCTTGAAACCCTTTTTTCCCTTGCAGACTGTCTTTGTACTTACCCCAATCTAGTTAATGCACTTTTTCTAGATAGAAGTTTTTGGCTTTAAGGCTTCCACTGTTGCTGTCAACCTTCTAAATAAAAATCAGAATCTGATCTTAATACTGCTGATACAAAGTGGCATTTGCCCAAATTTTGCCTTCTTCTGAACAAAAATATGTACAGTGTTTTCTGGAAAGTGATAGGACAGGCAGTGGCCTTGCCTGGGCCCTTTCCCCTGTTGGGAATACTGTATTTCAGTTATTTGTGGAACAGGCTTCTGCATTCTCTGCTGGGTTTCTTTAGATTTGCAGATAGAATATTCGAGCTCAGATTCAGTTCAGTGAGTTACAGGTATTTTGTTTAACATTTTAGGGAACATACAATAAATAGCCATGAATAAGAGAGATAGCATTTTGTTTTATAGCAGTCATGATTTAAATTTATGTGGCATTGCTATTGAAGTCAATAGGACTTTTTCCTGAGTATGTTTTGCAGGGTATGGTATCATTAAAATATGACAGTTAATAGTCTTGTTTATGTTATTATATTTGATGAATAAATATATCAGTCTGTACATCAAACTCGGTTTTGTTTATACTCTTTAATTGTAGTCTTATCTCCCCTAGAAGCATGTTATATCTTTTAATTTTATAATTATCCACTTTATTCATGTGTGACACTACAGAACTGCTGCTTATATCCTATGAGACAACCAAATGCAAACAGATGGAAGACATGCAACTACTAGGAAATTCAAATTTGGATCTGAATCTAGCTCCATATTTTCAAAGAACTCCATGCTCTCGGGTCCAGGGTCTTGGTTTGAGCTGTTGTATAAAGGAGTGAGAGTTGCAGAATGGGAGTCTAGTTTATACAGCATATCTGAACATGAACCGTCAATAGGGATTTTATGTGATCTTCCAACATCTAGATGTTGCTTTCTGACTCTTGAAGGAGACGTGTGCTTTAAAGGCAAAGAGGGAGCACTTCACACGTTGGTCTTTCTGAAGTTTTTCAAAAAAGAAATTCAAGATTTATTGGGCTGGAGAGAGGGAACAGAAATATAAGCATAACTTTTTAGTCTAGTGGTTACAACACTTGGCTGGAAAGGGTAAATGTCAGTCCATGCTCCAAGGACTGTTTTGTTTGGACTCAATTCACAAGGCAAAATGCATGCACAGTCCTTGGATGCAAAGCTTCAGGGTCTGCCTCTCCCAGGTAAGCAACTCCCAGGAGGCAGCAGAAGCTTCTCTCTCAATTGGAGATTCACTTTTGCAAAGCTTCCAAAGATCAAATAGCAGGTGGAAAATGTAGGTCTGAGTCTCCTGCACCAAAGCTGGGTGCTCTAAGCCACAAGAAATCTGCCGTCCAAATGATAGTTTTAGAACAGCAAACTCCAGTAGGATTTTGAAAGTAAGTCAAGAGCTTTACTTCCTTAGAAATCTCCTGGTCTGTTTTAACTCAGTAGAAATAACTGAGTAGCTATATTTCAGCTGTAACTGATGGATCCCCAAAGCCCCAGAGAGAAATAGCCTACAACAAGGTACCACCCTGCTCTCAGCATCTTTCTATTCTCCGGGTCTGCCCCTAAGCAAATTCCCCCAGAGCTTGCTGAATTTCATAGGTTCCCTTCTGAGACAAACACATCCTGTGTAACCTCACAGAGCTGTTAGAGGAGAAGAGCATTTTCACTCTTAGACTGAATCCAAAGCCAAGCTTCCTTCTTTGGGATCTGTTGCCAAAAGAATTCTGGGGGAAAAAAAATAGAAAAAAAAAGTATGGTGCTTATATTGTTCACATGATTCTGTGTGTTCTCCTTTAAAATTTTTCTTTTTGTCTGTTGATGTAACACAACAAATATTTACTGCGTGATGCTTTTCTAAAGGTAGTGCCTTCTTTTATATCCAGTAGCCAAAATATGTGTGAGAGCAGGCTGAAAAAAGGGAACACCCATGTCTAAAAGCATAGCACAGAACAAGTCGCTGAGATTACAAGAAAACAGCTGGCAAGAAGAGACATGTGCAGCCAGATGATGATCAAAAAAATAAAAATAAAAAAAAAAGGTTACATTTCCTCAGGTACATAAGTGGTTTCTGAAAGTGACATCTTTACTTAGTGTATATATATATATGTATATATATATATTTTTTTTTTTTGCATCTACTTTATTGGTATATTTATTTGCTGGGCAATATTTTAACCTCTTAGATTTTGAAAACCTGCCTCACCTACTTCATGTTTGAACAGGACTTCTGGAAACGGCCCTCACAAAAGTCACCCCTCTGAGGCAGTCATTTAAGGAAGGAGAAATCTGCTTAGGAGAGTGACGCAGACCAAGTGAATACTTTTCCCAGTTAGCACTTGAAGAAGAAAATATCATAATATTTAAACCAGTTTTGAAAACTTTGTATGAAAATAGGGGAAAGGGAAGAAAAAACATAAAACACTAGTTGCATACAGAGAGAGGCCAAAGAGAGTTCAGTTACCATAGAGATTATTACTGGCAATTGGTACTCAGCAGCAGATTGGGATCTGTTACAATATTTTTACTAATATTTTTTCGTAATTGGTTATTTATGTATTTTGGATCCATCTCTGTGCTGCGTCCAGATTTTACTCTTTACCTGTCACTCTTTCTGACATGAAGCAGTAATGCCTGTGCTAGATATCAGGCTTTTCCTTGATTTGTAAACATTAGCAGGGGTCATGAGCACATCAAAAAGCACGTGGACAAGTCACTGTGCTTGGCTTTGGCTGGCAAAGGAGGAGGGAGAAGCATCACAAACACAATCTCTGCGAGGCTGCATCACAAGCGCTCTTCCGTGCAAACCCTTATTGCCATTATAATTATGACGAGTTTTTGTACGTACAGAAGAGAGGATGCAGAATGCCTTCCAATTTTCCCTCGTGTATATGCAAGACCAGTCATTTAACACATGCATGTTCCAGTGCATAAACTGGTAATTTAGAAAATATCCTCGTGTAGAGCCTTTCCCTCTCGTCCCTTTCTTCCTTTTGTAAAGAATCATCCTGTTGCCTGCGTGTTGCAGCAACTGCAAACACCCGGCCTTTTCCTGGCCTTTTCAGAGAAAATAAGTTTAAGGGCCCCTGTTAAGTTATGGGACTTTTAAAATCAATGAGCTTCTCCAAATTCAATCCTTAACTTTTTTTTTAAGAGTGCCCAGTGCTGTACATACCCGACGTTAAACACATTTTAAAATGTAGCTGCACCTTTCTCTACCACAACAGCAGCCTTTGGGGAGGTGCCTTTCCAGGATGCCTGTGCTGTGCCAGAGCCAGCTGGATTTTCAGCCCCTTTCTCCCTGCATCCCTGCGGCTCCCGCCTGCTCCTCCTGCCTTCAGGTGCAGGTTTCAGGGAGAGGGAGAGGGGGGCACACTCGGGGGGAAGCTGGCTGCAGGGAGGGCTCTCAGCTACATGGTGCCTGCCAACAAAGGGGTTTGAAAAGACAGAGGAAGAGAGGGAAGGAGAAACATGCTTTTTCTCCTCTAATCTCCTTTAGTTATCACGATCTCCAGGGTTATTTGTAATGATAGTAGGCACCGCATTTCAGATGGAAATGTGATTTTCTAAGCTGACGGTGTCACTTTAAGTAAACAAAGTTAATTCTGCTTCCTGCTATGCAAGGCCTAATCTCATTACCCAAACCACAAGTAGCATAACAGAAAATATTCCCATCTGTCAAAAGAACTTAAAATAAAGGTGGAAATTGTTTTTATGTTTTGTCCCCCTTCTTCCCCCCCAGATCCCTCAATGCACGTTAATTATCACACCAGATCTATTTAAACCTGTTCAGATCCCCCAGTCTCTGCCCGTGGCTCCTCTTCCATTCGATGTGCCTATAGAATAACAATGTCTATGCTGCATCTCGGAGTTAACGCTCAGTTTGGGTGAGCAGTAGCTGCAAGCTGTGAGCTGGAGCCCCGACCCCTTCATCTTGCTGCCAGGTGCTCCCGGGGGCAGAGCGCAGGTATTGTCACGTCGCCTTGAAGCCTGCCCAGAGGTGATCTGGGTTATGCTCAGCCCCTTCTTCACCTCAGGTGAAGAGAGGAAACCTCTGAGCTACAGACGGTGCAACAGGGAGCGAGGGGGTTAAGGCTGGGTGTGCTGAACCCGTGCCTGTACTCCAGGAGGCTCACAGACCTGTTGCACATGTGCCTGTAGTCTTGAGGCACGTACGCAACTCCTCTGAAGCCACGCGAAATGGCAGAGCCAGGCGAGCCCCAGTGCCACCAATCCTACTGACCTCTGGTGCTGATACACATTTTCCAGGTCTTACAGAGCAGTGTAAATGCACTCGCTCCCCTGTTTCCACTGGTGTAAATTCCAAATAGCTCTGCTGGGTTTAGCAGAGTTTAAGTGCCTTGTGGGTTACACGGGGAGCAGAATGGAGGAATCAGCACTGCCGGGTCCAGCGGGAGCTCTGCCTGCGTGGGGAGGCATTGCCAGCTCTGGCTTTAGGCAGGAGAAAAGCCAAACACACGACTGAGTGATTCTCAGCTCATTTCAAACCAGCAGCCACCAGTCATAAGAGGATCATTCATAAAACCCTACAACAACAGTATTTTTCATCCCCTCTTCATTTAAAATGACCTTTATATGATGAGAATGTCTGCCTTGCTGAGCCTTAATTGCTTAATTAGAAAAGCAGGTTCTCTATTAGGTAAATGTTGTTGTTTTTGAAAAAAATGTATTTTTTTGTTGCACGTGTGCTGTTTCTTTCATTTAAAGCTCATCAGCAATATTTAAGAGCTTTAAAAGGACACTTTCAAGTCGCTATATTTTGTTACCTTATTTATTTATTTGGTGTTTGAAGGTTTTGTTTTCCTCTCTTTTCCTGAGAGGTGTTTACAGCAGGAACCTCTTCCTTTAGGAATCTCTCTGTCCTTCACCACCACACTTCTACAGCACTTAGCTGATTTTTGTAGTGGTGTTTTAACGTCTAGTCAATCAGTTTATTACTGTAGGGTTGCTTCTGACTGTACAGTTGTTGAAAATTTTAAAGAATTTGGTTGATACACTTGCTCTGAAAAGCCATATAGGTTTTGCATTGGGTTGGATTTTTTTTTGGATAGCATTATTATACTCTTGCACTACTCTGAAAGCAGAAGGCTCCAGAGGTGATTTGTACTGATGCTGATCACAGGGATAAGTTAAAACAAAACTGCATTTTGGGGCTGGAGCAGCTGTATTCATGCAAAAGCCTCTGCTGTAGCTAAGACAGCAAGAGCAGCATTACAGGCCCTGCGAGCAGCCACGTGACAGAAACACATGAAGAAACATTTTAAGATGCCTCAGACCTGAGAAGCAGCCACAGATATTTCTCCCCAGAAACAAATGTTCTCTTGCTGTGCTCTTTTTAAAATAATACCTTGCTAGAGAACATTGTCATAAAAGGTAAAAGGGTGAGTGATAAACAAATAAGAGAAGAAAATGGACCCAAAATGAATTCAGACAAAATTGGGAATTATTTGGACCACTAACAGTCAGAGTGAGAAAGTTTGTTTTCTATTCATAGAAGGGCCTCATTTTTAGTGTTTTGGGTTGTAGAAGGAATTTCAAAGGCAACGTGGCTGCCCCTTCCCTTTTTGTATGGCTTCAGCAACACAACTCCTCAAGGCTCTGGTTGTGTCCCCATTGCTTTTAGCACAGTACAGGAGAGCACTGAGAAACACTCCTGCCCACTAAAACTTGCAGCCCATAGAGCTGTGTGGAAGGGAGGAAGGAAGCACTGTTATCCTCGCCTAGAACATGCATGAGGGGAAGAAAAGTTAGTGGCCACATTGAGTAGTAAAACCTGATAAATAAAAGGAAGGCCATAGCCAGTGCAATATGGAATGCAGAAGATGCAATAAGCAGCGTTTTGCTCTGACACCAGTGAGCACAATGAATTGCTTGCTGGGCTTTGAAAGTATTTAAGAACTCTGCTTACGTTCATTTAAACCTAGCTGCTTTTAAGGATCTCAGCCATTCTGCCTAGATTTCAGGAGACTCGTTCATCTGTTTGCTAATATGAATTCAGAGCATGGCAGGAGTTAACTGCGAAAGGTGATACGGCTTCTCTTTGAGGAGTTGTGTGTGGTATTTTGGGCAGGCTTTCTCTGCTCAAGCTCCAAGCCAACAAAAAGCCAGGTGGCTGTGTTGGCATGGTGCTGAGCCCTACGTAATGCATCTGATGGGAAGCAGGGTTTATTAGCTTGGCACCACACTCCCTGAATTTTAAGGGGTTTGGATAAGTTCTGGCCGGCATCCCACTGGGTCAGACATACCCTTTCTTATATGTGCCTAAGGTAATAGGGGAGCATGCAATCCTGGTCTTGCTGACTGGCAAAATTCACTTGACCTAATACCTGTGCAACTTGAAAAGTTACACTTGTTTTTTGTGAAAGCTTGTGTCACTTCTTAAGTATGGGGAAAGAAGTCGAGAGTACATTTTGAGGTGGGGCAGAAGGTTTGTGCGTGTGGCCAGAAAAAGTACTAGCAAACAGCAAAAATTGATGTTTTACAAGCAAAGGCCAAAAACACTTAGAAATGATCTATGTTTAATATAGTTGTTGTAGCCTGAGGTCATAGAGGGATGTGACTTTTCAGAAAAAGATGGATAAAACTTGTAGTTTTGAAAATATGTATTTTACTTTAGGGCATTTTCAAAGGCTTTTTTATTGTGTCTACAACCTCTATTTCACTTATACGTTTCACTTTCCATATATTATTCATGATGTCTATTTTAATAAGGTTTGGGCAAAGCCATTGTTCTCTGTTAATAGTGCAACCCCAGTAAGAGGCAGGTGAGGTCCTTTCTGAGGTTTTGTTCCCCCACCTCATAATTTTTTTGTCTACCTAAATCCTACTCAGACCCTCACTAGGAGCTTGGTGATGTCGCTGCACCATCACAGTTCCTTGTGGGGAAGTTTCAGAATCGAACTGAGAGTTGAGCAGCTAAGCTACAGGAGCCAAAATATCTGGACTCAGTTTCGGCCCACGCTATTAAGGCAAATAAATATAAATCAGGGAGAGGTGCATCTGCAAACACACACAAAGGCACTGCACCCACCATGTGTGGGATGGAGAAGAAATTGATGCTCACAGTGCCAAACGGATGTATTATCTGGAGCAAGTTTCATAAAAGCATTTCTTATTGAGCAGCTCTGGAAAACTCGGGCCCTGCCTAATGTTCAACATGTGGCTGGGGTCTATCAAGTTTACAGAAAATGTTAATTTTCTTAAAATCCTGTACCTTCTTAATTACTTCATTAAATTCTTATTTTCCTTCTGCAATTTACATCTCAAAAATCACTTTTTTTTTTATTCAATGCAAGAAGAGCTTCAGGTAGGATACTGAGCAGTGCCCTCCTTCTGTCACCAGTGTGCAATGGCAAGGGGGAAAGCAAAGCCCACTGCATATAAAGTACTTTGCTAAAGCAGTGGTGCTGCCTTTATTCTCCTCTTTTCTCTTCCATTCTCTTTGTTAGATCCTGAAACTCATAAAAGTTTGTATTTAATTCAGGCTACCTTTGTAATAAATTAATTTCTGAGAAAAATCTGGCCAAACAGCATTACAAAGAAACTCTGTGCAGCATGTGAGCGTTATCAGCTTACATCGTTATGACCAACATTCAATCATTTTGGTATTAAAAAAGAAGGGGGGAGGAGGGGGGGAACATTTTTATGTCATATGGAATGTTTCTGGGACCATAACATCCTAGTAAGGCAAAATAGGGCTAATGACAAAGTCTGTCTGCTTGGATCTGTGATCTGCCAATTTCTAATGTATGGAAAGAGAAAGTCACGAGCATTAGGGGAACTTCTTTTACTGCTTGTATAAGACTGCTCTCTGTAGCTTCACTGGTGGAATTTCCTATAGGGTAGGAAGGAACAGAGACTAGGTTAAAATCAGAGACAGGACCTGATTCACTATGGACTGATTTCACTCACTCCTTTCATGTTTGGAGTTTTCTGACTCTGTCTATAGTGAGTGTTATAATATAATAGTTTGTATTTCTGTAGTGGTCAAGCAACAGAAACACTCATTTTGCTGATTATTTTATATATGCACATTAAAAGACATTTTTTTGCACAAAATGTCCATAGAAATCTATTTCTCTTTACTTCCCCCCACCCCCCCTTTTTTTTTTTTTTCTTTTCTAATGGAGTATCTGGTTTATGGCTGCAGTTTTGAAAACTGTTAGCTAGTTGAGCAGTTTAGACAGAGCAGGAGTCAAAGACGGCCTCTTTTTTTTTTATAACTTCATCTTCCAAAGTCTGCTGTAAATGCAAATACTGGAAGGAGATGCCCCAATGTCAAGATGCTGATATTTGCATAGTATAGGAAGTGCCAGTGTAGTATGTGTGAAATAACTGTATCACAGGCCATTTTGTGAGCTTCAGCACAGAAAGTTTCCCCAAGTAAAAATGTGTAAACTGTGTGCAGAATTGAAACACTTGGGAGGGGGGACAGAACCGCGAGAGGATGACTAATTACGGTTGCAGTTACTGTACTTTTGTTGTTCCTTCCAAGTTTTTTGCTACAGTTTTCATAGCTGAACAAAGGGACCGAGTGAGGTGCTTGTCTACGGACTCTGCATTCTGTAAACAAAAATCAGGCAAGCTCCTGTTGAGACTTTTCTGGGCTCTGGCTGCCAGCCCTTTTGGCAAGTACTAAACTTAGTTTTAAACTGCAACTAAATATTTGCTGAGGTCTAAGGGCCAATCCTTCCCTCCTGTCATTTTCCCATAAAGTAGCTTCTCTGAACTTGAACTACTTACTCCTGACTATAGGCAAGAGCAGAGTCGGGACATGTGGCACTATATCAAAAGATCTATTAGATCTCTCAATAAAACAAACACATTGTTTGAAGTTGTTTAGCTGTTTCTAGAGCAAAGCAAGAACTTCAGAGAGAACACTTTGACAATTGGGTGAAAAGGAATCAGTTTTTCTATCTTCTCCCTACCCTTCTACTCTCTTCCCCTTCCCCTTTTCCCTATTTGACTTTTCTATTTATTTATTTATTTATTTATTTTTCCAAGGGAACCTTTAAAGACAGGTTTACAGTAAAACGTTTTGCCAGCATAGTAATTTTGGTTAGGAGTGTCGTTCTTATTTTTATAGCACTTCTATATTGGCACAACCTTTAGCATAGGTTCAGCAGTACTGAAAAAAAAAAAAAAAGTGATTTTGCTGATGCAGCTTATTTCATTGAGGGAACTAGTAAAAACTTAACTGCTAAAAACAGTCTTTTGGCAGGACAAGTGGGCTTTGCTGGTCTAGCTGTAGCTGTGAAATGTAGAGTTGGCCAACAATGTAGTCCTCAATAGTAGTCCTGTTGAAATGTGCTTTCTTTGAACTTATTTGGCCTCCATATACTGAAGAAAGGATGGCTGTCACATTCTAAATTCACAAGACTAAAACAAGCCTTACAGTGATTACATTCAACTCCCTAAACATAATTTAGGCAACTCCCCAACTTGACTTCTGTAACATAATCTCATATAGTAAAATACATCTGTGCTAAATTGAAAAGCCATGCATGATGGCAGTGGCTCTGTTACCCTCTCTGATGTTAATATTATCATGAAGTTGTCATTCTAGTATGCCTTGGCTTCCCCATCCGTGAAACGAAAGTCCAGCTACGTCTCAGTGCTGTATAGGTTCAGGAGCTTGGCTAATGAGGTATGTTGACGTCTTGGTGGACAAAAGGTATGAGCAGTGTTCTTAACACCAGATTAAGAGGACTTTTTGGCCATTGTGTACTTGTGAAACTGTAGCACCACTTACTGGTTTTGCTGGAGAAATTCCATCCAGCAACCCCAGGCAATGTTGTTTAACTTCTGCTGTCATAATAACTATTTCCTGAGAGCTGGGGAGATGTACTCCTTCCTTACCCTGCTTGCTACAGCCCAAAGGATCAAAGATAAGGATTATAATGGTTATGTTCAAGCAGAGGATTTGTTGATTGGGATTTATCCCTTTAAATATGTGTAAGTCATAGAAAGCTTTGCAGTCAGAAATATTGACTTCATTGATCCATGCCAAGAGCAGAAGAAACCCATGTGGGTTGAAGTGGAAAGGCTGTGTGAGATGCTTATAATAAAGATGTTATCTGATAAATAAGATATTGCTTTATTCCTGACCAAGGAAAATTAGAAATTCAGACTGTAAGTACACTGGTCAGTTCATTCCAAGTTAACTGTGGCAGCGTTTGTCTTCAGTGATCAATATTCAGTATTAGGACCCTGCGTTCCTATTTCTGGTCAATGAGATAGTTGCACAGGTCCTGCTTCGGCATAGTTTATGGGTTTTACAAGGAGAACATCCAAATGAATCAACTTCAGAAGGATAATGAACTATAAATGCAGAGAACATCACCTTCATCTCTCAGGATAAAGGGGATGTAGCATAGGTCACGATATTGCCTTTGGAAACAGCTAAAATCCCCTGTCTGATTAGCTGAGATCTCAGAGGCTGACAAGGGAGGCAAGTGGGGTTAAAGGTGTTCAGCGTAAGTGGAGAGCGAATTGTCACAAGTGGGGCCATCCCTTAAGATCTGGTGGTGACTCTGAATATATCAGCTTATGTGAACAAACAAACAAACAACAAATCCTGAAGGAATAACAGAGCAGCTGCTGCAGGAACAATAGCCGGCTTGGAGGCTTCCTGAAAGATGCAGTAATGTGGTCGGCAGGGATGTGATTTTAGAGCGGGATATTGTATGGCTGGTCTTCCCCTCATCCGGAGCCATAGCAGCTTAGCAGACTGCAAATACAAAGTAGAGGGAGGAGGGAACTGTCCCAAAATATTTCTTCTGCTGTCGCAGAGACCATCACAGAATAGGAAAGAGGCTCAGTCTGCAGCCAGGCCTGCCAATAGCCATTTTCTCCCTCACCGGCTACAAGGTTTTCTGACCAGCCTATGTAGGAAAAAACCCACCCCACTTCTGCAGATGGTCCTCTCCTTTAAAAACACAAACTTCTGTGTTTTCTGCAGTACGTCCTGGGTCATTCCTCTGCCTTCAACTTTTGAACCCTGTTAGCGAACGCATAGGGGGCAGAGCAAGGGGGAAGTCCTTGCCCCCATGGAAAAAACCTGATCTAGAAGAAATCTCAAGGGGACAATTGAGCACTATCAAACACAACTGCAATAATACTTTACTGTCTGCTGCAGATATTGAGCCCTCATTGCAGTAATTGTCACGGTGACAGAGCTGGGAACACTTGCTGTAATTAGGACAGTTGTTTTGTCATGTGTAACGATCTGAAGAGAAGCAAGGAAAAGAGGCGAATGAGCACTAATCTGCTAGAGCGTAGTGAAGGAGAACCATGCATGCACACACAAAATACAGCACGGCTGCTAATATATTGTAAATTCAGATGAGCAGGCATTTTGAGAAGGTGAAGAAATAAATGTTAAAACAATACATCTATTCAGGGGAATTTATGCTCTCTCAGGTGTCTGACTGTATCTGGAATGGCAAGTGCAGATGTTTTTCTGTAGGGAGGTTTTGAAGGTGATCCTGATGACATCTAACAAATTCTCAACCAAAAAAGTGTGTGTGTGTATATATTTTAAAAGGAAAAAAAAAAATCAAGCATATTTCTATAGGTTGTGTGTATGCTGTTCTGCAATTTAAGAATATGTCGCATGAAATTAAGAAAGCCGGACGCTCAGGAGTGTTATGCATTTTAAACTATCATTCAATCTATTTTAATTTATCTTAAGCAGTCATTTCAACCTTCTTTTTTTTTTCCCATTTCTTGTATGCAGACTAGTGTTTATTTTTAACACTTTTTTTTTTAATTATTATTATTATGCTGTGCAATAGCTTCTATTCTGACTCAGTGAGTTTCTACTAGTTATGGTTGAGTTTTATTTGCTGTCAAACATTAGTCTTGCATCAAAAACTCTTGGGAAACAAGGCTAAGATTCTGAAATTTTAAGACTCGGAGCTGTAAGGTATCAAATACCTCCTGTGTATTAAGGAGGTAAGCATTAATTACACAAAGCAGAACTGTGGTATGGATTTCTGCAGAATTCAAATCATTTTGAAGTCAACCACCTCAGAGTCAGATTAACCAGCCCCTCCCACCATGCCTGATCAAGTAACATTCCTCTATCAACTCCATAATCTGCTTACCTCAAAAATTACCTGTAGGTGACTCAACATGCTGCTGGGAAGTTAAAGGGGGAATCGATTCATCTGGTAGCTGTGACCCCCATCTGCTGAATACCTTGTCTCTACATCTTGCTGTTGCCAGATGGGGCACACTTAGGGTACTGCAAGACTATTCAGATAAGAATTGCACCTAGCGGTAGTTAGAGATAGTGGTATAATTTCTGGTGATTGAAAATTTCCCATGTAAAACATTTTCCTGTGAGAAATTGGATTTTCAACTAAAATAACTTTTCTGCTTTCTGCAAAAATTTTGACATTTTATTTCACAGCTGGAAAGATCTTGAGGCAAATGGCCTCAAGTGTTCGTTTTTAGTGTTAAGCTAAATTTAGTGCTTATATTTTCAGTTATTTCTCAGCTTTTCAGTTCTCACTTTTCAACGAAATCTCTCCTTCACTACTGAAGCCAATCAGAGTTATACCAGCTACTTCTGTAGGACCAGGTTTTCACTTTCAATATTTTACTATATTAAATCATTCTTGTAAGGCTCATGAATGTCCCTTAGAGATTATCAACCTGTAACCTGTGTGTTTCAAAAAAAAGGTTACAGGGATGACTCAGGGAACAACAGACCACTTAATTTGATCTTGATTCCAAGTGAAACAACATAGTGGTTAACCCAGAAATCTATTAACGAGGAATTAGAGGGTAAAATATGATTAATGACAGCCAATAGGGTTTTGGGGAATATATGTCTTGTCAAACAAGCATATACTCTGTTTTGGACAGGATTTCAGGTCTACAAAGTAACTGGGCTGATATAATACACCTGGATTTCCCCAGAACACTTGACGTAGTCCACCTGATATTTTGCATTGTTACATATTTAAATGTGTTAGATGTATTATTTACTGGCTTACCAGTGAATGTCACAGTATATTGTTAACAGGAGATGTCAATGAAATGTTTCATCTTCCTAAATTGTTTTGCCTATTAATATTTGTTCCAATGATTCAAGCAATGATGTAAAATACTCTTGGTAAAGGCTGCAAGGTGACATGGGACTTGATGGAGAATAACTAGAAGAAAAATTTGTTACATAGGAGCAAAAAGAATCTGCAAGTTAAGGGGCTTCATTCCAACAAAATTCATTTTAATATGGCCAGATATAAAGAAAACCCTGTGGGAACAAAGAATAGAGATTATATCCACTTGTGTCTTGGAGTACTTATACAGATAGGCAGTCACCTCATCTAAGTTCATAGTGCACTGCTATGAGGGGGAGGAAATTCTGTATAAATAAAACTAGTAATAAACTAACTAAATTAAAAAAAAAAAAAAGCAAATAAAAGTAAGGTATAGATTTTAGTCTTATATGCAGCTTTAACTGGGTCACCATGGGAAATGTCCGTGTTTCAAGAATATGTGGAAATACTGGGGAAAACTTAGAGGAGGACAGCAGAGATGACCTGAAGGCTGGAAATCCACCCTTGTGGTGTGAAGTTTAAAGAACTTGACATATTCAGCTATCAAAACTACTGAAAGATGCTTTGATTGCTGTATGTGGGCATCACTACGTGAGAGCCAGCTTCTTAGTCTAGCTGACAAAGCGTATTCAGATGGATATTTATGTTGACCAAATTTAGCAGTAAAATAACATATTAAAATGCAGTTCCTGGTTGTTGTGAAGGTGAAGGAAGCTCACAACAGTTTCTTGAGTGTTCTCTTGAGTATTCTCTTTTCTTCAGATCAGGGTTAACTGCCCTTTTGAAGCACATCTATAAAATCAAGCTAGATTACAGGGAACTTTTATTGGAAAGACAGTTTCAACTGACATATTGTGTGTGCTTATGTATGTGTGCATGTCTGAATAGGCATTAGCATGTTTGTGTGACAAAGCAAAGCAGCTCATTTATGTGAACCTTAATTAGTGTTTCTGTTTCATGCAAGGGTATAAATGGATGAGATTAAATAGCTTGTTCAAATAGAAAACTAAATAATCCTGCAGGTTTTCAATCTATATAAAGACATTTTCTTAGCTTTAAACTGGCTTAGTAAGTGAATATATTTGTATTTGCTCCTTTGCCAGGTAGTTAAGGTATTATGATTTTAATTTCTGTGTTTTGTTTTGGTTTGGTTTTTTTTTGGTTAATACGTGTATGTATATATATATGTATATATATATACACGTTCATTAGTATTTCCAATGGAAACTTTATTTCTCAGAGAATTTCTTTTTCTCTCAACACTTGATTTTTGGAATTTGGGTGTTTGGGGTGTTTTGATAAAAACGTTTTAAAAATCTAAGGAAAGTAAATACCTCTTTACTGAGAGACTGCCTTATTTTAAAACCTAATTTCCACAGTAAAAGGGGGGAAAAAAGTTTTCAAACAGGGGAAAAAAAATCAGACATCTCCAGTGTCCTGCATCAGTATCTAAACCTTGCCAGCAGTTTTGTAAGAGCAGGGACTGACAAAATAATTCATTAACAGGAATGTTCTGCTCACAGAGGGAATTGAAAAGCTGCATGAGAAACTTTGAAGCCTCCTTTGTGTATCCAAACAGAAACATGGCTCAAAGGAACAAGTGTCTACAGCATGTCTGAGTGCTGTGAACTCTGGGCTATTTGTGGATTGGCTTTGAGAGAAGTTGCTCTTGATTTAAGAGTACATCCTAATACACCAGCAGACTGGAGAGACTGGCAAAGGAGAGAATAGTGAGGAGAGTTTGCCTGGCAACAAAGGCATAGCAATTTGCTCCAGCGTTGTTGTGAAAAGAAGATGCTTTTGTGAGGAGAAAGACAAGTG
The DNA here is from genome assembly GCF_040182565.1 of Anser cygnoides. Taxonomy (NCBI): domain Eukaryota; kingdom Metazoa; phylum Chordata; class Aves; order Anseriformes; family Anatidae; genus Anser; species Anser cygnoides. The sequence continues at coordinate 7,385,371 of NC_089888.1, read as the reverse complement.
ATAAGTGTAGCATGAAAGCTCTGCGAAAGTAATTGTTCTCCTGAACTCAGCTGTGGTCCGCTCTGGCTCGCAGTGGTCAAGGTCTAAGACAGGAGATCTGTTGGAAGTCTCTCATTTAACAAAGCAACTTGAGAGACGTCCTTCCCTGAAAATATATCCTTCACGTGAATCCACAGTTATTGCAATTACACCGGGGCCCTCGGACTTCTGTATTGATAAAGCAAAATGCAGCAGCGTAGAGACTGGCTTCGAAAAGGGCCTGCTCTGCAAATTTTTAAATAGTGATTTTGGTGAATCCAGTTGGGTGCAACTGGTAAATCTTGTCCATGGCTCTGTTTGCCAGCTGAACCTCCGTTCCAGCATCTGTGCTTAGCATCATGCTACATTTAGACCCATTTCTGGTGGTGGTGCCTGTGCCACGCTAAGCCTGTGGGTCACGATTGGTTCTCTTTTACCAGCTTCCCCTGTGAGTTTGAGAGTGACAGCGAGCCCACGGCACCGGTCAGCCCCTGCTCTGATCCCTGCCCAGAAAAGCTGTGTGCCAACATGCCCACTTGTACGGCTACCAACGGTCCTCCCTATTGTTTGTACACCCCTGTGACTTATGACACTAATTATGAGCTTTTGGGATAAGAATTGTCTTCAGGTTGCTCATCAGGTGCCACTTTGCAGTTTCCATTTTAAATTTCTAATTTGTTGTTGTTGTTGTTGCAGAATCTTGTAGCAGTTGTTTTACGGTGTGTGCATTTCTGCAGGTGCATCTCTAGCCCGTCTGCTGCGGCAGAACTCAGGCTCAGGCAATCAGCAACGCAGTCCCTATTAAACAGCAGTGGATTTCCCTTAAACTCTGATTAACCAATGACGCTGGCTCTGATTTAAATTCTTCTGTCATATATTTCACTGTAGGACAAAGCGGTTTTCCTGAATTTAAAGAGGACTGCCACGGCTGTGTAAATGAATGAGATGTTTTCTTAAAATAACTGTTTATACATGTAAATCTCTCTGGATCTCCTAAACACTTCGCATCTCTCCCTCTAACTCATGCAGTGGCATCTCTCTCTGTCATGCATGTCACATAACCAGATTGTAAAATCCAAGGAGCAGAGGGCATGTCTCTCTTCCTTTTGTACAGTGCCATGTGATGGCTGGAAGACTGAGGAGTTGAGGAGGAGAGAACACTTTTTTCTGCTACGGACAGAACAAATTAAGACGACCTCCCCCCAGTAGAAATTAAAGTTGAGACACTGTTTATTTTGAAACAAATGAGTTAATGTTTATCTGAAATTAGTTTTAGAAAATGGGGATTTTGAGTTTAGTTGCCTTTTTTTTTTATTTTTTCTTCTTCTTTTCTTTTTTTTTTTTCTGATTGAATGTACAGTTTCCGCCCAAACATGTAATAACATTACTAGAAATTCTAGTTGTCAATTTCTATTTAGAATTAGAGGTTTAATGTAGTTTTTTGAGGTAAAAAGGTGCAGTTGTAAAGTCACGATGAAATTGAAACTTACAACAACAAAAATTAAATTAATGTGGCATATTCTATACATTTTTATATGACATAATTTCATTGGATAAGTTTCAGATATTTAGAAAATAAATCATATCTGGTAGCAACAATTACATCTACTAAGTTAACTGGAAGAGGTATGAACATATGTAACTGTAAGGTAGTAAACTGTTCGTGCAACAAAACAGTACTAACATGAGCTAATATCTGAACCTCTCACTTATCTCCTTTTAAATATAAAAAATATATCCCTTATTGTCTGGCTTTTAGACTTCTTTTGCCAGGTTGGGAATAAAGTAAATTAAGAACCAAGTGTACAAAGCAAAAACTGTGCACGCAGTTTACTGCAGTTACTCAAAGTGAGGCATCTGTGGATATATATCTATTTTTTTGCCATCCATGGGAATCATTGACTAAGAGGGAAGACAAATGGCACGCTAAGACTCTCTGGAAGCTGACAGGCACCTGTAAGGGACACAGTGTCCACTGTTGCTTTTGGAAAAAAGTTATTTTATCCTGTAATGAAAAATGGCAGATGGTGGGTCTAGCTCTTACTTTTCTCCACTGGAGAAGGGGAGGAAATAATGAAGCAGAATACTCAAAATAAAGGTTTTTATGATGTGTACTGGAAAGCCCACACAGCTGCACCCAAGTTCTGGGCCAGCCTGGCAGAAGATGGGCTCGTTTGGTCCTGACAATACAGAGCTGCTCCAGTAGGGTGGAGATGCTCTCAGCTGCTGACCCTGACCACACAGAAATGTCTGAAAACCCATGAAGCTCTGCTACTGCTCTTCCAAAATTTTGCCAGTGCTCTAAATAGTATTTGTGTGGCCACTGCCCAGCCAGATACAAATGACCCATCTCTTGCTTACAAAAACTATCAATTAACTTACTATCCTTCATCAGGCTAGATGGCTGTGTTTAATTCTGTATTTTCATGGGAAAGCAACTCTGATTTCTGCGTGCAGAAAAGCTAATTTCTGAGGGATCATGGTGGAAACATTTTAGCTTTGTATTTTTCCTCCTATCATGGAGCAAAATAGAAATAAATGAGCTTGATTCTCTATTCAATTATGTTAATTTATAGACCTATAACCCCAACAGCTATACTGACATATAAATGATGAAACAACATATGATCAGTTCTCTATTACTACAAAAGAAGTGTTAAAACAAGGATGAGTGAAAACTTTGGGGACTCTATATATGGAAAAATGCAGTTTGCCCACAGACCCCAGAAAGTGTACTTCATCACGATGTATTTTGGATTTAACACTGAATTCTCATTTTCAAGAAAAGTTCCAACTTTTCTTGTTGCTATTTAAAAAAAAAAATCTAAAAAAAAAAAAAATTGTAAGCCAAAACTATACACTTAATTTCAGGTCAAAGAGAGCAATTCACAAAGTAGATGCTCTTTCTTTTGCATGAGCTTAACTTGTTTCTTTGTGAGTCAGCCCAAAATGGATGATAATGATAATAATTTTGACACTGAATGAAATATGTACATAGCTCTACTTGAATCGTATTTATTCCAAAACTCATATCAGTAGCTTCAGTGAAACTGAATCATGACTAGGTTTGGCCTGTAATTACTGAACTGTTAAGCCCAGTTGCATGAAGGAAATGGGAGGTGGTATTATCAAGTAGTTGTCACTAGGGCAGAGTCAATTTTCTGTCTCTTACCATGATTTTTCTTTAGGTTCTTCGTAAGTATAGGAGGGTTTGTAGCAAGGCAGGATGTGGCAAGGTCAGGGGAGAACAACCAAAGCACCCTGTGCTCTGGCGAGCTCAGTGAGCAGTCATCGCTTCTGTACAGCTGCTATGTGTGCCTTGGGTCACACATCATAATCATCATCGTATGTACATCATAATGATGTACCATTCATTTTGTTGAAGTCATTTCCAATTGCAAACCCAACCCAGGCATCAAAGCTCCTGTTTGTGAGCCCCTTGTCCTCCCATCAGCTCCAGAGCAAACTCGGCATTCACATGCAGGATCTGCACCCACGTACTGCTGTGCTAACCAGAGCTAACCCCCGTCCATTTATCTTTAGTCCTCTTGTCTCTGAGCTAGCGAGCAGAACTAACATCTTAAAGCTTGTTTGCTCTGGGACTCTAGTTTTTATTTCAAATGATAAAAATCTCTTTTTTCCAGCTCCAGTGAAAACAAGAGTTTTCAGAAAGTTGTAAGGCCAGCCAAGTGTGCTGAAGTATGTTCTGGCTCCTACTCACTTGCTGGCATTTTTCGACAGTATTGGAACCTGTTATATTAAAATGGCATCCTGAGGGCATTGGAAGCTGCAGTATGTATCTTTGGGGAGGAGATTTGGCAACTTTGAATTCTCAGGCAGGATTTACAAAAGCTACAATAAACCAAAGAAAAACTCATTAAAAACATGCTGAAATTTCTCTTATTCCCCATAACCCCTTTCTCAGTCCTCTAGAGTTTTAAATGCCATCAGCTGACTGAAGTTTGTAGCTGGGGAGAGGAATAAATAGCCAAGGGATAAATTAGACATGGAAATGTTCACCTACAGTGTGAGATTGTTTCTACAAGCTTCAAGTGCACACACAAATACCCATTCTGCATATGTATCTGTGAATGTGCATGTTTGTTAACCATACTATTGCACATCCATTTACCAAGGGTGCCGCATACCTTGTGCACAGCACCTTTGCATGGATAAAATTTATTTCACACAACACACTTTTCTATTAAACAATCTTTTGGGCTGCACATATCATATAATATGAGTATTGTTCTGTAGGTAGAAGATATTTTAACATGATGATTTCTACCATGCTTTTGTAAATAATTAAATGAAAGGTGATGTGCCATAAAATAAATAGGCTTTCAAAGTGAGTTTCTGAATTTCCAAAGTGTATTTGCAGTGTATTATTATGTATTATTGACATGCAGTTTACAGACATCTTTTGTGCTGGGCAGTCCCTTTCTGTCCCTGCTGCTGCCCATGGCCGTACACCACCACGAGCTGGCTGGAGGAGCCGAGGAGCACTGGACGGTGGTAACTTCTCCTTACGCATGCCTGATCTTATATGGCTGCCTGGCTGCCGAAGAGCTCTGCAAGCCACTGCCTTCTCATTTCGCAGCAAATGGGCACAATTTACTGGCTTTGATATCCTCCTGTTAGGCAAATAGAAGTGAGATGATAGGGACAGGGTTATGGACAGTCGAGCTTTTTCTCTGTGGGCCTCAAGAAAACAGAGGAGGTTCAAGCCAAGCCACCAGAAGCCGGCAGTTTTTCTCATGTTTCCAGAAAGTATGTAATTATTTTTTTAATCTACCCTGAACTTAATATCTGATGGTACATCTAATAAAACCTATAAGTAGTATTTTATGAAGCTCCAGTTCCCTCCCAAGCTCACCAGGGATCATTTTTCTCTTTGAAAAACAGCTCATCATTAGGAATCAAAGATGTTTGATATACAAAATAATTTCCCAAATTAGGGTTTGTCAAATGTAGGTTTGCAAATCTCTCTGCTCCCCCCCTCCCCCCATCTCCCCGTTAGGTTGATTATATCTTGCAACCAGAGGCAAAATAAAATTGTTCCACCCTTTCCCCTCCTATCCCTCCCTCCTCCCTCCCTTATCTTCCCCGCCTTATCCGAGAGCAGCTTGGCACCCCCGTTGCAGCTGTACCCGTAGGGCAGCCGCGTTATCCTCGGCACAGCCAGCAAAGCCTTCGTTAACTCGCCGCTACCTCCGCCGCGCACGCTGGCCACTCGCAGCAGTCCCCAGGGCTCCTGACGGGGCACGAGAGCCGGTGGCGAAGCTGAGCAAGAGGGGAGTGCGGATGGCTCTCCCTCCGCCAAGTGCCAGCAAACGGTTAACGGTTTAATACTTTACAAAAAAGTCAAGACAGACTTGTGATTCTTGATGTTAATGAAGGTGTCACACATTGTCTAGAGAAAGTTGTGCCTGGCAATCTTCCTTTTTTCGGATGCCTACACCACTGACATTTCATCTCGCATTCAAAGAGCACTACCTTAATGAAATGCATAATTAACATATTCTAATTGTGCTGAGCGCTGTGATGATTTTGACAGAACTCACTTTCCATGTCTAATTTGATGCTAATTTAATCTGTTCCTCTCCCGCTGACATGACCTTTCTTGATTGAGTTTCACTGAGGAAATTTTTTGATGGATTGATTTATCAGCATTGCGGAGACAACAAAGGCTCAGGGTGCACGACAGAAAGCGGGGCGGGAATGGCCCTCCGCCGCCCGCCCGCTCTGAACTTTCTGGCTGCAGTGTCCTCTTTCCAGAGACTGCTTGTCTGATCTACTGATGGAATTCTAGAAATGTGACATCTGTGTGTGGGTTTGATCTCCGCCATAAATACAGTAAATATCTTATTGTGCCTGCGAATCCCTTGGAAGGAAAACATCTCCTTCGCCGCGGTTGTTCTGTAGGAAATGGCGGGTGCCCCGGCGGCGGGGACAAGGGCCGTCTGGCGCTGTGCTTCCTCCTGCCAGGGCCCTTGGACCTCTTTTAATTAATCTGGTCGTTACCAGCTAGGAGTGAAATGAAAAGTGCAGTGAAACAAGGCTGTAAAATGTATCCCAGTGTAGCCTCCTTACTGGGCTGTCTCATCAAACTTTCTCTGAGGTTTCCTTAAAGATGTGTGTGTTTAATATCCAGCGCATGTGTTTTATAACATGCACACACATTAGTATACACATTATCCATATGAATATATAGAAATTGTTGCATTGTGCATATGTGATTATATCCTCATTCAAACATTGTAGAGAAACTTTAATAATTCTCTTAATGTTGAAATATATTAGCTATATCTCCCGACACAGAAAGTGAGCGTGTTCCTGTGGGAACACCCAGGTATGCCATAAATCTCCCATGAAAATATCAAATTTTTCAGTTGCTCCACAAAACTCCTCTTCTGTATCAGGTGGCCCATATCTATTGCTTCATAAAGTGACAGTTTCTTCCTAAAAGTATATCTAGCTTAGTGTACGGGATTCTGTATTGCGGTGGGGAGTGGAGGGGAGAAAAGTTCTTCCTGACCCTCACCGCGATCTCTTTTATATCCTGAAGCATGAGATTCGAGTTATCTTTGGGTGTTACACTACAGCTGTTACTGGTCATAAACTTAAAGGGTTCCTTGTATTGCATTAGCATGAACAGTTTTTCTGCTTTGGAAAAAACAGAGATACCATCACGCTTTAAAGAGAGATCATAATAATATTTAATCGACACCATTGTTGAAATGAATATTATAAAGAGCAGTCACATAAATTCTTAATTTTTTGTTTTAATGTTTCAACTCACTGCAGATATCTTTTAAGGAGCTAAGACACACATGCTCACTTTTTTCAAGATGATGTAATAATTTAGTTTTAAAATGGTTTTGTTAAAAAAAGTCTTAGATTGTTTCTTATCAGATTTTTAAGCAATATCAAGCAAACAATAGACGCTTAAGGAGCAGGAGAGTGTCCGGAAAGCAGAGAGCACAGACGATTCTCATAGCTGGGGCTGTGAGCCGTGTGTATACTGCACTTGCCCGTCAACACGTAGCCCTTTGGATTATTGTTTAGTCCATGATCTGAGAACCAGACCAGACACCAGTTCAGGAACAGCTCATGTTCAGTGAGCTCTGCAGAGAAGCACAAAGGGGATCTTGAAAAGAAATGTAACAGCAAGCATGGGCTGGTGGTTAAAGCACACAGCCAGCACCAAATGGCTGGCTCTGGACGTGGGCTGTGCCAACCCCGCAGCCCCGTGCCGTGCTTCCCCTTGCCCCTCGTCAATGGGGGCGTGGAATTAGGCATGGTCTTCACCCCTCTTCTGATGGGCAAACCGAAGCCTGAGCTTGCTCAAAGCAGAAGTAGATTTACTGATGTTAAGGAATTGCACCCGTCTACACTGGACCTGAATTTGGTTCTCGAGTTGATGATTTTCTTTATTTTGTTTTTAAAGTAAAGGGAGCTCTTCTCTCAGTAGAGTCTTTCCTGTCTTGACTTCATCTCTTTGCCAAAGGGCCAAAGCTGATTAACTCACAGTTCCCCTGTGCTCTGGGAAAAAAAAAAAAAAAAGAAAAAGAAAAAATAAAAGAGCTCTGAAATATTTGGCACTTGTGTATAAATTCTGGCTAAGTCTGTTGGGCAGCTGCATACCAAAATGTGTAAACCACGTTATAACTGCGAAACTATGAGTCATTCAGTGTTATTTACCATTGATACTGGCAGGCAGCCTGATCTGTTACTGTAATTATGTCTCTGTCTCTACCAGTGAGATCAAAAGTACAGAAATTCCAAGTAATAGGACTACATCTACATTAGTAGGGTGAAACTCTGAGCATCTGGATTGGAGAAAAAGATATTGAGTGCACAGTGTTACAAGAGATCAAAGAGGCAACTAAATCTAATAAAACAGTAATAATTGGTAAGCTCTACTTCCAACATATGGAGCATCAGAATTTGGTATTAAAATGTTATTTCTTAAGAACTTTAAAAAATTGAAGCAGATAGTTTGAGAACATTTGGGTGTATTCTGCTGTAGGCTCCGTATTTCTACAAAGAAATCAGATGCCTTCATCCAAAGAAATCAGATGCCTTCATCCATATTTAGAAGACTAATTAAAGAGTGATCTTTTTGTTTGTTTTAAAAAAAAAAAAAGTGTCATCCTAAAGAAATCTTATTCACATATTTTCATTTGTGGTAACCTGGTTGCTTCTCATTGTTTTACTGATGAAACCAATTGGAAAGAAAGGGAGTGGAATGGAGTTTGCAGCCATGCCTGTTCATCAAATGCTCTTTTTCATTAGAACAGTTCACTTCAATAAAATCCTGGGCACTTTTGATAAGACAGTATTCAAGGAACAAAGCTGTTAGGAAATGACTTGCTCATAAGTTCCAGCAATAATTTTTGGCCTTAGAATATTACTTGGTGTTTTTCATTGTCAGTCGAAAATGAAAATGTAGCATTTCAATTGTAGCCCATTAGAAATGTAGCAAGGCGTGCTGTTCTTTGCAGTTGATCTACAAATTGCACCAGAATACTTCTGTGAACTTTTGATCTGCCAGTACTCATGGGAGAAAAAAACAACAACATTCCCAGAAAATGCCTATTAATTTGAATGATTGAATATTCAAGGAAAAGGTTTTTTCTTATCAAGGTTTCTACAGAAGCAAAGTGAAAATTAGTAAAATGTATTGAGTATAAATAGAACTCGACTACTGCACGAAGGAAAGATTTTAGCACTGAATGCTTTGTAGAAGGGTGAATCTTTTTGCAAAATGGCTGAGGACAGAAATGTTTGGAACATGGAAAGGAAAACTTTAATGTACAGATGTAGATGCAGTGAGTCATTCTGTTGTAAGTGCAACCATATTTTGGTATCTCCATTGTTCAGATTTGTTTCTGATGGAAATATAAAAGCTATGATTTATATCTGTGGAAAAGTTATTTAGTACTTAGGCATTGCATAATATGGCTTCTGAGAGAACGAGTTTGGAAAGACACTGGTGGCTGGATTAAATACTAGTGAAAATAGAAACAGAAAGGTAACATTTTTCCTTGGACCACAGTGCAATTTGCATTGTTGTCTGTTTTTTGATCAGCTCAGTGACATCTTAGGAGTGATAGTTATGACTCTTATAACCTCAATTCTTGTTTTAAGAGGACATCATAGAAAATATGTACACACTGTGGCCTTAAGGGATATAATGTAAAGCATAGTTTGTAGATCCATTACAGGAGAGTGGACTCCCATCAGGTGAAGAACTTATCAAGTATGAAAGCATTTGTATTCTTTCTCCCCCCACACCCCACCCCCCCAAAAAGACAAAAAAAAAAAGTAAATAAAACCAACATCTGGGAAAACCATTATGGCCTTGAATCTGTTCAGATCTGCCCTTTATTTTGGAATATTTTGAAGGATTAATTCACAGTTCTTTATTCATGTCAAAGAAAAACAGCACTAGTAAGGTAGTGTTGTGTGTAAGGAGCATTTGGACTTAAATTAAGAATTCAACCCCACATCTATAAAAATGAGCTGTATTTGTACATTCTCCATAGCCCCAGAACTTCAAAAGCAAAGGGAGCAGCTGTCTGTATCTATGAGCGTTGCCACTATCCTCAAAAACTGCCACTTTCAAGAAACCCATTAAATGTATATATATATGTGTGTGTGTTAAATTCCACTCCCAGCTGTGGAATCAACAACAAAACAAACAAACAAACAAAAACTTGCAACACCAAAATAACTGAAGCAAGCCTTTTTTTCTGAGGAAATATTATTGAGGTGCTGAACAACATTTGATCACTTGCAACCCTTTCAACTGACGTTCTATTATTCACATATCTCTTTCATTATGCAACAGATGGTGAGTCCTGTCGCTGATTTTTTCTTCAGATTCACAAAACTTCAATGGATTGTAATATGACCCTAAAAATGAGTAGAAAAAGAAAATGCTTGTTAAGGTTTTATCTTTGATAATAATCCATTGACAGAGAATAACGGCTGACCTCCTATAAAGCAGAAAAAGACACATTTGCCTTATTTTATGAAGAGCATTTGTCTAAAACATTTGACTGAGGTGCAGAATGTGGCCTTCAGCTGAAATGAAAGATAGTCCTTCTGTTGCTACACAAAGCCATATTTGCTGCTGTAAAGTGCAAAAGGATAGGTTGACAAACTGATAGTATGTCAGGAGCGGAACAAACTTGTATTCATCTTCACAAACATCTGCATATTTGTGAAGACTCTGAACCAGAAATGTTTCATTTGGAGGCGTCATTTGGCAAATTTAAGATGGCCATCATGTTGAGGTCTAAACACTGCTAGAAAAGTCTTTTAATACAATCCCTCTGACGGCTTTCTGGTCACTTATTAATAGACAGTTCACAGTGCTGAAAGACTGGGGGGAAGTCTTAGAGCAATTAAAAGCTATGCTCCATATGCTTTTGATGTTTTTTGATCTCATCCTAGACTAACTAGATCCTGAATTATTATGCCATGAGTTATTAAATCAGTTAGTTTGCAATAATACATAAAATAATAATGCTTGTATATTACCCCTCCTACTGATAGATTTTAGAGTCATTTTCACATGCAGGGCTCAGTCTGGCAAACACTTGCAATATCTGATTAACTTCAAGCACACACATATTCATCTGCAGCTGGGAAAATGGGTCTTCACCTAGTCATATGATGAGATGTGCTGCTGAAACACAACCAGCGTTGGGGTGAAAACACTTAGAGACTGTTTTGGAGCCAGATGAGAGTCACCCATCACTTCTAACCTCTAGGAACCTAGCCTAGTCCTTGGATTAGACCCTAGGCTCCCTCTAACCAGGAGAGCAGGGTGTAAAGTTTTGACAGAATATCAAGAGTGCTTTGGTTGGGAACCAACTTTTCTCCATTGGCTGTAGAGGAAACTGAGACTGTTAAGTATACATACAATGATATTGTTATTCAGATTCAGTCTGTAGAAAAATAATAATGAAGTTTGGAGAATTTGGATACTTATTTTATTGAACTTACGTTTGAATATTGACTTTAAAAATAATATAGATTATTTTATCAGTAAATCATTTCTTTAGCAGTTCTATTTGTATGATGATAAGTGTTGTGAGAGGAGTTCAATAGCTATTTGTGTTTAGGTACTTCTGCAAAAAAAAAAAAGTTGCATGTGAATACTCAGATTGAGCTGTTTGTTTGTCTTTCCTGGATGTATCAAGCCAATACAGATTTGAATGCTTTGTTTTAACTCTATTCTCTTGCTTTAAGGCATAAACTAATTGATATCAAAATATCATACTGCTGTAGTAAGGAAAAGTTGATGAACCAGATACTCCGCTGTTTTAATTTGGCATAAAGCTTTTCCATTTTAACCAGCTAAGGATCTCATTGAATTTTTTGGCAAGACTGGCTCTTTAGGCACTATTATTAGTTGGTCTTTCACATTTTTGCAAAAAGTCTTTCAGGCTCTGCCTCTTTGAGTTAGGCAAGCACGAAAGAATCGACGTGAGTCTAACTAAACAAAAAAATCAGCCCTGGTGCCTGCTTCTTGCCAAGAACAGTGCCCCAGAACTAGAGCACTGCTGTGTTTACTGGCCCTTTCATAACACTGTCAGTATCAAAGAGTTGGTAAATAGAGAACTCATCCAGGAGGCTGTCAAATTCTTCTGCACTGCTGCACACCCCAAGATGATATGCTAACTCCTCTACCATTTTGCCAGTACGCTTGAGTTTAGAGGCTGGGTCAAGAACAAATGACACTTTTCCAGTAGGCTGTCCTTCAGAGGAAATTATTTTATTTTCTTCCTTTTTTTTTTTTTTTCTCCTTTTCCTTCAGTACTGACATGAAAAAGCAGCTATTTGATGCTTTTAATGGAGAACAGTTACATACTTATTATGTACCCCCAGGTTTCTTTGTCATAGCCTTCAACCCATTGCAAATTCTCAATCACATTTTAATATTTCTGAATCATACATCCTTAGCAATTTGCAAACATCCTTAAACAAAGCCAGTCTTATTTGTACAACATTAGACTTCCAGAAAGCTTGCAAAACAAAACAGTCCTTACCCTAACAAGCTTTGAGTCCAAACAGCAAGGCAGACAGAGTGGGCAGCAGCACAGGAGACAGAATGGTTTGCCAGGAACATGGTAGAAATCAGTCGTGGGATGAAGAATAGACCCTGAGTCTCCTTCGTAGGTGGACACTTGCTCCCCAGATCATACAGCTTCCTTTGTAGCTGGTGCTCCTTGTTTTGAAGATTGCTGTGTGACTTCAACAACAATTTTGTCAAAGATCAAGTACTCAGGAGACATGTTTAAATTTTGTCTTTATAACTATTGAAAAATTAGATCCAAATGACAAGTCAGGTTGGTCCTCTTGGTCTCTGGGTCAGTGCTTGTATACGGTAAATATAGAATTGTTGTCACATTAGAAGAAAATCTTTCATATCCCTTAATACAAGTATGTTTGAATCCTGGTGGGTGTTTTCCTGTGTTCAGGCAGTTATTTGACAGTTTTGGGGTGTAATGCCACATGATCAGCACTGTTAACCTGCTGAACAGTTCAACAGATTTTGAAAAGGATTGTGTGGCACAGAAAGTACACAAAGCACTGCTTCAGCTTCCTGCTCAGTCTGCTCACTGATCCTCTCATCCTATGTGTCAGGTAAAGTAGTGATGTACGGTATGAGTGACTGTGGATCATTTCTACCCATGCTGAAAAAAAAAAAAAAAAAAAGACAAAAAAAAACAGACAAAAAGAGGGACATGTATTGCAGCAGCCCAGGTGAATTTAACGTTCTTGCAAATGTGCAAATGTGCAATAATATAATCTGCGTCTTTTCCTGAGTTCCTCTACTACAGCAGGCTTTGTTGGCATTATTAGCCTCCGTGGTAGCATCCTCCAGAGGGAATTCAACAGAGATGAAATGCAAAAACTGCTTTAAAATGATAAGTCACAAATAGGATCTGCCACTAGGCATTATAAACAAAACTAGACACAAGAGACTCATAAAAAAATTAAAGTATAAAGTAACAGAGAAAAACCCAAATCTTCCTGACTACAATCTCATTTGCACACCTGATTTGTTTGCACAGCTTCCAGGATACAACAAGCACAAAAGCAGTTAAAAAAAAAAATCAAATGACCAGCACAGTGGCCATTGAATCAAACATTACTTTAGCAGCTCTCATAACACGAAGTGTATATGCAACTCTGTTTTCAACATTTGTAATTTTTCTGCATGTGAGTTGCTAAAAATTTGGGCTTAACAGCCCTTGTAACAAACAGGGGGACACTGGGGTGGGGGTTGTAATATTTGAAGAAGATGTTTTCTTAAGTTTTAAAGATCACAGTTGTCTAACTACTTCTGTGTTCTGGTAAAGAGTAGCTATAGAACTAATCAATGTATTGAATACATTACTAATAGCCCCAAGATATGAGAGTGATATATTTCTCCTGACACATACTTTTCATAATACTGCAAACAAACTTCCGACCTACAAATGTAAAATGATATTTCAGTATATTTGGACTCGGTCTTCATGTAAGACTTCAGATATTTTATCTTAGTCTTTTTGTATCTTGGAATTTATTTATTTTTTTTGATGGTTTTGATCTTAGTCATCTTTGGGATTTTAGTCATCTTTTTGCCCTTCCTTAAAGCAAACAGTTCTGTTATTGTTTCTGTACCTTACTCTCAAGGACAACACAATCCAAGTTAATGCATGCATTATACTGGACAGGAATAAATCTTAAATATTATGAAATATTTTTAGGATTACATCGTCCAGTTAAATTCTTCACTGTTTTCATTGCTCAGAAAGCATAGGATTCCTCACTTCCTTCTTTCTCAGTTAGAGACTATGTAAAGATTTGTTCCCCAGATTTTAACCTCATCTGATTTACCACGTATCTCTTTATCCTAGAGGTGCCATCCATTGTCTCTCCCAACTTACAGACTTTTCTGCAGCTCCACTCCATACATTTATACTCTGATGGAAATTATTTGCAACTGAGTGGTGTTTGCACCAAAGGAACGAATCCTGCTGCTTTTCATTTTCATGACTGCTTGAAAAAAAATAACAAATGGGGTGATTGGAAGTGCAGCACCTGACTGTGCACTACCAGCCATGAGCTTCTCGCATGGCAGCATTAAAGCTGGTTGAGTTGTGAATTCTAGTTTCTGATATTAGTGGGCAAAGCTGGCCTCTGGATAGTCCTGATGGGTCATATTTATTTCTCAGGAGTGAGAAGTAGGCAGGATGCTAGAAGAAGAGCAGCCGTGATGTGGGTGATGTAAGTGCATGCCAACCCCAAAGGTCTAGCATGCTTTAGAGACTTCAGCTTTCATACTCAGCTCTTTCAAGTAGGAGTCTTGTGATAGGAGTGAAAGCTTATAAGCTTGGAGAATGAGGTACTTCTTACTGCACTTAAATTTCCAATTCTGCATGCTGTACCTTGGCAAAGTCAAGTGAATGTCTTAGCTGCTGCTCAGCCTTGAATCTTGAAGCCCTGTTCTCCCTGTACTTGTGCTAAAGGAAAAGGCTAAACTGTGCAGAGTGATTAATGTTGGGTCTCACCAGGAAACAATAGTTCCACTCTGTGAAAAAGTTTTACATGTGCATGTTTTATTTCCCCTCAATGTGAAACCAACACCATTAAAATCATAGTGGGGGGAAAAAAAGCTCAAACCATTGCAAAAGCAAAAGTGGTCAAGTAGTTACATTTGGGGGAGTCACGCTTATCACACTCCTCTGATTTAGGCAGAGTGAGATGTGAACCTGAGCCTGTGATGTTTTTAATATGTACTCTATCCAGTCAGCTAACTTGAGGTCTCTGGGCTCTACTTTTGTTTGACCTGAAAATTGCTAATTGTAGGGAAAATGTCATCAAGATGCAGTAGACATAGTGCTAACAATCAGTTTTTCTTACAGAGAGACACAATAGGAGTGGACAGTATTGTATGTCAAAAATTAACAATGCAGTTCTGTGAAAGGCTTGTTATGTTGGTAACAAATACTTAAGGGAAATGTTGTCAATAACATTGTCTGCAAGATATCTTGAGCACACTGTGCAAGAACTGCTACGTAAGTATAAATTAAAAAATATTACTTGATATGCTTCATAAAATTATGCATTGGATACATCAGACTAGTTCAGGGACCTATTGTAAAATTAAAGCTTATATAAGTAAATTTGAGATCTTAGTCTCTAATGAGTGCTCTACAGCAAAGATTGCTATCTATTTCTATGCTAGCCCATTCTTTTCTGTGCACAGAAATTCTGGTTTTAGACCCAAGGGGTCACATCGACTGCTGCTGTGTGAGCTTCAGTGTGTGTGTGCGTGTACATGTGACTTATGTAAGAATTGCATCATGGTTTCATTACATCATTAAGACTGGATTCTGACCTCAGGGTGGGTATTGGAGCATACACCAACCTCCATCTTCTACTCAGCTGAGTACGTTCAGATGTGGTGAGCGTGCGGTGGCTGCAGCTGCTGATAGGAATTGCCAGGCGTTCAGCTGTGTCCAGACGACTGTATTTCCATACGTAATTGAACCATCAGACTTTTTTTTTTTTTTTTTTCTGTGTCAGATTTTTATGTCACACACAAGTATATTCGGTAAAGCACTTTTCTTCTTATCAGTCAGGTATGACCAAGTTTGTCTTTTGGAATTATTCTGTAAAGATTTAGGCATTGATTGTCATCTTACATGAACCAGAAGCAACAGAAAAAATCTCTAACCTGCTTCTTTGAGGGAAAAGCATTTACTTCTCCATAGGCAGAGAAATCAGTTAATGTAGGATATGTCAATTAAGAGTGGACAGCATCATGGGATATCATTTCCAAGGTAACCTCTACAGTAGTAAAATTAATTAGACCTTTGGTATTAAACGAGTACTAAAGCAACTGATAATTTAATCTTAAAATTCTCCTTCAACATACCAGGAAAAAGAGAATCATAGAGGAATACATTAAAGTGCCAACTGTGGTTTATTTGGGAATAACCTGGGCATTTACTTTTCATGAATTCATCTAGGATTGCCAAAGACATGCCTGATTAAATTTACCATGTTGGTCCGTGTTCTCCTTCCCCTTACCCCAAGCACACTTATGGCATCGTTATGCAAATCATTGTGCTAAGACGATATATTCAGATGTGTGCTACCAGCCCATGAAATAGCAGGAAAGTGGGAGGGGATACTCTGCAGAAACCTTTGGTCTGTTCTGTGACAGTGTAAATCTCAGAACAAGACTTGTGATGTCGGGCTGTGAAATGCACGCGCGAGATCACAGTGGCTGCGCAGTTCTCATCCTGCAGCCAACTGTGGTTCCCTAAGGTGACCTTTGGAGACTGAAACTAAGAATATCATTTCAGGGTCCTGAGATTCAACTCCCAGGTCCTCCCGAGATGCACTGCAAGGGGAAAGAAGTGCTTCCCCTCCTGTTCTAGAGAGCAGCAGCTCACTGTGCACATTGTTAGGTATTTGCAGTAGAAATAATGAGCTGGATAGGTCCAAACCAGTATTTTATTCCCAATGGCAAACAATTAAATAGAGGGAGGAACTTGAGCAAAGCAGAAGCATATCTCAGACATTGCACGCAAGCAGGAAATGTGTCTCCTTACCAGCTTCCACTTCAAACTTGTCATTTGGCCACCGTAGCAATAGCAGTCATGCAAACAACTTTCATTAATGCAGGATAAGGCTTCCCAACCCAGTGATTTCTGGGGTGTTTTCATATCATGCCATCCTGTGGAGGATTGCAATCCAGTTACAGAAAATAGGAGCATTCCACTTTATTACTTAGCATTGAGAAAAACAACTCTAATTGGCTTCTGCTGTGCTTTAATAAGTAAAGAACAACAAAGACATTTAGTCATTCACATCATTTCCTGTTTTTAAAGGATTTTAAATGTGACTCAGTGATTAACATTAAAAAGCAGCTACTACGCAGACATAAGAACTACTTCATTTTTTAATTATATTTTAACAGGTATAGATTCAATGTTGTTGACATTTATAAGGGGTCCTTATTTCCAGTAAAGTAACATAATGAAATATCCAGTCTCACATCATCATCACGTTTGTGTGCATTCCTAGCATTGATGTTGGCAGACCAGGAATATATTTGTGTTGCCCGTAATATTATACTAGCCTAGTCTAAGGAGTCGTAATCATCTTAATAGAATCAGAGAGAAATACTTCTCCATTCTCACACAAGAAAAAAAAAATAATTGATTTTTCCTGTTCTGTCTTTGGTCTTTTGTTTTGACTGGAAAACTGCTGTAGACATGAGTGTTCCTTCCTCAGTGAAAACTTCCTTTGAACTAAACATTAAAAAAAAAAAAAGTTTTAGGATTTATTGACTGATATTTTCTGAACCCAAAAAACATGTTAACAAAATCATCTTCCCCTGCCCTGCATGCCTACGGCTGATGCCTGCACAAAAAAAACATGTTTCTAGCTGAAGGCTAGGCAGGGCCTAGGTGCTGGGTTTGCTCAGTGTCAGATTCCTCTCTTACAGGGACTGGCCAGAGCTGTAAAGTGCAAAGTAAAACCCATCCCCAACTTCTCTAAGATTTAAAGATGACGATGACCTGTTTTTTGTCCTGTCTCCTGTTGCCAGTGTTTGGGGAACACGGAGCTATTGACGACAGAAAGGCCTGCATGGAGCCAGGGTGCTCAGAGGCAGGAGAAGAGGCAGCAGGGCCATGGGTTTTTTTTCTTCCCATGTATCATAAATTTCACCTCAAGATTTGGTGGGACTGTTGCTAAAATGCAAAGTAAAACCCATCTGAAATTGCTGAGCATCGTTTTCTGTTTCTTGAACTTGGATATCAGGGTTGGGGAGGGAAAGAAATACCTCCCTTCTGCCATACTTTGTCAGTGCTTTGAATCAGCGTGCCTCGCATGATGCATGGCTGCAGAGCCCACCACCGGCAGTCCGCAGGCAGTCGTAATGCCCACAGTAATGTAGAATTGTATTAAGCAGAAGTTCTGGTTTTATAGGACTGCTATTGTTTTTCATCCTTCTCAGTGAGTGACCCCTGCAGATGCGGGCGCAGAGAGGTATTTCATGACAGAAGGAGCTCACAAATGGTGGAAGATGTGTGTCGTGGAAAGGTTGGCATCATATTTCTTGTGTGTGAAAAGGACAGCAAAAATCACAAAAATGAACTATAACAACTGATTCCGTAGAGCTTAAAACTCCCTCAAGGCTGAGGCATCTTGGGCCTTTCTGAAGAGAGGCATATATTTCGAAGAGAAAGAGGGGAGAAAAAAAGTCTAATCTTCTGCTGATGTGGCCTTGGCAATCGACTGAACTGACAAGGCTGTGTGTTTGTAAAACAAGCTGTGCTAAGTATTTTTTCGGCCTCGTGTTTAGAAACACACAGAGGGGGGAAAAATGAATAAATATGGAAATCAAATGTAAAAACTTCTTGCACTCGCAACCGGCTCCCCGGAGGGAATTCCTCCCTCTGTTCTCTGCTCTTCCTCCACTCAGCAAAACGACTGCCAGTCATTAACGGAGCTGTACGAGCTCACTGTACAGTAATTGAACACCAATGGGCCCACCCTCATTTGCATTCCCCAGGCCTTGATTGGCAGCTGTACATGAAATGCCATATCAGTTGAAAGTATGTTGTGAGCTGGCACTAATGATCCAGTGGCTCCGGGGAAACCTGCCATATTGTAATTCGGCTATCAGGCATGAAAGAAATAATTCTAAGTGCCAGCAATGTGAAGCCGAATAAATGTTTCAGTGCTGCAGGTTGCCAAGGGTGACACTTCTGATTTAGTATAAACGAATGCCCCGTTGCCTTTGGGGTTGGGGGAGTTCGCATTGTATCTGAGATGTGTGTATAAAACATTAGTATTAGAAAATGGCTTCAGCACGGGATGGGAAACAGAGGCCTGGTCCCAGGCGGCGCAGGAATGTTTACAACTAATGACTGGATGAAAGGATTTTTCTACCTACTGTAATGACAGGCAAAATAGGATTTGCTTTCCCTGAGATGGAGAATAATGGCTATGTTAACTCTGCCTTTCCTTTTTCTTTCTTTCCCTAAATGAAATGCTCTTTTGTAAAGAAAATCACATCTATTTTCTTCGGTGTGGTGGAGGGAGGTGGCAGATTTAACTCCTTGGGAGTGCTGGGTTTTGGAGGGAGGAAGGTGACTGGGGGTTCGTAGGTGGCCTTGCCAGGCAGCTCCTTGTCCTCGTCACATGTTTCATGCCAGGAAAAGATTTTTCAGTAGCCTTTGTACTCTTGTTTAATGTTAAAAATCTGGGGAGAGATGAAAGAAAAGACTCCTGATGCCTTAAAAATGTAATGCAGGCAGTTTTTACTTTAATATTGCAGCTCCTGCACATTAGTGTGTCACAAAAGGTGAGAGTGAAGGGACAGGTGTCTATAAACACTTGGAAAGAGCGAGCATGAAAAAGCTGCTTCTCTCCTATTGTGTCTGTACACACACAGCTGCAGTAATTGTAAATGTAGCTAATTAATTGCATCTGCCCATAGGAGGATGGTAATTGTGCAGTAACTGCAGACACAGGTACCAAAACCTGCCAATGATTTTTTATCTTTGCAGTAACAGAATTCTATAATGTTTTGGAGAAAAGTGTATGAAGGCGTGTGAACAGTTTGAACCTCTTTTCTTTCCATGCCAATTCACAGATAAGGATGATTCTTAATTTTGTTATCCACACCCAGTCTGCCTTGCAAAATGGCAATATCTTCAAACTTGGATCGCTTTTATTAACCCTGTCTTTAGCTTCAGCAGGGTTATCAGAAGAGCTGACTGGCAGAGAAAAAAAAAAAAAAAAGGAAAAAAAAACAATGGTGCAGAAAAAAAAATGTATCTTTTCTTAAAGTTACAGCCAAGCAAAAATGGAAAGGAAAAAACCTGTAAATAGCTAGTTCACCTAGGTAATGGTTAAGCTGCTGCTTTGCTGAGACCTCAACCTCTTCTGTTGTGTATGTTGCCCGTCGTTTTCAGGTACTCTTGCATTGTTTTGTTACCTCTTGTTTTATACTTCTATACCAAGTTCTTTTGGAACTGATGCCATCTCTGGGCTTTGTACAGCACCTAGCACAGTGGCATCTTTCTCTTTGCCTGATGTTTCAAGGTATTGGAGTAATAGGGTTGGTGATAGTAGGTCACGCATTTATCAATCCTCATGGATAAAACACCAACTGGGCCCACAAGCAGGATCCCCGAGGTGCTGCCTGTGAGGTGTAGGGTCTTCACTGCTCTGAGATGCATCTGTGAAAATTGAAAGCATTCAGTATCACTCAGGATCAGATCCTGACTATTTTGTTGAGGCTTTTATTGTTGTTATGGTGCCCCATGATGAGATACCATCTGCAATTTGTGGTCAGCGGGGATGCAGGAAGAAAAATGACAAATTAGAAGCACAAAATGCTTTAAGATGAATGAACTACCTGAGAAAGAATGTATGTCAGCCTGCAATTTATGAGGATAAAGCATCAGAGCTGACAATCTATTATCAGAGATCAGATGAAGCCTAAAATTTTGGATATGGATTTGAATAGCCCCAAACAGAGGCAGCAGATGGATTGGGGGGCTGATATTCAGGGATTTCGTTTGGCCCTTGATGAAAAAAAAAAAAAAAAAGGATTTCTTTCAAAACATGGCTCATGATTTGGTTTCGGATGCCAATCACTTCACATCTTCAAAACTGTTTGAAAAAGTATTTTGGTTCAGCTGCATCTCAGCATAATAAGCCTTTCAGAAGTGTCTGTTCAGACACTCAATATTATTCCTGTTATTTCTGCGCTGTCCTGCCTCATCTGTATCCACAAAGACAAGACTGGAGAAGAGCTTTATGTCCATATGAACTTTATACAACCCCAACATATTAGAATCCAGTGCAGGTTTCCGCATTTTCATAATATCTATCTGTGCTTTGTGGCCCTCCGTGTCCACAACCTTCCATGGCCATATCTCATCACTGCTTGAGCGCACTGATGCTTTTGGCATCTACGGTGACAATGAGTGCCACAGGTTAATATGCTGCCGTGTGAAGAAAAAAAAAAAAAAGATTTTTCCTTCTGCCTGGTCCCAGCCTCCTGCCTGATTCATCAAGTAGCCGGTGGGATATCCTGCTTGAGTTCTCAGTGGGAAGCATTTGCTGGCAAAGACCATCAGAAACACTTTCTCCTTCAAGTTGTGGTCTCACCAGATGCTGTCACTCAGGTGCAGTTGGATAGCCATTTCACCATTATTTTTTAAGGGAATGTCACTTCTTTGGGAGCAGAAGGAAATACAATTATTGTCTTTTATACATTCTCCTCCGATTAAAAAAACACCTTTTCACTTCTCACAACAGAGAGCTGGTTGTATGCAGCTTTGGTTTGCACTTTCTATGTTCTAACTCTGCATCCCAAGATCATTCAGCCATGACCCAAAGACTTGCAAAATAACCAATATATGGAAGGAGAATTATTGTTTTCTCTTATAAATATAATGAATGATATATTTGCCTTTGTAACACATCGGCTTTGTTCCTGAATTTTGTAACAAGTCTCTTTCCTAATATAAATATCCCTGAAGAAGGCAATATGATTTCAATAATTTGAGAACAAAACATATTCTATGAAAGTTAATAATATGGTGCATCCCAGAAGTAAGACAAATATAAAGACATCCAAACCAGATTATATCATTTTTTATTTTCAGAGATGAAAATCCTGGGAAAAGCTTCTTTAAATTACCTAAGTGTAAAAACAAATCCTTTATAATAAAGACAATAATTTATACCATAATGAAATTTGTCACGTAGTTTATTTTGAGTTATTTAAAAGGATTAATTTTATAGATACAGCCTGATTGTTCCAGTGCATCTTTCTACAAGAATTGCATACATTTTTTTCAGAAGTGGATCAAAACCCCGGTGAAAGTGTGAGCAAAGAGGCAGTCATCTCTAGCTGTCTATTTGTGTTTAGCTATCCAGCAGGTTTGTACCTGCAATCATGCACGAGTCATGAAAAGTAGGTGGTCAAATACACGTTAAATTCTACTCGTCCAGTATCAGAAATAATAAATGTGGTAAGGCAGAATAAATATGCAAAATATAGTACTTTAACCTAATAACATGACCACTTGCAAGCTTTAGCATAACACTGAAAATCACTAATGGAGCACTGTGCAGATTTTCATGATACAAGCAGTCAAGAATCATGCATAATGGAACAGTGCAACAGCTAACAGCAGATTCACACAAGATAATTTAAACTTGTTTGTATGGAAATGAAGAACTGATCTTTGAAGTGGTCCTTAATGAGATTCTGCTTGATCCTCACTGTATCCGGAGAAAGTCTTCCGTTTTCCTTTTGCATCCGGCTCATGTTGCTGGGGTGCAGAAAAAGGACTTGTTTAAATTATGAATGCCAATTTGCATCTACATGGCATTAGGTGAGAACTAAATGCTGCCAGTGGCTTCACTTGTGCTTGCAAAATTGTTAAGTTCTACACATTTATTGTCTGCTCCGACACTCGGTGTCACTCAGCATTCCTTGCCAGCTTGGTGCAGTCTTGACCATACCCACAGCAAAATGTAAAGGAATCCAGAGAGACTGTCATAAAATTTGTATATGTATTAAAAATATAGGACAGGCTTTATCATCTCACAAGTGTGTTCTGCAAGAGCAAGGAATAGGATTTTTTGTTTTTCTTTTTTTTTTCTTTTTTTTTTATTTAATGGACTTTTTATTCTTACTCATACACTTGAGCACTGCAACATGCTGAAAATAGCTCTGCAGTTTATCATCAAATATATTAAACTGCACTCAGAAAGGGCTGGAAGGCAGACACTGTACCAGTGCATCCTGGAATATCTTAAACCACAACGAAGCTTCAGAGTAAACTCCCCCATCAGCCACCAGCACTGCTGAGCGATCAGCCCTTTCTAAACCCTAGCTCTGTCTCTGAAAGCGTCCATCTGGCACATGAGGCTTTGTTTGTGCTTTTGAATGGCAGAGGGAAAACATTCAGTTGGTTTTTCTATCTGTTTGTTTGTTTGCACAGCTCAGGAGATTAAGGAGGACTTATTTAAAGTTAATGATTACGTTCCCATGAGGGGAAAACACCTTTCAGGGAGCTGCAGGTTCCCTCATCTATTTTCGTCTTCTCATTGGACATTTCTGCCTTCAAAGAAAGCAACCACAATAAATATCTTCAGGTGACATTAGGCTCCTAACCTGCTTGCACACTTATTTTTCAGACTTCAATTTAAAAAGGCAAATAGTTTTCTGTAATGAAACAGGGAGGAGGAACAGAGTCGATTGCGGTTCATTTGCTGGAGTTCACATAAGGCCACAGCAAACTAATATGACTGGGTAACCAGCTCTACAGAGAGTAGAGTGGAAATCTGCTCCCGTTTAAGAACTGAATGAAACAGTAAGTAGAACTTGCTCAGAGGCACAGGAATAGCTCCTATAAGTTTCCTGCCGGCAGATGTATTCTGTAGCATGGGTCACCCTGGATGGCATCCAGCCTCTGCGATGTGCCATCTGAACATTTCTCAGCTCTCCGACCATAGGTGGGGACAGGTGTGGAGTGATTAAACCTAATATCAGTCATCTTAAAAGCAGCTTTGATGGCTAAACATAGACCTCGCTGAAAGGAACTACCACAAAAAATATTTGGCTTTCAAAGGAAGAGGTGCCCTGAGAGCCAGCTCGGAGGTGCAGAGCACCGCGCTTTGCACCGAGTTCAGTGGCAGCAGAGGGGACACAGCACCCGGCAGGACCCTTCCTTTGTGTTTGGGGGGTTATATTAGGCCTTTTACTCTGCAGTTTTCACTTCTGATCTAATCCACCTCGTTGCCCAGTTTGGCATCACTGGCACTTTCTCGTCAGTAGGGTGAGCTGCCATTTTAAAGCCTGCTGTGGGTTTTTGAAACACTTTCATCCCTTGTATGAGCAACAGGAGCCAGCTTTCAGTGTCACAGAATTGCTTCACATGACTGCATAGTGGGAAGGATACTGTTGCTAAATTAGTTTAGTCCCATTTCATGAAAAAAAAAACATTTTCTAATACTACTTGACGTATTTTTTTTTCGCTTTAAGTGTAGGAATAAAGCATGTAGTATTATCTTTTGTTTTCTTTTTCTTTTTTTTTTTTAATGAAGAGAATCATCATGACAAAAATTACTATTTTTATATTATACACATTTTAAGGGTTTAATTATACTATCTTTGCAAAACCGGTCAAAGCAGAAGAAATTGTTGAATCTATTTAGTCAAGGTTTGGCTGTTTTATCTTGGTCCTTCAATCTACCATTTTCTAACACTGCTAGCACTTTAGCAGGTTGTGCTTTTGATCCTCTAATTGTTTGGACAGCTCTTTTTGGATCTCCCACCTTTGCACCAGGTCGGTGCAGAAGAGAAGCAAAGGTTGCGTGCGCCACGTGCCCGCTGCACTCAGCAAACACCAAGATGCTGGTTCTGAGCACCTGCAGTGGGGGTGCTCAGGGCTTTCAGCTCTGCTCAAAATGCCCAGCACCTCCAGGGCAGTTTAAGGAGTTTCCAGCTTATCCAGAGGTGCATAGTAATATTAGATAACAGGCAAAGGTTTAGCTTGTTAGTACATACACCCTTTTCTGCTATAAATGTCATGTATGTTTTCTTTGTTTTTACTGAAGCCCATTAGGATCTATTCTGCTTTGCTATGTATAGAATTTACACACACAGCTATTATTATTGCCTAAGGGGATCCTTATAAGTTTTATAGCATCCATATAGATCTGACAACTTGCTGCATCTGATTAGTTATTATGTTTACTCAATGCCCTGAGCACTGAATGGATACCCAGGGCAGGGCCAGGCCTTAGAGAGAGATTTGGTGGCAGATTCGGCATTTGGCTTCTGTCCTCAGCTAAATCACTCCATTGCCCACTGCATTCTCCAGCGACTCGTGGTACAGAAATGACAGCTGCACAGCCCAGCCTCTCCCATGGTTCTTCACCAGCAATGCCCCTGGCCCTGGCTTTAAAAGAAATCCTTTTTTTTAGAAAAAAATAAAATAAAAAAATTTACCTATATCATATATCCACAGGTAAATAAATGGGATGCCCAGTAAAAATAACTATTTATTAATTTTTATTCTGGATCACTATCTAACCATGAGAAACAAAAAGCCAGTTGAGAGGTCTGGTCTTCCACTTACTCATGTAGAAGACTTTCATGGGTTTGTCTCATTAGGGGCAGTAGGCATTAATAGTCGGTGCTAATATGTAAATCTGCTCACAGAGAGGTTGAGAAACAGTCTGTATTTCCACATGTTGGCCATGTAATTACAGCCTGATTACATACTTACACGTGTGCCATTTCTAGTGGGACAAATGAGAGATGAAGAGGCCTGTAAGGCCACACATCTACTCCAGAGGTGTCAAAGCCCGTTCTGTGGAGAGGGCCAAATTACGTGTTTAATTATGATCCAGGGACCTGCGCTACAGCTTTAAGGTCACGCACTACCCTTGATCCACAGCAGCCTCCTGCTGAGGGCACTGGGAGGCTTGCATAAAGATCAAGGCTGGAACGAGACTCCTAAGAAATGAAGAAACTCCCCATTAATAAAGGCTCCCAGCGTATTTGACACTGCTCAGTGGGAAAAAAAAGACATTATATACGGCATGCCTTGGACTACAGTGAGCCTTGCCTTGTTTGCATCTATTCTGGCAGCAACTGGACACACGAAGGAGAGAAGGCAACAGCAATCACAAGGTTATCTGTAAAGTCTTCTGAGATCCTTGTGTCAGGTTTGCTATATGAAAATCTCCACGGTCCATGGTCTTGACATTGTGGTTACCACTTTATTTATTTATTTATTTTCTTACTGGCAGAAACCTGATTTTTGGGCAGTGCTGTTTTTTAATCCTCCAGAATTCCTTCCAAGCTCCTCCCTACTGAAGAGTCCAAAATTGTTTTCCATATCTAAACACACAAGACTAGAGTGTCCAGTGATTTCAGAAATAGCCTCTTGAATAAAACTTGCACGGAAAGACCTTATAAAATTGAGTCTGGATAAACATTTGGGGTCTCCCCTGCATTGTAACCACAAAGTGGGTGATGTAACAAAATCTGTCAGACCGAGCAGGCACTGATTTGAGCTTATGTCTGTGTTGTCTGAGCAGTCTGAACACATTTGACAAGAAGCTGTGGAGAGTTGATGTTGCATGAACTTTTTGTTTTGTTTCCAACTGAGAGCGCAGCTCTGCACTCCTCAGCATGCGCATGTGTGCGTGTGTGCGTGTGTGTGCAGAAATGGTCACTAGCTCAATTCCTACCAAATTAGCTTGTGAAACAGTTGAGATAATTTAGGAGTTGCACTGCCTGATCATTGGTACAGTTACAACAAATAAAACATTTTAATATGAGCAGTCACTGAATGTTTACTGTATCATATTGCTGGGAGCTGAATGTGTGCCAAATGCTATAACAGAAGGGAGCATATGAACTCCAGAATGATGACACTAATAAGGAAATTACAAAAGGCCCAACAAATGGCATTTGTGTTAAATCAATAATGCTCTGTTTGTTGTTTTTTTTATTATAATCTTTCTTCTAAAAAAAAAAAATTATCTTTCCAAACAGTTGGCAATTCCCATTCTTGTTCTTCTTCCTGAACATAATTAAAAACATGTTGTGGCGTCTACTTAAGACATCAACTTTCCCAAGCCTGTCTTGTCCACTGCGTTTTAAACAAAGACACTTGTTTTGGCATTGTGCCCTTAATTAATCATTTGAGGCTTTATTACTGTACAAAAAATGTCTTTGTTTAATGATTCATCACAAGCCCAATTTCTGCAGAACTTAATCAACTACAGAACTAACTTTCTAATCAGCTTAAAGTAAAAGGAAAAAAGAGAACAAGATTGTTTTTGGTGTGTTGTTTTGATAAAAAAGCATTGGTTTATGGTGCACTAGTATTCTGGGCTATTTATGATTTAAAACTAAGGAGATTAGCTTGGTCCCTTAACTTGGGATTTCAGGAGAAGGAAACCTGCTACATGTCGAAGACCATGATCCTTGAAGTCCTCCCTGGAATCACTCACCGCCATATTCTCCGGAGTGCACCAGATATTGAATGACACCAGACGGGCTTTTTATGAAAAGTGACTCCAGACTTTGAAGATAAATTTGCAACATAAGTTCAGTATGATAGAAAAGCGATAGTGAACAAGGCTGGTTTTGCAAAGAGAAGAGATTGTTTTTCACCGTGTTTGCTTTTTTTCCTGTCTTTTATTCTCTTTTTAATTTTTTTCCTTTAAAATGTTCCATTCTTCCATTTTAGTCTCTCTGTAAACGTCCTATGGGCACTATCAAACTTTTGTTCTAGCGATAGACTTTTACAGTAAACGAGTTTCCCAGAGGACAATATAGGAGAAACTTAATTTTTCTGTGATTGCTTTGGTTTTTGTTTTTCTTTTTTTTTTTTCTTCCATCGTATTTGAAATAAGAAGCTCAAGAACAAGGAGTTCAAGACCCTAAATTTCACAAAAGAAAAGATGTGGTTAGTGACCATAATCAAGACCTAGACCTTGAAGCACTAGAAACTATGCAAACACATTGCAGGATACACTCCCTGCTCTGGTACAGATTACAAAGATAAAACACACGCAGATTGTGAGCTGATAGTCTTGGCTCGTTGTGTAATTCATCACATACAGCTGAGGCGCAAGTTAAATGACTGACATCTGACAGACACAGATATGATAGCTCAATTATTACAGACACGGGAGCTAAGCTCCTTCGAATTCTACTTGAAGTTGTCAGAATTGCACCAAAGTCTCCTGCTTTACAGGCTGAATGCCTTACCCTCAAGACCAACTTTTTTTCAAAATTAAGTTTTTAAGTATATTCATAAAAAACATAAAAATTCTCAATTCTCTAGGCATCTGTACACAGCTTGCACTATGTCAAAACATGCCTACTTTGAGTAAATATATTATTACACTATGTTAATCCGTGTTATGTAACGGTCATCTATATTAATGTATTCTTCATGTAAGATAATAGCATTCATTTACTTGAGTTATGCTGCTATCTACATTTGGATTTTTGCTGCAGAATTTCTCTTTCCAAGCCAGACAGCCAAGTATTCGATTTTACATAGCTCTGCACTCCCTGCATTGCAATGAGTTGTGCCAGTCTTTATTACCCCTCTCAGGCACATTTTTGGTTTGGACTGGAAGCAACAAAGGGAATTTCTGTGCTCATCATTATTTCTATGTCCAGAAGTTAACATCATAAATAAGCTTTGCAGGGTCCTCAGCACTGGCTACAAAAGATGAAGAAAACAGCAAGACCCCCTAGCTTTGTGATCATCTTTTAGAGCTGAAACAACCCAAGCCCCAGCAGCTGGCCTGGGGCACCCATGGGAGCGCTGCACAGGCCCCGAAAGCGGACCTGACCTCACATGAGCATTGACTGCTACATTTCAAAACGAAATGCTGTTTGTTTGCATGTGTTGATTTTGATGGTGGTATACAGTGGCATAATGCAAGCATGCGTGGTGTGCAGGTTCGCAGCTTGGCTTCACAGCCAGAAGAGTTTGCACTGCGAACCCTACCAGGGCTCATCTTTGACCCAGCAGCACGGCACCCAAGCACTGCCAGAACAAGTTCGTGCAACCCTCAGTGCGCCAAAGCCTCATTCATCGTTGCACCATCTCTTCAGGTTTCTGGCTAAGAGAAATGAGTGGCCAAAACTTTATTAATACCCACTCTGTGCTGGGTGCTCACAGGGCTGGTGCCGGCCAGCAGCGGCGCAGTGTGATGGCAGCTTGCAGAGGCAAGGCTGTGCAAGCGATTGTCTATTGTCTGTCCTCCCAGGAAGCCTGCTTAAAAGCACAGGACATGTCCTCTGGCCTGATCACCAGGGTTACTTTTTTTTGCTACTTGGCAGCTGCAAAAATGAAAGCCAGCTGTTAAAAATAAGTCTCTTCTCTATTTGGCAAGGTTCCTCTGGAGTTCGGGTGTTTGTGTGTGCATGTGTGTCTAGGCAGGACGAAAGCAGACTTGATTAGCAGTTCAGTCTGAACATGTGTTTACCACCAATTATATTCTTATATATTCACAAGTGCTGATGCCTGGTTAAAATTAAGGTATAACGTGTATGTGTGTGCGGTTGTGTGTAATAGACTGCTGAAAATCAAGCTGTCACTCTCCAACCCCAAAGTAAGGCATACAAGAATAGTACTGCGGTTGCTTTTAGCTAAGCAACACCCTTTGAGCATTCAGCAGGAGCAGAGCTCAGGAGCTCATCGTTGCCAGTGATGTGCTCTGGTTATTTGGCAATGCCCACCTTTCCATAATGCATCTGAAACAATTCTGTGTGCAAAAGTCACTTTTTTTTTTTTTTTGCAATTGCAAGGAGAGGAAATCACCCACAAAGTGACGGATTCTGATTTTTCCTTCCCATTAGGATGATTTAGAATTGTACAATAAGCATCACTGCATGGCTGCTAGATAATGCATGTTATTAATTTGGCACATACTAATGCTCTATTTATGTAATATTTCATACTTTTTGCAGAGCTTTATATTCAGAGACCAACCATAGGACTAGCAGATATTCAAATCTGCTCCTGCAATTTCATTTTTTTTTTCTGAGGAAAAGAGTGAGTAGTAGCTCAATGAATTCCTGAATCACACAGAATAGGTTTCCTCATCTTTTCTTGACAATCAGCCCTTCAGCCAGTCAGTTAGCCTTTAATAGTATGGGAACAGCTAATAATTAAATCCTAACTCTTTGAAGGTAAACAAATGAGGGCAAGTGATATAATTAAGTAGAGAGGTACCTGACATCATCATCTTTAAAACTTGCAGGGTGGCCTACATAGGTGTCTCTCTGTGCTAGAGTTTTTAATCTCAGCCAGTCAGTCTTGCAGGAAGGGCATCCGCTCCTTTGTGGAGCCCAGACACATTCTCCACCTGATGGAAATACCTCGTAACCAGCCAGAAGTAGCCACCCTATTATGTTCTGGAAGAAGCACTAGGGGTTGAAGACTTATGAGTCTGGACTTTATTCGAAGAATCCAGCAAGCAAAGGGAGAGAGAATTATGTCATCTGAGAGTAAGCCACAGACAGAAGAGTGACCAGATACATGGAGGTCAGTTGGGAAACAACTAGCTGAACTTTGGTTTCCACCTCCAAGAGCGTTTGTATAACTTACTCTGCAAAAGTGTTCTGAAGATCAGTGATTCCCAGATCCTGCAGATTATTCAGGAGAAATCCTAGTCCAAAGAGTGCTATGTAAAACATGTCTCAAGTGATAAATGAAAGCTCTCTGTGGCTAGTTCATCTTTGAGCTCCTTCTTGCCCTCCTACATTCACTGCTTACCCCAGATTTCAGTACGTGTGCTTTGTGCAGTCTCTCTACTACACCAGTGTTGATGTGAAGTAGAAAAGGTTGTTGCTAAGTGACATGACAACTGCAAAGTGCTTTTCAATTTCTTTTTCTGTTTTCTACTCCCACCTTCCACATACATCCTTTATGGAGAGTTCACTGCTGGGAACATCCCTGTCTAGCAGCAAGCACCGTGTGACAAAGCTCCAGATCGCATTTACTCACAGAAGCAGCATAGAAGCTAATGTTGCTGCCCCAAAGCTTCTTGCAATTGCAAATTTGGGAAAGACCAAAGATTGTTCCGTCTTTCTTTGTTCATTTGTAAATCAGGGTGATTTAGTGGACAGTATGAAATGGGTTTGGTGGCATCTTCCCCAGACTTGTATAACAGTTACTGCACTCTTCATAAAAAGCAAAGCTATCAGCCCAAATGGGGAAGGCACTGCCAGGCTCTGGGCTCTGTAACCCAGCCCTGCAGATGAAACCTAGGTTTTGACATAGTTGCCTTTGCTGCTTTATCTATGCTGTGGCTAACTGTTATGGGCTGTAAAGGTCCAGGTTCAGGTTTCGTTGTTGTGGAAGATTTCTATTTATGATGCCCGGCTGGTAGGCTGTCTCTTTGCTGAAGCCCTTCTCAAGTTATTTTATCTATTGGCTTGGTATAGGGAAGTAGTTTAATCTCAAAAAAAAAAAAAAAAAAAAGTAAAGAAAACCTTCAAACAACTAGATTCTTTGAACTTTACCTCTTGCAGCAGTCTTTATACCGCTTACATCTCTCTGCATTGAGTTTCATTGCCCAAACCCTATCCTTTTGTGCCGTGCCAATACAGTGACTCCAATGCTTGATGGGCCCCATCAAGACCTACCACAGCGAACCACAGCTTACCATAGCAAACCACAATAAAATGATAATAGTAAATAGCGTTACAAATCTTGTGCATCTGTCTGTCCTGGGTCCTTCTTCGTTCCGTACATAGGTTCAGCCCCGACTTCTTGCCATGCAGAATTCATGTGTGAAAGACTGGCATCGTGCCCGCAGTGTCTGTTCTTTACCACATTAAAAGGTCATAAAAGGATAGTCAGTTAAAAAATCCTTGTATTGAAGAGAGCCTTTACACTGAAATAAATTCCAAGTAGGATTTTTTTTCCCCCATCTTTTTGCAGGGAGGGGAGCAGCTAGAAAAAAAAATGTGAGCTCAACTATTAGCTTTCCACTTGTAAAACTTCATATATCACTAAATATATTGCCCATAGAGGACAGAAGCTGTTAAGATGGAAAAGAATGTTGAAGATGGATGAATGACAAAGACAAATGAAGATTTTTATTTTAGCAGAAGTTTCCAAGTGCTGTCTCTGGGTTGGGAGGGTACTGTTAATAAAGTACACTTGACATGTAACTGTTCAAGTTCCTGAGAAACAGCTTTGCTTTAAAGTTCAGTAGAGGATCAAAAAGAGTGAATTCTCTGTTTTTCTCTGTAAAAAAGAAAAAGAAAGCCCTGGAAAAGGATAGGTTTTTTTGGGAGACGGCATCTATGCCTTTTGTCTTTTCTTCTCTTTGTGGTCCAGAGACAGTGCGTTGACTGACTTCTTCAGAAAGGAGATCAGTGAAATTGTCAGTTGATTACTTCTCCTTGATTAGCATTTATAAGAGCCCTGTGATACATTATTTGCATTCCTATTTAGCCGTGATTTTTGTGGGGCAGCAATGATTAAACTTGTCACAGGGCCTGATTGACAGGGTCAGATCTTCACTTTCTACTCTTTTGAAATTAAAAACAAATGTGTCAGCTCCCTTCATGGGCCGCAGCGCTGTGAAGCTTGCTTGCCTTGTCATCGCAGATAGGTCAGGAATGTTTTAATTTTAGGGATGGATTCTGCTTGTCAAGCAGAGTGTGATGGCGTGTAGTTCTGGAGATGAGATGTGAAGGGTGTAAAACAAAGAATGGAAAGAACAAAGACAAAGACACTCACATTATTAGACAGATTTAATTAGTCTGAATGGATATTATGCTAGATGAAGCAGTGAGCTGTGAAATTAACCCTTGATTACGGATTGGTGGATCATGCTCATAAAGAGAATCAAACCTTGGTGAATGGGAAAGAGGTGCCATTCCACCCTCGGAGCCTTCATCCCCACGACCCCTTCCCGAGTCCAGGAGGGGGAGAAAATCTTTGAAGGCAAAGCAGTAGTTGGTGGTATTGAGGAAGTCGGGGAATTCTCTCCCTCTCCCTTTTCCTGAAGTCTGGAGCTAGCCCATCTGAAGAGCTGAAACCGAGCAGGTTACAGGGAGGCAGAATTGGGCATGATGGATGATGAGAAATGACTCCCACCGAGAGCAGCCCGTACCCTGAGGGCCAGGTGCATGCAGGCAGCACAGAACTCATGTCCCCTCTTAAGGCGTATTCCCACCTAATTCCTGCCTCCCTTTCCACCACTACCAAGCAGGTTTGATATCTGTTTGAAAACATTTACTTTTTTTTTTTTTTATTATGATATGCTGTGAGTTAATACGATATGACTCACCTCAAAGTGAGGGTTTAGGCTTCAAAAGGCTGGTCTGTACAGCCTCTAATGTGCAAGTACTGCAGAATCCCAAATGCTGAGGTAGTGTGGGAGATTAGGAAAATGACAATTGAGAGGGTGCTGTGTTTTGCTGCATCCGAAGCTGTACAGAAGAGGCACTTCAGCCTTTTGTGTTCTTCTCATCAGCATTCCCCAAAGCACTGTATCAAGAACTACTCCTTCTAATTAGCACTGTTGCAACGGAAGAAAATAAATAGAAAATACAGTGTTACTCTCTTGTTAGTTCCTTGCCATTTCTTCCAAGTTGTTCAACTAATGGAGTAATCAACCTTAATGTTTAAAAATAAAAATAAAAAAGCCAAAGGGCATTAGGCGCATTAATCTCCCAATAGGTGTGAGGCCCCTGCTTCCCTCTGGCACATTTGAAATGCTTCATTTTAGTGCAAATTTGCATGCCGGAGACTGTCAGAATAAAAAGGAGTGAGACGTGAAAACAAGTTGGGTGAGAGACTGCCTAGAAATGGTAACTTACTGAACAGCAGTCTTACCTCTTCGGTCGTGTTGGGTGCCTCTAGTTACCATACTGCATCGTTACTTCTCATACCATTTTTTAAATGTGATATCAAGAATTCTCATTTTTACTTAATATATAGTAGCATTTAAGTGGCCTCTGTGTATGTCGAGTGAAAAGAACCCTTTGATGAAAGACCGACAGAAGATTAATGAAAGTCATTATCATTAGGAGATAGCAGAGAGCTACTATCCACAGGAAAAAAAGGAATTCCTGCCTGCACATCTTTTCTCCCCTGATTTCCCCATGCTTTTTTGTACCCCGAAAGAGAAGACACAGCATGAGAAGGTGATGAGGGAATAAGACATGACATGAATCCCATTGCTAAGTCTACTACTGAATTTCTGTTGGTGTTAGAACAAGTGACTTTGCCATTCTCCAGATGAAAACGATTATTTAAGGACAAAAGACTAGTACTTATCATTAAACCTGAAGATGCAGACTAGTTCTTAGGCAGAAAAGCCTTGTCATTGAGCTGGTGTTTATGTGAGCAGTCACACATTAGTGTTACTGCTTTCAGGGGCCTCTCATCAAAGTCTTTATTATTACAAACCTATTGAGCCGTATCCTCAGCTGCTGTGAATCAACATAACTCTCCTGAAATTAATGATGCCACAGAGTTTTACATCAGCTGAGAATCCAGCTCTTCCTTTCTTGCTATTTATGTATTATTCAGTTAAATTGTTCCAGTCTAGACCATAGTAAATGCTGTGATCTCCTGAGAAGGATCTGCTTTCCAGACCCAACATTGGCCCCATGGGACAGGACCGTTGATCCAGGTTTTCTCAATCCCAGGCCTGGAAGACCAAGTGGGTCACAGAATAAATTAATTAAATGGTTTTAATTGAAATTTTTTGATTCAATAGTTTCTTGCTATCTCTGCTGCTCTGAGCAGGAAGCGATGCTTTGCTCACCTGTGTCTGGGGTCTTTGCCAGCAAATGTGCTCGTGTGGGCACGGGGACAGTCAGGTTACAGCGGGTCTGTGTGCGGGAGCGCGCATGCAGCACGTGTTGGCCTGTCTTGGGTTAAAAGAGAGCAAAGCATGTGAAACCAGGGGAAAATGCAAGTGCTGACAGAAGGGAAACCTCTGTATCTTCAGTCTATCTATTTATAAAGAATGCAGGTGAATATTTTTTTGTTTTCTGTTTTGCCACCTGCCATGGTTTTCTCTCTGGGCACTGAGCCTTTAGCTTGTAAAAAGCGAGCATGGCTGGTGTTGTCACTGTGGTACTCCTCCTGCTCACTTTGCCGGGAGAGAGGCTTCAACTAGTGCATTCAGCTTCGATATGAAACATCAGCAGACAAAAGGTATCCAAAGGAGAGGTTTGGACAGAACCATTCAATGCAGAAAATGTTGAGTAACTGCTCAAGACAGCCCCATGGCATTACATCTGATCCTTCAGTAAGGAACAATGAGCACTTAGGTACAGAATGCAATGCACATCTTCTTGGATGTTCAGTTTTATATTACAGCCCTGCTGTTCATGAGCATAGCTGAAGAATTGGTGCTAGGAGCACTGGCCCCATTTACAAGGGCCTCGTTTCTGCCTCATTGATATTCCTCTATAAGGAGAGTAATTCTGCTTCAAACAAGGAATCAAGAATCAATCCGGGTGTAAAGCAGGTATGAGCAGAGCAGACTCGTGCTCTTCACCCAAAGTGGCAGCTCAAAACCCTTGCCTTTCTCCCTACCAAATGCAGTGTGTGCTTTATAATTACATATGCGAATCCTCGCTCACCTGAGGTTCAAGTTTGCAGCACCGTTTCCCATCACTCACTTAATTCAAAGAGCAAGAGCAGTTACGCGCCCCCCACCCTGCCTTTATTTTTCAAACTGAATTGTTTCGGTGGTAGCTTGGTTGTCAGCTTGTAAGTCTATAAAGCAGTTTTCTACCAGCTGGAAATCCAACATGCTACATGAATACATAACAGTGCCTAACCAAGAAGGTTTGTAATTCAGTAATTAGCTGTAATTAATGAACACAAAGTGAAGACTCATTTACAGTTTAAATTATCACATTAGCTCCTGTCACCCTCTATGTACACAAAACAGCAGGAATTCAATTATTTTTATTCTTCAAAGCTAATTTAAAATTTAAGGAATGCCATTACATGAAATAATAGGTAGGAAATGTAATAGAAATCGCTGAGAACAGTTGGCCGTCCTTAGAATGGAAGGAAAAAAATGCTATCAGTGACGATTTGGAAATGTTGTTTCATCTGTGAACAGATGAAGGATTGAAATCTAAGCTCTTTTCAGTGTATTTAAAAAGAAAGCGAGTTTGGTGGTTGCTAAGTCTTTGTGCAGGGAGAGCCATTGTGCATAATTGTAAAAGCAGTTGATACTGATAATGCTGTTGATAGTAACATGATGACAGCATGGAAATGCTCACACCATTATCTTTAATGGGGCTGAGTCGATTGCAACAGCATCGAGCCCCTGTAATATTCACCAATCTTAGTTGTGAAACTTCAGCCTAGCAGGCCTTAAGTAATTGTCACTTTGCAATCTGCCTATAGTTTGTGTGTGTACGTATGTCTATGTAAAATGCTTTCATTGTGCTTTTAAACCCACCATGATGCTTCTCACTGCAGCTGCCACTGATTTTTTTCTCACACAGTTCAATAACAAGAGAATTCCAAACCCATCGGATGCCACTTCTGTAGCTCCCACATATCTGCATTACAGCCCCTATTTTTTTGTTCTTTTTTTCTTTTTCCTTATTCAGTTGCCTTTTCATTCTAAATAGGCCACTAGAAGCTACACCGTCTAATTTTTCATAGGTGATCGACTGCTGAGTTGTGGGTTTACGTAGACAGAGGGAAGGTAGCGATAAGCCAAAGAGAGAGGATTCTATTAGGGAAATGCAGCAGTAATTAATGAATCCTGCCAGTAATTGGGAAGGTGTAAGCCTCTGTAATATCGTAATGATAGTCATCCGTTCTGTGCATCCCCCATCACTCTGAACGATCCCTCATCGTCTCTGTGATCTCAGACACTTAGCCATGCAAATCTTCCTGACAGGACTCTATGTCTTTGTCTCCCTAATTGGACAGTATAGAGTTGTTTATGGATATTGCAGACATTTAGACCTCAGTTGGAGGTTGTTCAAAAATCGTTAGCAAAGTTGCCTTAACAGCATTGTCAAATATTTATTCCCCTGTTTCAATATCTGTTTTTAACCCAGGCATGGTTTGCGATAGAATTAACATTTTGAAGATGCACTCTCTTGTTCTGGGCTCTGTTTGAGATTGTTATTAAGACATTTTCCTATGGAAAAGGGAAAAACAACAACAAAAATCTACCATAAAGCATCATTTCTCAAGGATAAAACATGAGATTTTAGGGCAAATGTGCTGCT
This sequence comes from Anser cygnoides, assembly GCF_040182565.1. Taxonomy (NCBI): domain Eukaryota; kingdom Metazoa; phylum Chordata; class Aves; order Anseriformes; family Anatidae; genus Anser; species Anser cygnoides. The sequence continues at coordinate 7,348,509 of NC_089888.1, read as the reverse complement.
TTTTTTTTTTTTTTTTTAATACCATTTCCATGGGGAAATATTAAGAATGCTGACAAAGGCGGTTCCACTTACAAAAATTACAGGAAGCTTATGGGGTAAAAATTCCAATTTAGTATAAGCCAAAATAAATGGAGAATAATCCCATTCACTATACCACTTCAAGTGAGATCAGATTAAGACTATACCACTTATATTAGAAAAGCTATGTCTTTTTCCTCGGTCAAGTCTTGGGGGGTTTAATTCTTGTATATGATCATTTAATGGTCATAAGAAAAATATATAATAAATGTATCTGATGTTGTGCTCTACCAGAACAGACTTTTATTTTCTTTAAAAAACTTTATATTGGGGGGATTTTGCAATTTTGTGCATAATGTATTTATAGTATATGGTTTGGGGGGGTTCTGAGCATGAGGAAATCTTCCAGAGCCCTAGACCGTGAGCACAAGAAGCAAAATTGAGTTTAAGAGAGCAGGCTGGAGATCAAAGACAATGGCCAGGACAGCCACAAATACTTGCGATTCAGAGTGTCAGGGAAAGAGATCAGACGGATCAGGCGACTGAATTTACTGTCCCTTGGTCATATGCCATTTTACTCAGACAAGTTGTCCCACAAATCAAGGGGACTATTTGCCCCAGTAAAAGCAGATCAGGTCTCTTCTTTATGTAACTACTAAATTAAGCCCCTAATGCAGCAAACAGTTAACTATGTGCTTGCTTCCTTTGCCAGCTTGTCTCATAGATTTCACAAGACTACTTATTCTAGCAAAGGTATTAATGTGTTTGTTATTTTTGATAAAACATCAATATTCAACTGGAATAAAACCAGAAAAAAATGCATACAAGATATTGCTAAAAACAATTAAAAGCTCACTTTGGCAATTTTTTTAACCCGACTCTATTTCCTTTACACAAATACAGGGTGCGAAAAATTCTCTTCGTGGGAATGTTTCTAGGAAGAATTTCTGAAAGTATTAATTTGCGCCTGTCTGGCAACTATCTTGAAAGCTGTTTGTAGTTTTGGAAATTATTCAGCCAGGGAGCAGTAGAAATGACACATTATAGAGTTGATTAATATAATAAATAGCAAATTACTGAAGGGGGAATAATCAAAGCTATAGTTGCAGTAAATATTTACCTTATCTGATTTCTCTCAGGTTATCCTAGAGTTTTAGGTACCTCCCACAATCAAACACAAAAGGTAAAGAAAACAAATTAAAACAAAAGTATTTGTAACCAAAGGGAAGGAGGAGATCTTTTTTTTTTTTTTTGTGAAAAAATCTCATATTTGCTCTAATTCTTTATTTAGCAAGCTCCCTTTTTCTTCTGTTAGTAGGTTTATTTTTGAAAAAGTTAATGTTCCCCTAAAACACTACTGATGTCATTTGTGAGATCATAAGTTTTTCACCTTTCTCCCTAAATTGCCAATGAAAACGTTGTGACACACAGGAAAAAAAATGCATCTCCTGACGGACGGAAAAGAGTCACTTGCCTGAATATGCAGTCAAGTGCAGCCACAACATCTGCCCTGTCCAACCCATGTTTTGCCATCCCTGAGCTCGCTGCAGGGACAGGGACAGGGGCTGAGGCAAGGATGCTCTGAGGCTGTCCCACCTCTTGGATATGCCGCACTCTGACCACAAAACCCGGTTTCCTCCAGCCTCAGCTGGATCCCAGGGCACAGGTACCAGGCTGACCGCAAATACCCCAGGTGCACCCTGAGTACAGCCGTTTCAGCTCTCCCATCCCTCATCTCCATTGGGGCCACCAGCTTTCCGTCCTGTTGTGCTGCCCGTCCAGGGGAATGGCACTGTAGGACAGGACTAGACTCTTCTGCCTGTGCTAGCTGTGGAAAAGCAAATTGTCTCCAGGAACTCTTATGCCTGCTAGAACCTTCTCCTCCAGAACATGAATATATTGCCATTTCATTTTTTTTTTTAATATATATACGCATACACATGTATATATTTAAAATCCCAGCTTTAGAAACTTATGTTGGTGCTGCAGTCTGACACTGAGTACAAGCTGCTGTGCAAAGTAATTGCCAAATGCTTACATAAACACATAAATAAGACAAATTTATTTTCATTATTCATATTTTTTGCCCTTTCTTTTCCTTTTTATTTATGCTTTAAACAAGAGTTACAGTAAATATTACGATAAAAAAAAATGCCTGCAGTGGACAGAAAGATGATCAAAAAGCCCTGATATAGAGCAATTCATGTTTCTTCTTTACAATCACTAACGAATCTTAACTTGAACCATGTTATGTTCCCATGTGAGTGATAAGCAATGATTTATTATGAAGTGTCACGAAATCGGAATGCCATACAGTGAGACATGAGCTAGTGGAAAATGTGTTCCCTGTTTCCCAGCCTCATTACTCAAAGATGCAGTGTCCCTTTCTCCAAGTCTAATTTACCTGGCTTTTCGAGGCACTCTGATAGCAAAGAAAACATAACCAGCAGTGAAATCCCTAATCCGGGCTGTGCCGTTCACCCACCAGCACCGCTAAGCACACTGCAATGACCGGGAAATTCAGAGCTAATGCTGTAGCAAACGTTTGTATCCCTAATGATGCTACCCCCAAAAGCAATTGCTTAGGATTATAGCATCCATTGCCTCATCAGTGCTGTCAGTGCATGAAGAGGAAATAAAACAGGCATCGTGGAGGAGACAAACAGAGAAGTTTTCTTTATGCTTTAGAGTTTCTCTGACTCTCTAATGATTCCCTTCTCCCCATGATCCTAATTCAAGTAACTGGCATGTGTTATATTCTGTAGATAAATCAGCAACAGAAGAGCATGTGCAGCTCTGGCATCACGACGTAGGTGATTTACTTGTAGTGTACTGAGCACACTGGTTTGGTTTTTAAGGTGGGAATTTGCGTTTTAAGTGATTCCTCACAAAGAAAGGGAAGCCAGTACATTGCACACTAATTCATGTCAGCAGCCCTTTTGCTTTCTGCAAAAAATAACCCAGACAGACGTAGCCTCGGATTTTAAGTGTTTTCTAAATGTTTCTTTAAAGGCCCTGATCCTGAAAACACTTGAGCTCAGCCAAGTCACTGGTGTATGTAGGTGCATCTTCCTAAGTAAAGCTCAAGAGCTGGGGGTGCTTCTGCTCTGCCGCAGAAATGAGGAATGGAAGCAGGAGCCTTTCCTAGGAGGCATGGTTTGAGTGGGCTGGGCATGTCCTGGAGCAGCCAGACGGCTGCCCTGGCACCTCAGTATTTTTCTGGGAAGGCAAAGACTCTGTCCTTAAAAAAAAAAACTTTTATCCAAGAATATAGATTTAATCAGACCAGATTTACTTGCCAGCAGTATCAGTTTCTGCTTCAAAACGTGATCCCATTCCACCATGACAAAATTGCATAGGAGACCTGAAAGTTAAACTGAACAGAATAAACTTGAGAACAAATTTATGTCCTGCAACTTCTTTCACATGAAAATTTTTTTCCTATATCTAGGCATGTTACAACTAGTTCAGTCTGTCTTAAGGCTATAGTCGCGGTTGTTTTTCTTGCAGAAAATGTGGAAATCATCAGAAGAAAATTAACCAGAACTCATCCTTGTCTGAAAGGCTGTGAGACTCACAAATTTCAAAAATCTTTTTTTCTAAAGAAATGCTTTATACGGAATCTTTGTGAAGTACAATCCAGCGAGCAGTTGTCTCGCAGCACTGACAATGTCTGCTGTTCCCGAGGAGGCTGTGTGTGATGTACCATTCTGAAATATTGTCAGCAAGCCTGCAAATACGAAGGCACTTTCATAGCAAGGCAGGGATGAAAGGGAAGAGGTTTGGGTTTGCTTTTTTGTTTCGCTTTGTTTCTCAGTTCTAATAAAACATACCATTGTGCTCTTAACTTCTCCTCTCCTGTTTTGTTCAGGGGAGAAAGGGAATGCAACTCTCCTACAGATGGTTGTGGTGTCCGGGGGTGGGGGGAAGAGGTACAAATTCCTTTCCAGAGGTGTTTGTTTTAGCCAGTGACAAGTTATGGGAAATATCAAAATAGTTCTGAAAGCAGAGAGAGGAACTCAGCATCTCCCTGCTCTCTGGCACCTTTTACTCCAGCCACGAATCCAGCGATTGTAACGGCACAGCTTGGTAAGTGGGCTGGGGAGAAATCCCACCGCGACAGCCTCCAGTGTAAGGATCAAGAAATTCTCTTCAGAACTGAAAAAATGTGGGGTTAGTCTAACCAGGAGCTACATCACGAGGCAGTTGAGGAATTATGCAGCAGTTGAGTAAACACTTGCAGAGGACAATTCGGCCTTTTTAAGTCCCCAAATTACTTGGGGAAATCTCGCTTTCAGTGACCTGCCAGCACATCCTGACACCCACCCAGCTTTACCTTCACAAGTCTTGGACGTGAACCCAGCTCCTTCCACTGCCAGCGTCTGGACAGTTGGACCATAACCGCCTTGTCTTATCTGCTGTAAATCCACTTTTTTCAAGGTGCATTACAAAAGCTATTTCTCTTCTGGGATCCATACAGGTGGCATTTTAAAATGTAGCAAGCACCCTAGTCTACAGAACCTGCTTGTCACTGAAAATGACACAGTTTGCATGTGACCTGTAATGACAGTTGCTAGTTGAAAAGAAACCAGAAATTCAGCTATATCTTCCACACTTTGGTTGCAGCTGCCATCAACTAAATCTCTCTCCAAGGGCAGATGGTGCCCTGTACAATGAACAATTTAATCTTTAGCAAATAGAGAAACTTTGCCAAAAAATCCACATTTTTTCCCTCCAAGAATAGGCTGTCAATAATGTGCTCTCAAATACATTGTGATTTGATGACTATACTTTATTTATAAGAAAGAAAAAAAAAAAAGAAAAAAAAGAAAACAACAACAACAACATGTTCTCTCTTTATTCTTTGCCTTTACAAGCCTGTGATCCTTCCGGATAACTCTGTACTGGGTGTGTGTGTGTGCACTAGTAATTAGGAGGGGCTGGTTCAGTGTCAGGCTATTTCTTTGTGCCTCTAAGATGCGACAGGTATTCCTCTTTGTTCCTGACCTCACGTATCCCACGTCACTCCGAGGACCAAGATGAGATCAGGGGTGAATCCTGGCCTTTTGCAACACGAGACAAATCCCACGCTTTCCATGAGCCCAGGATTTCCCCATACGTCTGTGAAAACATGGGGAGTTGCAGCCCCCAGTCTTAACTCTGACTCAGTCTAACAACAACAACAAAAACCCTCTTCTCGCTGATGTTTTCCAGCCTCAATCCCCCCCAGTCTGAGGCATGGCACAGTCCCACGGGCAGTTTGATGGTCTCATGTGGAGGGAAGACCGCGGCTGTCTTTGGGCCGAGTGTCTCACTGCTCCTTGCTTTCACACCCTCCCGGATCCTTTTCTAGTCACTTGCAGAAGAAACTGCCTGCCCTCTGGGGAGAGCTCTGGCTAATGGATGTCAGCATTTTCGTGAGCTGTGTTGTTCAGGTGGATTTGGAGGATCTAGCTGTATTTGCTCAGGGACATCTGGTAACCCCGGCGAGCTGGGCACGGCTGCACACACTCAGTAGCTCTGACTGGGCTGTGTCTTGTCTGGAAATTTATATATATACTCTCCCATATAAAGGGACATTTGTTTATATACATATATACATACGTATATATATATATAGCATATAATGCATATGTAGAGGGATTCTTGCATCTCCCTGAGGTGTCAGTGGCATGCCTGGTTCACACACGTGTGTGCACCGACACATCCCCAAAATGTCAGCATTAGTGTACCTGCACTGCCCAGCCGTGGTGTTTGGTAGGGTCAGCCCGCAGCTGCCCGCAGAGCCAGATAACTGCATTTGCTGCACCGTGCACGCTGCAAATTGGCACATGGTTAAGGGTCTTCCTCAACCCGGGTCACAGCTAAGAAACTGAAGGCATACAAAACTTCCTGCGCGGATGTCAGAAGCTTCTGAAAAGAAGGAACTCAGAAAATGAAGGTTTTCTTTTTGGTGGATTTTAACGAGATCTTTCCTTTATACCCCAACTGTTGGAGCAGGCCAGCTGATGCAAGTCACACAACTTCACCGACCTCCTGCAGCAAGGTGTTTCACAACAGCTGCAAATGGGAGCTCTGGTGAACTTGCTACTGAAGTCCAGAGGCCTTTTATTTGCCTTTGGCCTTAGCCTCTTAACAAAGTATCCCCAACAAAGAGATTTCTGAGACAAGTAGAACTTAATGGCTTCAAGTTTTTATTAAATGTAGCTTCCACCATCCCAGACAATGCGGTCTCGAAATTCCTCCACCTGGGCGTTATTCTGCATTCAGCAGACACACCCCAGGAACATCTGAGCTACAGCCCACATTTCTTTTTCCATTATCTTGTCCCGCATTCTCACAAGCTTAGATCATGGGACAGAAACGCATTGTACAACAAAGGAGACCTGTCTCGCACCCTCCTCTCTGAGTGGCTGATGGCACAGGCTGAATACACAAAGTTTGCTGCGTCCTGCACACCAGGGTCTCAGGGACCTGCCGGTGGGTCGGGCTGGTGGGGTCCCCTCTCCCTGCACCCTGCTATTGGATGCCAGGGAGCAGCTGCCTGCAACCTCTGTGCCCTGCACAGCACAGCTTCTTGGCACAGCACCCTTCAGCACAGAGCACATTAGGGCCCCCTTCCTACGAGCATCACATGGGGCCTGTGCTTGGGTTTGGGTGGGTGCTGCACCCTCTGCAAGAACAAAGAAGAGCAGAAAGTATTAGATTTCACAAGGGTTATTCTTACCTCTCTCAAAATGCTTTGCTTTCCTGTTCAAGTGTGTTTTCTGAAATAAATATGTTCTATTTATTTATTTAATGTGCTGTTAAATGACCTTCTGGAAAGCTATTCCTGCCGCAAGGCTTTAAAATGGATGGGCAGGCACAACTTAGAGAGCATGCTCCTTACAGTCAGGATGAATCATTTGAGTAGTTACTGTTTAGATTGATATAATTTTAGTTATAATTATGGGTAACGAGAACGCATTTAGAGTCTGTAATATTGTAATTCAGGGCAAGAGGAGTCCTAAATGAAAAAAAATATACCCAGATTTACTTTTTGTCCCTGTCTAGGTATTGTGTATGTGAGGATGATCTTCAAGGGATAGATTTTCTGCTGCTGTAAAAATCTAGCAAAAGTAGGTCAAAAATGACATCTAGAGATAACATGTTTGGTAACCACAAAGGGACTGTCTGCGCCTTTCCATTTGGCCTTTTAGGAGTCCCGCAATTTATTACTATAGGTACAGCTGCAGCACGAAAAGGTTTTGAGACTGTGGACTTTGGTTGGTGGATGACAGATACATATTGTCATTTCTAATATCCCCCTAAGCTAATAGAGGATGATAAAATGATATTAGCAAAGATCTGGGGGAAAGAAAATATATAAAATAAGATCATTGTAAGCACATGGACCTGCCGTCATCTGACTGGATCTAGGGTAGCATCAGACCTCTGGCAATGCCACTGAAGTGGCCAACGCTCTCCTGCAGACCCCAAAAAGCAAACTACGGCAGCAAACCCCAAGCAAAGGACTTGGGAAGACATTCTTGAGGACATTCTTGAGACTGCCTGCTTCAGAAGTTTCACAGCTGTGTTTTTACAGCGAGGTTTGAAGGAGGCAAGGGTAGCCGTGCCGTGGCTGAGGAGCGGGACGGTGTTTGTGAGTCCTGGCACATCCACGTTGCAAGAGATGCAACTTTTTCCTTCTGTTGATGGCTTGATAATTAATGTTAAATAAAAGCAAAGCTTCAGTATCTGCATCTGGTATTTCACATATGCTGCGCAAGGCCAGCATAATGAACACCCTCCGTTGCATTTTCACGATGTAATTTAAATGGTGGAGTTTTCTTTATGGAACAGGTTGAGCTACTTTACAATAAATGCCCAGAAAGCACCAATCTTTGCTCATCGAGTGCTATTTGAACACCAGGCTGCCGTGCCCTAGACTGCAAGTGACAAACTCTCCACATGCTCCCTGAATCTCTTAGAGACTTGATAATGAAATACATAAACTACGACCCTTATTGATCAGGCCTCCAACTAATTAATTTCCCAAAGTCCCGTCCCAGCCTGCAGTGACAACAATGCAAAAAGATAAAATAAATAAATAAACAAATAAAACCAAAGGATGGAGCCTTTGGTTGGGCAAAAGACCTGGGGGTGAAGTACTAACCCCAGTGAAATCAATGCCAATCCCAATTGATTTCAGTCACGCATGGATGTCACCATTAGTCAAGTGTACGGAAGCCGAGCCCCAGAAGTTTACACAATGGTCACAAACAGCTTTTAGAGCAGTGAGAAACTAAATATTACTAAGCTGATTTCGCTGCTGGTCTAGCACAGAAGTTTAAGACCTTCCTCTAGACAAAGTGAAAAAGAAAAGGAGGCAGGAGGCTGTCAGGCTTCTCAGTTCTCCAGTCCAAGCCCTGGATAAATATTTCCCACTGGCAGGGAACCAGTGCTCTGCCGTTACTTTGCTTCAAACCAAGCCTCCTGCCCAGACTTAGCACTTTCAGTAACACTACATGCTGCTTTATTGTCCTAATGGCGTTCAGGAGGCAGAACTGAATTAATCGAGAGTTATTGCTCCCACACCGACCTGCTCACCGCAGCCCCTAACTCTGCCTGTGCAGGACCAGGAGCAGCCCCGGGTGTTTCCCACACCCATCCCTCAGGCAGGTGCTCTGCCATCAGAGCTCGGTAGGAGCCCAAGGTAGGAGCTCAATGCCGTGTCACAGGGGGCTTTCCATCCTGGAGAGGGCTGCAAAACCCACTCCGAAAGGTAAAAAGTCAACTGCCTGTGACATCACTGCAGGCTGTGCTCAGACCATTTGCAGGGGGCGAGCCTGCAGCTGTGAACTTGGCCGTGGGAGCAGCGCCAGCTCACACCACGGCTGTGCTTCGGCTCCAGGCTTTACAACAGCAAGGCTTCTGGATGGCTTTAAAACTTGATCAAGGTGTAAACTGACACAGCTTTGTCCTTTTGCAGTGAAAAATAATAGCTTTGCAAAGTGCAAATTGCTCTGGAGCGTTACCTCTGAAACCTAAAGACAACATTTTAAAGTGTCAACATGGATTGCTTTTAATATTTTTTAAGTGGGAATAATGATCTAAGGTATTCGCCACAGTTTCAGATGGACTTCCATGCATTCTCAGGTGCCAAAAAAATCTCTACATTTAGCTGCCAAACCTCTTCTTTCCTTCCAACAGTTTCTCCATAGCAGGTCTGGGTTGCCAATGCAAAACTCAGCATCACTGTGAAAACTGAAAGGGTGAAGATATTGTAAAACAAACCAGATTAAAAGCTAAATAACAAGGACTCAATAGACTTTTCTGTTTTCATATGGAATTTTTTTGAAAAGCTGGGTTTATTTTACTTTAAATAAAGCTACTACTGAATTTCCAGTTGCTCTAGCTGGCATACTGGGAACACACCTCAGGATTTGAGTTGTGTTTGCTGAAATGTGCATGCCCTTGAACAGATAGTATATTTTTCAGTAACATATTTCTCTTTGCCAGCCTCTTTGCCCATTGCTGGTCTTTTTTTTTTTTTTCCCTGTGCTCTCTCCAGATTGACTTTCACTCTACTTATTGCCTGACTCATTTCTCACCTTATTTTTTCCCCTCACTCTCTCTCTTTTTTTTTTTTTTCTTTTCCCCTACTGCTTTTCTCGGTATCTTTCCCCCAGGTTATGAGCAAAACAGAACTTAACTTTGGGCTGAACTTTTAAACCCACATCTTGAATGAAATAACACAAGCACCCTCCATCTCTGTGTGGAAGTAACTTCACAACTAGAGCCACTTTGCACTTTTAGTCCCTGCAGAACAGGAAAGGTCCACACGGAAGAACAGCAGCTCATGGTGCTGGGGAGGGGAGGTGCCACAACGACCACAAATACCACAGCAATAGTCCAGGAATTTAAGCACAATGTGGGTACCAAGGTGTCCAGTTCACCCTGAGGGTTTCAGAGCAGATTCTTGACCAGTTGTAAAATGAGACTCTTTGTATTGACCAGGTTTAGGTAACACGAGGGAAAAGCAGAGACGCATAGTAACACACCCACAGGACTCGGCAGACCTGCATCAGCTGGAGCTTACCCTCTAATCCCAGCATCGTTATAGGCTTAAGGAGCTGGGGGTTTCTTCCCTCTTCTGTGTCCTTGCCTTTTTGCGAGCCTATGGGCAGACAATGTAAAGCAAAGCTGACTCAGTTCCAGAATTTCTCTTGATAAAAAAGTCCATATTCAATAAAATCTGGACTCGTGATTAAAAGCCTGGTAACACTAGTTACTCTTCTTCTGCTTGCAGGACAAATGCCTTAGTTCCAGCTCTCCAGCCCAGGCTTCCCGCACCCAGCCCGTCTCCGCACGTCACTCCAATCCTGACATTGAACTCACAGCAACCCGGACCGAGAAGACTGCCAAAAAAACTCCAGCTATTCTTCTTCATCCTCACTAACAATTTGGTAATGAAGTATTGATTTCCACTCCCCTGCTTATGGACGATATTAGATTTTCATTGATAAACTGCACTGGGGCTGTCTGGTCTCCACTGTCCCTTTTTGCTGTCACTAAAACAAAGTGCCACTGAAGTAAGATAATGACTGGGAACATTGATGTACTTATTTCGTCAATTTGTAACACTTGACAGGAAAAAAAAAAAATCTTCATAGTTTAATGTCCAAGTGTGCTACGCAAGATGCAGTCACATTGGAAGCTTTACTTTTCATGGTAATGTCCATTTCCTATTTATAACCCCTTTGGGATAGTTTGTCTAAAGGAAATGTTTCTATTCAGTGCAGCTATTACTGTTGCACCTGGGTTGCCCAATCCAGTCATTGCACTAGGGATCAATACATCACCGTAAGTACAAGAATTATTAAGTTAAAACAGATTCTGAGCCAAAAAACCTCTGAACAATGTTAATCTTCTGTGCAAGTTGTTCAAATAGTTATGCTTAACCATGTTGCTGCCAAAGATTTGTTTAAAATGGATTATTTTCAGTTTGTTTTATTCCTCAGATATATATATATATTTAAATCTCCATTACGGTTTATGACAAGACATGCGATGGAGTGATTTTTAACAAAAGTACTATTGTTAGATTATTGAACATTATATGAATATAGGTATATCTATATATAAATATCACTATATAAATATCTATATATAGATATAAGAGAATAAAGTACAATTCCTTTCTCAGTTAGGTAGGTGTAAATCTGATTATCTCTGTTGGAGTCAATGGAATCACTTTGGATTTACGTACCACAGACGAGATCAGAATCTGGTCCGCGCGCTGTCCCCCTGCTCGTGCATTTTGCCTGGACCACGCATCCTTCTGCAAGTCAGCTGGGACCTGGTGGGAAGGGGGCTGAGAAGACGGCGATTTTGGATTTGTGCTTGTAACTTTTTTCATTAAAACTTTGAGGTCCCAATTTTAATTTGTGGAATATTCACGTTAATAATGAGATCTAATTAAGACATCCATTAAAAGCCCGTTAAAGTTAATTTAACGTAAAAATTCCAATAGAACTGTATTAGATTTTCTCCATTAAATTAACGTTATGGATTTTTAACGGATGTCTTAATTATATATTATTATTAACGGGAATACTGTATTACACAGATTAAAATCGGGTCCCGAGTCAACTCGCAAAATCTTCCCGGATACGCTAATGACACGAGCCCCACGTTACCTAGTGCACTGTTTGGAAAACCAGGCGCAGCCCTGCTTAGTCCAGCTGAGCATTTCCTTGCAACTCAAGCAACCTCCAGTAGACAAATCCATCTCTGCATTTAACGATGAACTTTCCCCAGTCTCGAGGGGAAAATAAGTCTGGATCCAGTTGTAAACACTACTCCATTACAAATGAAATATTCAAAGTATGCTAGGCACAATTTGAGAATAGGATCTTTCTCATAGAAGAGAGGGCTTTGGGGTGTCTTTTACTCTTATTTTATTTTAGACATTCAAGAATAAAACTGAAGCGGAGCGTTCACAAAATCAGGCTAAACACTATTACCCTATTCCCTACTGCTTGTGCAGAAGGGCCGTTTTTGGCAATGTTTGGGAAATTTTGACATGATCCCTAAACTCAACATGGAGGAGAAAAAAAAGGCCCTTCTTATTTACCTCCTAGGGAAAGTGTTGCCCTTATGCCACATATAATAGCAAATTGCTTTTTTTATGGCATGCATAACCTAGATGGGAAAAAATATGGCGCTTGAGGGAAGGAGGGAAAAAGTAAATGAAGTTCCAGGAATGTCATTCTGAAGTAATGAGGCATGGACAGAAAATATACCCCTCACATCATCGGATTGAGATGGCAGTCGAAATAGCTTCATTGAAGTGTCAGCACTCATCCATCAATCAATCATCCACAAGGAAAAATAGCGACAGTACAACGGGGCGGCTTTTATGGGATTTACTCATGGGCATAGGGAATAGCAGCTCAAATGTAGTTCTGACATGAAAAGCAAGGTGCTGATATTATTTTTTATGATGGGAGGATCATAAAGTGAATTGAGAACAGTGAGGTCTGTCTTTGCTTAACCTATTCAACTGGAAATGAACGGAGCTCAACTGGAAACGAGCAGAGCCTTCAGATGGGTTAAGATTGAAGCCTGCACCATGCTGAGCGCCGTCCATTGACAACAAAATTCTATTAAAGCAAAATCAATGCATTAGCATCAAGCTCCTCAGACGCTGTTAAATTGCACGGCCCAGTTCAGAGTTATTAAGTGAAGTTACACAAGGTGAGGGCCTGCAGCACAGGCCCAAAGGCAGCACCATTACAAAATGCCTCCCGGGAGAAACCGTGAGCCATTCTCCATCCCTTCTCCTTTCCCAAGCTTTTATACACTCCAGAAAAAACAACAACAACAAAAAAAGTTGTATCATTCTGGCATCCCCCCCAGCCCATGGCATTTGGAGCTGGGGCTCCTCAGGGTACCTGCTGCTCAGTTCTGGCAGCAGGGAGGCTTTCCTGGTGCCTGTAGCAGGTATGGGGTGTGCTCATGGTGAAGGATGGAAACAGCATCCCACGCTCTGCCCCTAGCCGTGCTGTGCTGGCCCCTGGGGCCCTTGGGGCTGGAAAGCTCCAGGTTTTGTGCAGGGCTGCTCCCCCCGCACAGGGCTGGCCCACCCAGCACCTTGCTTTGCTCAAGAAGCTTTGCTCCAGCACAGGCAAGTGCAGGAACAGATACTTATTTAAAAATCCAGCCACAAACCTTTATTACACAGTGCTAAACCTTGATTATTTTGCCTGCATCACTGTCCTCTGGGAACATTTTAGATACACATTTGAATTAAGTGATTCTTTTTTTTTTTTTTTTTTTTTTTACAATAAGGTATAAAAAAAAAGAAAACGTACGTCTCTCCTCTCTCTTTCTCTGTATGAAACTGGATGAGTTGATAGTTTATCTGTCATATAAATCAGGTAACATAGAAAATCATTGCATCTTTTCTCTGTCGTATCTACTCAATATCTATCGTTCTGACTTTTATTCTTATTGGAGATCATCAAAACATTAATTAAAAGCCTGGTGATCAAACAGCCGAATATTTATGATTCACATCCTTGCTTATTAACAAGTGGCATATTGATACACCACATATCCAAGCTGTTTATGCTCCTGCACTGCAATAAAGCAGTAAGAATTGTTACCCTTATACACTGCTTTGAGAGATTTATTCAGAAACCGGAGCTCCCTTCCTGGTCAAAATAAGCCATATCACCTTAAAAATATGTATTTTATTTTAAAAGGAAGAGAAAAAATTAGCATCTCTTTGGAGCCCAATATATAAGAATTTCAGTATATCAGTCTCAGGTGTTTTTTCCAGGCCTTTATTATTTCAGCTGAGAGGGAGAAGGACACTTAACTTTAAAAATGGCTGTCATTAGTGCAATAATAATTGTTGGTTTAAAAAAAAAAAAAATCTTTGAGAATCTGCTAACAAACCTACCCAGTAATTACTTGTCAATGCAACTTCATCATGATTTTTATTACCTACTTGTAAAAGTATTTACAAGTCTGACCTTCCGAGCTTTTTTAGAGATCAGGGAGGATAAAACAAGTCATTTTAAAAATCAATAATTATATATTAACACGATAGGGGTTGAGGCCTTCCAAGCCAGCTTTACAGGCTATTGTATCAACTCACACACATCCACAGGGCGATGATTGCTTTCCTAATTTTTGGTCTTTTTTCCTTCCTTAATCATATTTTGATAAAGTGCCCTATTTATTGGCCAATACCAAGCCCTTTATGCCCTGGGGCAGTTCCTCAAGCAGAGGGGACGGTGGCGGTGGGGACCGAGGGCTGCAGGCCCGGTTGGGCATTGCACAGGGAGCAAAGCATGCTCTGTGCCAGGCAGGGCTGAGCCCAGCAGAAACGCAAAAGGAACCAGGTTTGGGCCTGGGGCAGCCTCTGGCAAGCACTGCCCACAGGGGGTTTGCTTTCCGGGGAACTGCTCCCTGCTAATTACTGACGGTGTGATCCTGCCTGCTGCAGCGGCCTCCCGTGAGGGCACGTGTGGGTAAACGCATGGCAAAGGACAGCAAAAATAATTCACTGTGGACGTTTCCTCCCAGCTCCGCCAGGCTCTGCATGGTGGCTGGGGCCAGGCTGGGCAGAGGTCGTGTCCCCATGCCCACCCCTGTCCCTGTCCCCATCCCTGTCCCTGTCCCCTCTCCTCCTGCACTGTAACTCTCCTGCTGGTCACAGTGCTCCTGCTAGGTGGAGGCGTCTCTGTCACACAGGGCTTTTGTCTTCTCAAACAGATATACGACGCAATTTATATTTAAAATTCTCTCTATAAAGACAGTATTGATCACAGATTCCCAATCAATACATTGCAATTACAACAGGCTTTAAAGGCCATCTGTCCCCAAGCAAGAGAACTGATATAACCACCGCTATCTATTTTGAAAAAGTGCTACTGGTATGTGCCCACCTCCCTGCACAAGCTGACGTATCGTTTTTGCTCCCAGAAGCCGTGTTTGGGAGCTGCACAGCACTGTAATTCCTCTTTGCTGGCCCCCCACAGGGAGACCAGAGACCGGCTTCTCTTTGGGTTTCGGAGCCATGACAGGGGCAATGACACCCAGCTTCGCTGGCCGCTTCTCCTGCTCCCTCTCACAACTCATCCCGCAGGTTGCCACTTTCTTTTTTCCCCAGATTATCTCCTGTAGAAAATGATCAGCCAGATGTTATCAAATTTCACTAAAGCAAATAACTTTTCAGGAACACTACCAAAGAGTTTGAGGTGGCCACTGGCAGGCGCAAAGTGAGTCTTTTTTAATGTATGACGCGCTGGACCACAAAGACAGCAGTGTTTTGAGACTTATAATTAAGGAATAAAATGGCACACATCTAGAGGTAGATTTCAATTCACATTTCATCAAATTGGGAAACTACTTCATCAGCAGCTGACGTCAGTGTAAGTCCTGTTGATGGCACCGCATGAGCCGCTAAGGACACATCCCAGAAAGAAATGCTGCCTGGATTTCCCTTTTTCTTCTTTTCTTAATTAATTACTGCAGTAATTATTTCACACAAGCGTGCAGAATTTAGGATTTTGTTCTCCAGCTCTCTTCAAAAGGAAAACGAGAGAATACAGAAATAAGGAGTGCTTTTCGGTGATAACAGGAGCCTGCAGACAGACCTTGGCACATGGCTGTGTGCCAGGCGCAAAGGCCAGATTCTGAATTCGCCTACTCCGGTGTAAATCCGGAGTAACTTCCTTGAATTCGGTTTATTTACGCAGATCTAAACACAGCCCTCACTGTCCTAACCTTGGATTCCTAGCATGTTTAGATGGTTTTGAAAACAACTTCAGCAAACAGTCCCGAGCTCCGTGCAGATTAAATCGGAGGCACAGTCTGCACTTCAGAAGTTTTATAGTTGTGTCAGGGAAGTGATTGCAAAACTTTGTTATTGATGTGACTCGGCTGGTAGAAGTCCTAATGTAAAAACAGTTGTATCGCTATAAAGCACTTTATACTGGTACAGCTTATTTTGCTTTGCTGGACCACTTTTATACCAGTACAAGCACTTTTATCCCAGTGTACTTCAGCCTACACCAGTGGCCATTTGTTGTTTTAACTATGCCGGCAAAAATGTTACAAGTAGACAAAGTTTATGACACTGCTGTTCCTTGTGCTCAAGTGTCTGTACAATATTTTCTTTGAGAGCATTTTAAAAAGTAAAACAGCTGTACCACTGGATTTAGCTGCAGCGTAATAAACCTCCAGTTCATCTTCACTCTCAGCTCATGAAATGTCTTCAGGCCTTTGTAAAAAGCCCTGTTCGAGACACCAGATTAAATACTAATCCTAGCAGGTCATGCATCTCTACTTGAGTTCATACCATCGAGCTCTGCAAACTTCTTTTTTTCACTTTTTTTTGGCTTTAAGTAAAGACAACAAATTGTTTCCTTAGTCTTCTTAGATGAGATAGCAGAAAAAAAAGATCACCATTTGAAAACGAAAATGAAAATAAAATCAAAATGCAGCTGCGTTATAATGCAACGATGGCATGCTCTTGAAACCCACATCCACACGTGGGCCCCAGGGGAAGGGGGGGGTGGGGGGGGGGGGGGGGGGGGTGCAGCCCTCAAACATCCATGCAATTATGCAATTGTCTCAGGTGTGACAGATTTGTATGGGCAATGTTTCCACTTACCCACTGGGCCACGTACCGGTCAAAAATTACATGTCTGCATATATCCAGGCAGAAGTGCAGCTACAGACCTGCCCCCTGCACACACACATATGTACCTGTGCACACAGCGGCACCCTACACCACTACGTGTGCACGTGTGTCTACAACAGGCATCGATTCCGCGGCTGACGTAGCAGCTGGGCACTTGGCACCGAGCGAACAGCAGCTCTCTTCAGGACGTACAATGCCGTGTTTTGGCTTTACAATGCAGCAAATGCTGGAATGTGCAATACAGGTTGCAAAAGCTGACAAGCTAAACAGTTCTTATTTGGCTCAGGGTACTTAACTGTCATATGTCTCTGGTACAATATGCCCTTTTGTCTAGTGCTCAGGCACCACTTATTAATCCTTTCCTTTGTTGTTGTTCTTTTTTTTTTTTTTTATTTCTCCTTCTGTGCATTTGTTTTGGTTTTTATTATCTTGAATATGTCAGCATGAATCATAAGAGATCCATCCCCACTTTAAATAGAGCATAGTTGGCCATTATAGTAAATCTGACAGTTTTGCCCTGCCCCGATGCTTGTGGTATGTGGTAAGTTTGTTACTGGCAGCATCTCCAGGTTACTTACGTGACCCGTGGTGTTAGTTCTAGACTTCCGTTTCATAAAATAAAATATAATAAAATGAATCAAAAACTCATTTCTCTTTAAAAATGTATATATTACAAACAGCAAAAAGGAAAGATTAAACACATTTTTTTTATATATTAACAACACAAATGGGACTCCTTTCAAAGAGGACTCACGGTGACTTTATCTGTAGAATGTTTCAGTGCTTATGCACTCATTTTGTAACAAGTGCATGCTGTATAGACTATATTGCCTGTATACTTAGATGGCGGGGGGGCCAAGCTGCTTTCCGTTGTGCACTGCAGCTTGTTTGGATGAAAAGTTACGCCTTTGATGCATTTTTATACTGTACATATTTGTATATATTAACTATATTGCCATGTTATGAACACAGATTTTGTTATATTTGCTTGTTTCTGTTTCCTACAAAAATTGGTCCATGACGGGGGATTTTTTTTTTTTTTTGTATAGAAAATATGCTTGTAATTTTTGTTTGTTTGTTTCCTTGGTCATCATCTTTTAATGGTTCATAAAGGAATTAGGGATGAGTTTTTGGAGGAACTGTGAGAAGCAAGTCTGTGTTTGCATGAGACCTGCCCAATTGCTGGCTATAATGGGGGGCGGGGGGAAGAGGGGAAATCTGAGTCAAGTTTTGCTTTTAAAGCATGCTTAGTCCCATGGGAAAACTCATACATGTACAATTATTCTCTTTGTATTTTATCTAATAGTGCCTGAATTTTTTTTTAATGTCTTCTTGGAGGAACAATTCATAATTGTCAAAATTTGAAACATTAGCTTAATTTTGTTTTCATGACCTCTCATTTCTCCTCCTTATTTATTTTGTTGCTGTTTATAATGGGCCCCAAGGCCATTTCTGACATTGCAGTGTTCTTCTTCCACATTAAGGATGTTTTTAAAATTACTAAGATTATTGAGCCAACAGGCTGTTTTAATCAAAACCATGTTTCACTTGGTTTTGATGATTATGAATGGTCCTTACAATGGAAAAAGCCCTTTCTTCTGGGAGGATTGTACCACCTAGTGGCCCAATAGATCCATCACAGATCTGCATCTTCCCAGTATTTGCTGTCTTGCTCAAAGCCTAGCTGGCAATTTTGCTTCAAATTATTTGCTTATTACAACTAACTTAAACTAAACAAATTGAAAATGTTAATGGTATTTTTTTCTTTGGTTGATTGCTAAATAAATTCGTATAATTTATACTAGAAGAGATTACTGCTTTTATTGTTTTGGGTTTCCCCAAACCAATTATTAACAATCAGGACTATGTATCTCATTAAATTTAAATCAGGTCAAACCTATTTATCTAAGGCCTTTTCTGATTTACAGGAAGACGCCTGTATTCCAGTGCATTTAAGATGTATTTCTGTGTATGATTTTGCAGCATAGAAATCTATCAACAGTGATTTTTTGTTCTTTATTTTTATCATTGCAAATACATTGTAAAAAAAAAAAAAATCCCTCAACTTTACCACAAAAAAAACCATTACTTTTTATGCCCAGGGATTTTTTTTAATAAAATCACTGCAGTTTTAGAACTGTAATTAAAGCCCTGAATAATAGATCACACATCTTTATCTGTTGTATTTAAAAGGAAAAAAAATAGCCCAAACTGTTCACATAATCCTGAATGCCTCATTTCCATAAAAAAGGTTTCTATACATATATTATTTACATTTTTAAACATGGTAATTCTTTCCTTTGTGGCATAAAATGTCTCTTTTCCACTGCAGCTATTGGAAAGCGACTGCTCACATCTGAAATGTTATCGTAATTTGCATCAGGAAACCCAACTGCAGACATTAAGGACTTGGGTGTGTTCAATTATGATTTTGCTGGAGGCTGTCCCTCATTTTAATGCTGCACTCATTGAACTACCTTTCTGAAATCTAGCTGATATGGTTCACCATAGACATGCTTCACAACATCATTAGCTTTGCAAATGGCTTCATTTCAGTCAATGCAGACTTCAGTTTTGGCCAATTGTAAAATGGAAATTTGAAAAGGAAAAAAAAAAAAAAACAGATGCACTTAAAACATGAAAAGAATTATTTATATGATAAAAAATATATTTAGATTTTCAAAGCACAAAACTGAACAGAAGTGCTCTTTTTATGCTTTCTGAAGATGTTACTGTTAAAAGTCTTTCTACATCAGGCTTAATAAATCTGTAATGACATTTGATGGATTGATTTTTGTGTGGGTTTTTCTTTTCTTTCTTTCCTTTTTCCACCCTTTCTTTCTCTACAGAGAAAGAAAAAGACTGACCTGGAGAGACTGTGGGAGTAAAAACCACAGGAATGTGCCTGTTTCAGTAAAACTCATGAATGATTTCTAGCAGCCTCCCTTCCCTTAAATAATAATCATTAAAAAAAAAAAAAAAGAAAAGAAGAAAAAAGAAAAAAGAAAAATCTAACAACACCACCCTGCGTTCGTTTCTACACATCCTTTTCGCTCCCTCATCTGGCTCCTCTGACCACTCCATGCCTGGGTTATTTATGATGTAATCTACAGCGAGGCATTGGGCTGCTGTCACACAAATTCAAGGCTCGCTAGCCATAAACCAGGCATGATTGAGATACCAAATACCCTTCTCTCAAGTGCTCCACCTCAGACGGATGGCTCTGTTTAACACTTAGTTTCCCTAAGTACTCCCTCGCTCCCCGTAACGCTCCCTCCGAACCGGGCGATGCCTCACGCGCCGAGTTCAGGAGCTGGCGCTGCTGCCGCACCACCATCAGCTGTTATTTACTGCAGATGAGGCAAAGCCAGCCGTGGTAGAGATTCCCAAGCCTTGTACTCATTAAATTTTGATGGGTACAGGATCACCTGTTAGCCGTGTTTAATTGCCACCTCTCCTCCTCGGGGTGATAAAAGAGGAGACGAGCGTAGCACCCACCTGGAGCCACCCTGCCAGCTGTGTGGTGGCAGCAACGCCACCCCTGGGCGCTGCTAGCTGTCCCCAAGCCATCCCAAAACCAACCCCAAGCCATCCCCCAACCATCCCCAAGCCAAGCCCTGCTCAGGGGCTGGCCCAGTCCAGCGTGGCAGGCAGGAGCCAGCAGGCACCGTCATCCCTCCCTTCTTCCTCAGCCGTCCCCACCGCCCAAAGCCAACCCACCTCCACCCGCCACCCTCTCACCTGCAGCCCAAAGGGACCATCCCGCACCCAGGGGCCGGGGGGTAAGAGCCACCCTTCCTCTTCTACACGCCGGGTAGTTTGTTAGCGAACACACTTAAGAGTCAGTGCCTTGGATCCTGCAATACAGACCTTTTTTTAAGTGATTTTTTTTTTTTTTTAAGGAATATATTGCACACATTTCAAGAAACCCCTCTAGGGTAAAATAAAAAATATATATAGATGGCTAAAATAACAAATGAATCATAAAACTTAGAGATGGAAAAGGACTATTAGATCATCCAATTTATCTTGCTGTCTGCCAATACAGGTTTGTTCCCTGCAGACCGCTCCCCAGGGCTTTGTCTCGCCTTTCTGACTTAACTCCAGCACGCAGGGTCCTCTGCCACTTTCCTGGGAAGAATAGTTAATGGTTTAGGTATGTCCTATAGGTACGGGGCCAAATCCTGGCCTGAGGGGAGTCTCACCTGCAAGGCTCACAGGCATCGACCCCGAATACTTGAATGGCTCCAGGAAGCAGCAACGCGCTCGCTGCTTGGAGCCGGGCCCACCTCCTGCCCTCGCACACACGTGCCAGAGCTCGCTGCCCCGCGAGGCCGTGGGGCCGGGCCCGTGACTGTGTCCGGCCCTTCCTCGAGGCCTGGGCCGGGCCCGCTGGGCAGGATTGGGCCTGGGCAGGATCAAGGGCTCAAGGGCTTACACAGGCTGCAGCGTTCCCGTGTCGATGGAGACAGCCAAAGCAGCTGTAGGCAGCTCTGGGAGGCTCAGGAGACCGCTCTGATTTATTCCAAGGGTTTGAACTTGCATCTTTTTTTCCCGTTTTTTTCCTTTTTTTTTTTTTTTTGTTGTTGTTGTTAATTATTGGTGATGCACTTCAAATGGATAAACAAACAAACAAACAACTAAAAGCAACCCTTCAGCTTCTCATATGGATGTTTTGGCTACAGGGCAACTTTGAAAGCTGGTTCAATTGTTGTTTTTGCTTTCATTCTTGCTGCTCCTTAAAACTGTCTCGATTTAATAAAAGTTAAATGTTTTCATAGGAAAATCAGGCTGGGTGGTTTGTGATTCTTTTATGTACAACACGTATATTACATTATTCAACAATCCAGGAATAAATTTAATTCCATCTACCTCTGCCGAATGCTTTACAATTTAAATAGCTGCTCTGCCCGTGAGGGCTGGGCACCGAGGGGAGGCTGGTTACTTTCACGGGGCACCGGGGTCACGGCACGAAGGATTTGGGGTGGGACCTCGCCGAGCCCGTGGGGCCGGGATTCTGCGAGGCACCCTCCGGAGCGCTGCGGAGCTCTCAGGTCAGTAAAGGACTGCACAGCACAACCAAAGGGCCAGCCCGCGGTCCCAGCGGGTAAGTGGCATCCTGCTGGGACAGGGAGCTGGCAGTCGGCACTGGGGCCACGAGAGGGAACCAGCAGCATCCATCGGCTGTGAAATTTAGGACGTGTGTGACGACTGAGCAGGGAGCTCTTTCAGTGTCGTCTGCTCATGCACTTGTGCTTATCTGCATCCGGGCTAAGCCCTTCAGTGCCTGCTTCGGTCATCCTGCAAAAGACACCTGAGTCCCTAAAACATTTCTCCGCATCACGTCTGAAGGGCCCCGGTCAGGGGAGAGGAGGCTTCTTGCAGAGATGGTCAGATAAACCTCAATGCTAACAAAAATATTTGGGAAACCAGAACTGGCTACACGCTAAAATATTTACTGCAATGGTACTGTCACTGAAGAGGTATTTACAGCATTTTTAATACCACCTACACAAAAGACATGCTTTTGCTGAGGAAATGGTACTTTTAGGGATGTAACATATTTGGAGAAGCTGTCTAAAGTGTAGCAATGAATGCATCTTTTGAAATATTGGCGAGTTTCTCTCTTACTGTTGGTTTCTACTGTGGTTAAACTGACCAGGGCTGCAACTTAGACATTGGGCATTCCAGGTGCTACTGCAAAATAAGCAAGGAATTCCATAAAGGAAGTAGTGTCCAGACAAACATACCTGAAATATGAAGGTTTTCATGGTGTTTGCCTTTTGTTTTGTTTGGAAATTGATGTTAGTTTTACATCAATACTCAACTTTAATTTATAGCGATGGAAGTGCAGCTATAGTTCCTGTTAACAGAGCTGACTCCATGCCAAAAAGTCCCTTTTGGTGGTAGACTATCACTGATCTTTATTTTTAAAGTGTTCACAAGTAAATTTACTGAATCTGGCTTTTTGAGCGTGCAGTTCAGTGACGTGGTGTAATCCAGGCATCATTAACATGTCCCAAGACTGAGCTTTATAATTGCAGTGCCAAAAATCACTGGCAATAAAACCACATTTATTTGTAACAGGACATTCAAGCGTTTCCATTTAGTTAACAAGAACTGAACAGCTCTACAAGTGTTCGAGAATTTTGTTGGCTTGTTTCTCTGAAGTAACTAATGAAATATCAATAGCTCTGGATAAACTCATCCCACAATACATTTAGGTTAAATGAAGAAAATGAGAAGCCCCTGAGCTTAGAAAAACAGCAGTGCAGCTAGGTTAGAGAAGGGGGAAATCAGTATGTGTTTCATTGTGTGTTGTTGCTTTTTTTTTTTCTTTTTTTTTTAATATAAAAAGACCATCTGTAAACAATTATGCTAATACTTTAAAGATGATCAGCTCTTAGAGTTTTGGAGTCAAACAGGAAAACAGCAAAAATTCTTATCGGGAAAGAAATTTTTCAACCTGAAAACAGATTCTGTCAAAACGTCAAAGTCCCAGATTTAGGTTCCGCTAAAAGAGAATTTTACAAGACCCAATTCGAACAGAAATGTTGAGTTCAATTACCTTTTAACTTCAAGTAACAGTTGCAGAGGGAGGGAGAGAAGAAATACAAGCCTAAACGCAACAATGAAGGTAAATCAAAAAGAAACAGAAATTAAGAAGTGCCAAACCTCATCTTAGTCCACCTTGGTGGAATGCCCAGAGCAAAGACACAGGGTTAATATTGAGAAGTGCGCTGTGACGATGCTCCGGCTAAATCGTGATTTGCAGTAAAGTTTACCAAAAAAAAAAAATGAGCCTGGAAAATGTGTTATCTAGACAATAAAGATAACTGAAGTGCAGAGCCATTTCTCCTTGTTCAACAGAACTGCAAACTGCAAACAGATGTACAAAATAACTTAGTCTGCTGGCTGAAAAGCTTGGCACTTTCCAGAGGTTTTGGTGAGCAGTTGTGGAAAGAAAATAGGAGGAAAAAATGCAACATTGGTGAAAATGTAATTCTGAATTAATTCTAATTTCATTCAGTTGTTCTGACCTTTTATTTTTCTGAAAAAAAAAAAAATAAATTAAGCTCAGTTTTGACACTGGCTTTACTAAAAATTACTTTATTTAGCAATGCTTTTAATTAGTTTTTTGAGACTATATATATATACACATATATATTAAAATTTCAGGTGAATTCTAAACTGAAGTGACATATTTCATGACAAAATGAAACTGTTTTTTTACAATTTGAAGCAAAGATGAATTTTTTACTTTAAATCAAAACTCTTTCCTGATTTCCCAGAACTATCAGAAAACCAAAGAGTCTGTTGCTCTCCCAGCTCACACAGGTAATGCGGGCTCCTCCTGTTCACTACTTCCCACTTGTTCCTGTACCTACACCGAAGGTGGAGGAGATGAAATCACAGAGGGGCTCTTTGCAGGTGATTGTTCAATGGACGAAAAATCAGTAATTGCATTAGGTCATGACATTCATAGAGGATGAATGAAAACATTTCGTATGTGCAAAATTAATTTTAAATGCCACAGTATTGCACAATTATTAGCCCAGATTTGCTCATGAAAAGTCGTGTATTAGAGATTCAGACAAATAGTTCTCATAGTGATGTGTAACACATCATAAAATACATCATTTAATTAATCATAAAACCAAATATAGGGGTAGCTAGCAGCTAAACTGCACACCAAATCTGCTCTGTAGCAACACATTTTGGTAAATATTGACAGGGTGAGAAGACAAAATCAGAGACAACATTTATATGTCTACTGATTTCCTTGGGTTCTTCTCAATTGTCGGTGAAGTTTTCTGGTTATCCTACAATTTCTGCTACACAAATTATTTAAATAGGTCAACGCCTTTTTGCACGTATGGTGTGTTTGGAGGCAGCTCTACTTGTTTTATTTGTATCTACTTTTATGCACTTGCTAATTAATTTAGGAATCTGAAGTCAACTTGGCCTTAGATGCAGAGCCCTCCCCGTAGGCTAGCTGCTGGCTGGTGCCCGAGCTCTCCTGGTTAGCTGCTCCCGGCGCTCCTCTTTGCCAACACTGCCATCTAATGCTCAAACGCTCGCTAAGCTCTCCCGAAGAGCCCGATTCCCTTTCACGCATTACCTTCTCTCTTGGTTAAAATGCTGCTGAAAGCCATTGCATTGTCACTCTAGAGAGACAGGGAGAGAAACCCACAATGCACTCCCTGAGAGAAGAGCAAGGAGTTAACTCCTTTCCATGGACCCCTAATGATACATCAAAGAGCTGGAGATCGTCAAGAGTGAAGCAATGGGAAGAATATCCCCCTCTGCCAACACAGAGAAGCCAAGACCATGGTATATCTTAGTCAAAACCTGCTCCATGGAGCAAAGCCTCACCCTTCACATGCCCATCCATGCTGAGGAAGGCCCAGCCTTTTGCTGGGCAGACAGCACCACGTAGACCCTTGCTTTGCCGCTTTCAACCCTGTTGTGAGAACTTCTGGAGGCTGCAGAGCCCTGCTAAGCCAGGAGGGTGATAGCCATGGTATTGCACTGAGGGACCTACAGATAACCTCAGTGGAAACAGAGGGAGGAAATCTCAAGGAGCAGTGCTATCTAAATCCAGGGTTTCCAAAGTCCACGCCTCATTATTCTGCAGAAGAATCCAGCTTGGTCCAGACCTAAGCACGTTACTTTGCTTTCATATTTACATATACAGAAGGAATATAGAGCTGCTGTATCTGCCCAAAGCAGATACAGCTCATCTCATCTCAAGTAGATACAGAAATAAAATTAAGAACGGTTGATCTGGGAAGATACTACACCCTTACATTTAACTCTTGAAAGAAAGTGATGCTGTACTTTCAAGTCTGGTCAAACCAAAGACCAGTGTGTCAGTTTAAACAGTGATAACTTTAAAAAAAAAAAACAACCTTGTGTTGTAGTGCCATGCTCAGCCCAGCAGACAGCCCACTCTGGAGTTACGCACTAACAGCTCCTGTTAACCACTGAGTTTTGCAGTGTTTTACACGTGACCCAGTCCTGGACTTGGATTATCTATTGGTAATGAACTCCAGACTAAATAAAAATTGCATTTCACATAACAGACCCTTGTCACAGATAACAGTGCAAGTCGAAATGGACACTCTTGTAATTAGCATGTAGTTACTCAATCTGTATAATTACACATGGTAATCATGCTGTTGCATGTTTGGAAATGCTAGATCTCATTTTCTCTACTAATCCTAAATCACATGAACATCTTCTGTAGGAACTACTACTTTAGATGTTATGAATTAATATTAAGATGAAATTGAATTAAATGTACTGATTTTAATGTCATGAATGCACTCATAACTATTTTTTCCCCTGAGAACCATCTGCAATTTAGAGACTTGCTAATCCTAATTAAATGCACTTTTCTTAAGTGTGTGCAAATGAACAGAGAAATCTGCTCAGTAATGCACTTTCATATTTTCCTCTTTTACTAAAAAGGGGAACAAGAAACTGTTTGGTGATTTAACACTAGAACTTCCTAGTATGAGAAAATTAATGCTGCTGCTTCGTAGTTGCAAGACATGGTCACCTGAATGTGCCTTAAGTGTAACTCATTAAAAGTATGGAAGGTGCCTCAAACATTTATATTTAATCATCCAAGTGATCTGAACAGTTATTGCTGTAGAGAAACGCTTTAGTTATACATTCCAGCATTTTAGATAGCGCTTTCAAGTCCTCTAGTAACACCCTGCTCGGAAGAAACAAACGGCACTCATCAGGTTATTGGGCAAGCCAGTTACCACAGGGCTTCGCTGGCACCAGGATAGGAATGACAGCAGACCACACAGTCAGGAGCATATCGCACTAACCCCTCAACTAGAACAGCTTTAATCAGCACCAGCACTGAAGACACACCCCAAATTCATTCACTGGTTCTTTTTTTTTTTTATGCTGTGCCCCCCCCCCCCCCCCCCCCCCCCCCCGAAAAGGCTATCCCCCAAACGATAGCCATGGTTAACAGTAAAGATGACTTGCAAAGCTCACATCTGTCTTATACTCCCCTCTACCACACTGCTATTCAGCACTGCACAGGAATTTAGCAGCAGCAATGTTACCCCAAGCCTAGATGAATATCTTCAGCAGCAAGACTCCAAGACCCCTCATGTGTACACCACAAGCACTGTAGGGACTCACTAGTCCCAAAGCAAGTGACAGACCTACATATATCTACATATCACATCATTTTGTTAGGCTCCCACTTTGAAGTTTCTGTTCTCCCCACCAGCACTGCCTTTTCTTTAGTCAAATCAGCCTAGCCTACCTCCACAAGCCTTAATCACAGCCACCAGTGCCAGCCTAACATAAGAATCAAAAGCTTAATCTGGGATGCCACGGAGGCACTGGTCACCCCTACGTGCCCTTAAATGAAGTTAATTTATAATGGGGATCTCATCTGAGGGGTTCTCTTCTCTTGAGAATGAGTTGCCTTTGACAAGTCTTTTCCAACTGTCTTCCCCAAACACCTAATCTGGTTTTCAGAGACTGTCAAAGGCAATGCTGGTTAGTCAAGCTCCAAGAACACATCAGATCTAGATTCTTTTATTTTTTTTTTCCCAGAAGGCTTAAGCCCTTACAAATTCTGAATCTTCAAAAATAAATTAAAAAAAAAAATCCATGCCCTTACATTGTGGTAACAAGAATGGGTATGTATACAAGAACTCTGTTTTTCTTAAAGGAAGATAACTGAAGAGGAACAAAAGGTTTCTTCTCTAGAGTTGTCCTCTAAGCCTCAGCCAGATTTTCTAGGAAGTGACTCAGTATTTTCATGAGAGCAACTGAACAGGACATGAATTTGGGTTTGGTTATTGGCAGGTCCTCCTTCTTCCCCTCCCACAGGGGTCTGAGTATGATGAAAGGTCAAGAGAATATGAAATTCCATCCAACTAATTTTAATCTTTAAAAACAAGACACAGAAACCAGTTTTGCAAAACACCAGGTCTATATTTACATCCACATGTAATAATATACTCAACTAAAGTGAAATACATCATAAATTAAATGAGTAATGTGTGCCTACTGCTTGACAACTTCTGGTTTCAACAATTAAAATAAAACAAAATGGAATGAAATAAATACATAAACAAAAAGAAAAAAATCAACAATTTGTACCTCTATATATGCACTGTTATCTCCAAAGAAACATACAAAACCAGTAGTATCCCAATAGTTAATACTGATGGGCAAAGTGTATTCTGAAGTACAGGGCTGGGCTGCCACGAAATAGAGTCTTCATGTCCATTTTTCCATTCAACCCCCAAGATATCTACTAAAAAGCCTTGAGGGAAACTGTACCAGCATGAAGGAAGATTAAAAACACATCTTAGGTCTGTTTGCTTAAACATCTTAATACAGCCCTGTACATGTTTTAATCACAGAACCCCATAAGGTACATAGATGATAGTTACAGCATGCATTCTATAAGACTCATTGAAAGATCACGCAAAAAAATAGATTAACCATTTTCCAAGTGAATCCATCTTCAAAAAATAGGCTATAAAAGTGCAAAACTAGGAAAACAAATCTAGATTATGTACATATGGCTCAGCTTATGAACAGGAAAGAAGGTAAATAGTGTACAATTTCCTGATACACAGCACTTCATTACATCGCCAGTTTACAGAGACATTAAAATTAGGTCCCATATTCAGGAACTAAGACATACAACTGGAACATCTCAAGTTGCATAATGAAAAAACAAGAGTTTCTAGGTTTTGCTAGTTTACATTTGCTGTTTGAGGGAAGAGAGCAAAATGAACAGTGCAAAATTTTTCTTTATTTTTTGTTTTACTAAAATATATGGAAGTCAAAGCCAGGTACAGAAGAAATTAACTCTTAACTACAGGCTTTATGAGAAGCAACTAGGAACGCATGTCAAATACACAGTTCTGCTTTACTGGCTGGAAACTGGCCATCTTCCCTTTAGGAAAAGTTAAACTGCATGTGCATTAGAAAGAACTCTTGTTGTCTTCACAAAAAATATAAAAGGAGATATTCTCCTATTAACAGGTTATTCCTTACTCATTTTAAACACCCAGTAGATGCTAAAAACAGACATCAAGAAGCTTCCAAGCACAGTCAAGCAGGCTACACCATAGCCACATCCCTTTTTGAAGTCTGTAGATCCCATATTCATGTTGCCAGCCTGTTTGTTTGTGACTTGATAGTTTGGACAAAGGTGCAAAGTAGTTTTCCTCTAAATGTAACTGTACGGAGTTTAGTAGAAAACTAAACATCTGAAACATTTAGATTAGTATCGTTTCTCATGCAAGTCCTAGGTATTTTCTGCTGTAAAAGTTTGTACGTTGCTAGAGATGTTCACTTAAGAAACTTCTCTGAAGAACAGCAACCAATGCCAAAAGAGGAATCCAACCGTATTTCAGGAACACCACACTGACAAATTCAAATGTCAAGTATTGCCTCATCCACGCCTCTAAAAACATGCTGAAAACAGCTCCAGGAAAGCAGATCCCTCCAACACATTATGGTCCTAACATATACAAGGCAGATCAGCTTAACATCAGCACCGTTGCTTTGATGTTCACAACATTTAGAAACTGGACAGTTTCAGACAGTTTATTTGGAAGTTGTTTCAAGAAACTAACATAGTTCAACAGAAAAAAAACATTTGAGAAACTTTCACCTTTATGAAAAAGGAGCATTAAGCCAACAGGATTTCAACTTCAGTATTTACAGTTTACCTGAGGTGCAAGGATTATATATTCTTTCAAAGAAACTCTTTTCAGCAGCGCTCAAGTATGTAAAAATATAATTCCTACCTAATATTTGGTCAATTAATTCTAATGAAAAATACTCAAAGTCAATGTCAAGATATACATTCTCCACACACCTTCATAACCCAATTGTTTAGACTACTTTTTATGGCTATTTGGTACAAAATGTTAACAGAACCAATATTATAAAACTGTAGTGTTTTTATATACAGTACAATCACAGCTTAGTTCAGTAGCTTTCACCATTCATTTTCCTCAAGGGATGAACTGCAGATAATTCCATAGAACATGCACTTGTGTCCTTAAGACCTAGAACAAATCAAAAAAATAATGTTGGTGTTGTTTGTGTTTTTGTATAAAACTATAAAATACTGTAACACTTTGTTCAGAAGGATGCATCTTTAAAACAAAAGAGTTTAATCTGCACCCTTGCATAAATGTATTTTGAAATTACTATTGCCATACACAATTTGTATCTTCTATTTCATAACAAATAAAAGCTGGCAATCAAGTCTACTTTTGAAGACACTCAGGCCCCAAGTAGAAATACAGGCAGGAAATTGAGTTAGCTTAAAAGCAGAACTAGGCAAAAATATGCTTAGTGGGGGACAATAAAAGCAGTAAGATTAGAAGACTATCAAGAACTAAAGCAAAGTATTTTAAAAGCTGTCAGCTAGAGGTCAGACAGCTCCGCTCCCCAGATACATAAAAATCTTTCTACAAAAGCCTGCATGCTGGTCCAGGTGCTGTAGCACTCAAGATGTATCTGCTTAAATTTCAATGAGGAAAATGATCTGCAGCTTCGGTTTAGAAGCAGCATACGCATTTATTTATAGTCTTATAGAGTGCTTATCTCCTTAGCAGCTAAGAATGTTGTGAACACAATGGAATTGAAAAGTTCTGAGATACAGCTACAAACTGCAGAGATGAAGCATAGGAATTCAGAACACCAAGCTAATTCTTCTCACTTGACCTGTTTCCCTAAGAGGCTACACCCATCCCTCAGCCAAACAAAGGAAAAGCTATTTGGAACAACTGCTCCGGTACACAAAGATAAACTGTCAAGGAGCTAGCTATCAGGAAACCCTTACTTCTCTATGAAATAATCCAAGAGTCTTGTCTGAGGCAATCCTCACAGTCTTCAGAAGCTGTAAAATGAGTAATGTCTACATCTTCAGGAAGGACTAACCAAGATAACCTCTCAGGGACTAATAGGATTCATGAACTGTGATAACAGGCACTTCCTCACTTCCAGTTCTCTGCACGTTTTTCCCCCGCCCGCATATGCTGACTCGAGAGGAAGGCCCTCTCATTGAACAGTTCCCACTAATGCTGTATCTAATTAATATATTTATCTATTGTTAGGACTTCCATTTCTTTTAGGAAAGGAGCACATATACATTTTTATGCAAAGTAAGCAACTGCTGATATTCAAAATAACTAATGCTCTATGAGTATTCGGTTCAATTCCTAAAAGGAGTTTGTACTTTCAGCTGTTCTGGTTCATACTTTCATAACCTCTCATCACACTGTGCAGCAACGTTTGATGTTATGAGTACATAATGCAATATTTAAGTAACAATTAGTTCAAAAGGTTTGTTTACCGTTTCTTGAAGTAAATGATCAAGTCTTCTTGTCACTTGGTCGAAAGCGTGCATTGCCAATGAAACTTTCATAACTTCGTTTTTGTAGCATGCTGCTAGATAAGTGTTGGTATGACACTGATCTCTTTCCTGACAAAAATAAATTTAGAGGAGTTAATTTATTTCCTGCTAATCTAATTGGTCAGACATTCAGTTGTGAGGACGAGCAGGGCCCAAGACGATAGCTACTGCTAGTCCTATTAAAAGGTTATAGAAAATACAATATCCAGAACTAAGACAAGGAGAAAAATGTAAATGTAAAAACTAAGTTTTAAGCTGCATGTCTACCATGCTAGGTTTTGTTTATTTTACTTGCAAGAAAGAAATATCTTTGCTTAACTCATCATACAGTAGGCTTCACTTTAAGAAGGTAAGTGCTGCAATACGTTCTATAGCATGATGCCTACATGTCCATTTCCCATATTTGTTTGAAAATCAAATTCTTAAATGTGTATTTGAAACAAAAAACAAGTGTGCTGCATTACTGCCTTCATATATTATGTGAAATTTGTAACACTTTAAATAAGCATATACATCAAGAACTTTAAGTAATTTTCAGTCTAGTATACAGGTAATTTTATATTTATCTGAGACCATTAATTCAGATTTATATATGTGAAATCAATGCATGTTCCATATCAAGTCTTATTAGCTTAAGCAAGCAGTCAAAAATCACTTCATAAAATAAAGGAAAAAAAGCCAAGAATCATTATTCCCACAGGATACAAAAAGCCCAACTGCCATCCATATTCCATGAAAGCTTTAAATGCAGCATTGAAAAAACCTAGCAAGCTTTAATTAAATTAAAATGGCAAATTTAAATTAATATTTCAACAGAATCTACAAAGCCATTGGAGTGTGTCGTGAGCAATTGTCTTTAATTTGCAGCCTCTGCCAGATCAATCAGCCAACAGGTTATCCTTGATAGCATGTTGCCATTGCAAAGGCAAGTAATTTGAAAATAACACAAACTGAGTGGTTTCAGATCGTTTCTGTCTCTTCAGGGCACCACGGAGTGGCACAGCTTACAAGCAGTAATGGAAGGCATCATGCTTTAATCAAGTTTGCCAAGTGGAACATATTCTCATGACAACTTGATCCAGCATTAAACATGCAGCATAACATGTTCATAGGACCTAAATAACGTTGCCACAAGGCACACAGACCCTTAAAGAAAGGTTTTGGGCGTGTTTTTATAATATCACCAGGGCTGAATAAAATGACTACAGAAACCTGCGGGCCTACACCTGCAGTACTTTGCATATGACATCTCACAAAACACCTCTGTAGGGTTGCAACTCCAAAAAAACAGAGGTACTTCAGCTTTTTTTTTTTTGAACCAAAAAAAGAACGTGCAGAAACTTTCATCTTTAGTGTCTCCACCCATGTTAGAACTCTAATACCGAGAAGTTTACTTGTCTGCTACCCATAACCTTCTCAAAAACATCAAGGTTTGGTTTCATTTGTGTACTTCTGGGCAGAATGGTTGGAAAGCCGGGAAATTAGCCTTAAAAGCCTACATTTTATTGCACAAGGCTTTTATTGAACTTGCTAAGAAAATCTACTGAAGGGGTTTTGTTTCACAAGTCTTTCCAACGTAGGTAACAGCCATAAAAAGTAGCTCCTCTTGCCCTGAGATGGCACTGGGCAATGAACAATGAAATCTTTATTTCTATGACAATGGTACTGCCAAATTAGTTGTAGCCATAGTTTTGAGAACTTTACATAGCAAAAAACAGTAAAAAGTTCTTGACTGTGGGCTACTGACTCCAAGCTCATACTATAGAAGAGGAAGAAAAGCCTACCACAGACTTTTCTGGTAGACAGGTGGAGCTTTCAAAAAGAAGAACAAGGTGGATTCCAATGAAGTCATTGTTTAAAAATAGTATTGCATCAACTGCCACTTCCACAGGCTGGCTTCACTAAGAATCCTGGCAGAACAGAGCTTGTCTAGTCCTGAAGTAGAGGAGACGGGAGGGGCAAGACACTGGAGAAGGGCAAGACACTGGCCCACCAGCTAGTCCTTGGGGTACAGACTTCCCAAAGTGGTTGAAGCTACAACGGTTATTTTTCCCCTCATGTTCCCACAAAAATTAACAGGGGTTTATACAATATCATGAGATTCTCTAAAAAGCCTGAATGTTCTTAGCTGCAATTAACCATTAATAAAAAGCCTTGCAAAGTGCTATAAATTCCACAACTGCATGAATGACTTCTGTGCACAGAAAAGACAGTTAGGAAAAGAAAAAGTATTTAATTCTCTCAAATCACTAGGAACCAAGAGGCAGTAACACTTCTCCCTGTGTCTGTCCCTCTGCTTTCTGTGTGTAGCAGTGCCCATTCCACATTCCTCTGTGCAATTCATTGCACACAGACAGCACTTCACGAAACCAGGAATTAACCCTGCTGAAGTGGCTGTGCAATGCGTCAGCGGAGATGCTAGCTTTTCCTTTATCCTTTCCGTAGCTAGGCTGGAAGCAGTGCTATAACACTTCCCTTCGTCTTTCCCTAACCCACTAGCAAGCCCACAACTTTAATACACACAAACAGAACAGAGTGAACAGAATTTTTTGCCACGTAACTAAATGCAAGTAGCGCTTTGCAGTTTGCTCTGACCTAGGGTAACATAACCCTGCTTGTTACGAACCCAGACTACCTCTGAAGAGTAATCTTGCTTCTTCTAGAGAATGGGAGTATTCACAGAGTTGGAGTACTCAGCAGATACCTTCAGACTACAGAGCGCACACATGCACTATTCACTTCTATAACAGGATCTTCATTTCAAAATTGAAAGTCCTACATTTAAGGCTAAATCCATACCAGCCTCAGCTAAAAGTCATAAATATCTTCTACAAATAGTCAGACAACTGCTTAAATATCACCTAGCGCCTTTTAATCTTGGCCTCCTGCTAAGTTTTGCAAGTGCTAAGAATGAAGCACAAAAAAAGTCTCAAAATTACCAGTTTTCCAAATACAAAGCATTTATCTCTGCTAGATTAAGCATTTTCCCCAGTAAAGCATTACTACTTAGTGCAATGAGACACCATAGCAGAAATATGTTGTCTTAACGAAGCATTCTGTTCCTACTAAAACCTAGACATTATAAAAATCCACTGAATGATAGAGGTTTAAGATTTACATCATAGTTTGTGATTTTTAATACATTGTTTTCTGCAATGGAAGAGAACAATTGTCTATGAGATATTTTTTTGTTGTGTGGGTGGTTTTTGTTTATTTTTTAGAGCTTCTATTAATATTCCAGATTGTCCAAGATTTCTTGTAAATTAAGCAGAAAGGCCCATTCCATATCCTGGATTAGTCAGCATGTCTGGAGGGCTCTGATGAGCAAACAATACATTTTTGACATCAGAGACCCATGGGGAAGAGGGCAGAACTCGAGGAACTTTAAATCCCTCTTTAAAATTTAGAACTTACATGTCTTATTCCCCAAGACAGGAGTCTGCTGAACCTGGATTTTAAGTTTGAAATCCAAGCATTAACCAGACTTGATGAAATACTAAAAATAGCTTTATTTTCTCTATTGAAATAAAAACAAATGCATAGTGATACTTGAAACATTCACCTTCCTTTGTAATGTTATAAGACACTAACTAGGAAGGAGATACGGTACCTTCTACTGTAGAGCTGGTTACTTGGCCATTGCTAGATCCACAAGAACTGTAAAGTGATCCAGAGCTATATGGCTCATAGGATTTGAGAACAGTCAATACATTAGGAGAGTCAACATCATCCGAATTCAGAAGCCCTTGTTTGGTTGGCAAAACAGAGGATGCAGGTTTGGTGCGAGAACATTCCTGAGGTAGCAGATTTGCATATCTGTTTGCAACACGAAATCTGCTTGTTTCGTATCTTCTGTAATTAGCCACTGCACAGTCAGCTTGTTCAATAACTAACACGCTATGTTTCATTCTTTTAGAAGACGTTTCACCATACTCTAGATTTACATTGCCCACAGATTTACTACAAAGATAGTCTCTTCCTCGATGACAGGGCCAGGCAGATTCATTTAGGTGAGAGTCAAGAGCCCCATTCATGCTGCTGCTCACTACACCAGATTGAGACACTGTGACATTTAGAGCTTTTACTTTAGATTCAGCTCTTTTTACTCTGTCCAATACTGGAGAGATACTGGAACTGGAGTGCATTTCTTGCTGAGGTTGTCTATAGTTATTTGCCTGAGCTCCAACATTACTTGGCTGTTTATGAAACTTGAGGTTACTCGGGGCTGTGCTGCTTGAGTCAGTCACGGCAAAGAGAGGGACTTTGTTCTGTGGAGGGTGGCATTGCTTAGATTTCCCTGTTTGCAACAGTTTTTGCTGTGTAGATGGGGAAGCCTTACTTTTATTAGGATTAAAGGACAAAGGAAGCACATCTTTACCAAGCAGAGCTGGAGGGCATCCAGTGCGTCTGGCTTTAGCTAGAGCCTTGTTTCTATAGCCGTTTTTGTTAACAGTGTCAGGATTGTACTTGTGCATCAGCCTCTGGTGCATCATTAGGACTTCTGGGTAGAATGTTCTGTAAGTACAAAATGGGCAGGTGCTGGGTGCTAGCAGGCCTCTAGCAGTTGAAACCACTGAACATTCTTGTGAAGTCCCAACAGATAAGTTCAAGGGCATTTCTTGAGAGTCCGCCATATGTTTGTGTTTGTAGTTTTCAGGGCACTCTCGCATATCACTCGCATTTTTTCCATCCTTAAAAGCACAAACGTACTGGACATCATCTCCCTCCGATTCCACAGAAGCCTCTCTCTCTCTTTTATGTGGAGCACAGGGCTGAACTTCCTTTGTTTCCTTCTCAGCCTTTAGTTTTTCCAAGTGAGGAGCGGACATATTCTCATGCATTTGATTCAAATTGTTACAAATTGAACGCTTGTTCAATTCCCTAGAATCGTTTTTCATTCTTATAAGGACTGTGCTGCCTATTGCGTTATTCAAGGACAGAATTTCCTTTTGCTGCTTTGCAGGTGGGCAGCCCTCAGCATCTTTGGCACCATCAAAAAGCCTCTTCAAATTTTTGGTTTCTTGAGCACCATCAGCAGCCAGCAAGAGCTCCGTCTCCTGACTCTGCAATGAAACTTTGCTGTCACCTTTCACGTCTGCTGCACTATCAGCTTGCTTGTCCTTGTGATGCCTCTCTAAATGATACCTCAGTGAAGTTTTCTGTGCTGCTGCGTACTCACAGAATTCACATTTGTACGGTTTTTCACCTGAAACACAGTTTTATCAGTAAATCAGTTTGATGCAATTTGATTTGAAGTCTTGAATACAATTAAAGACAGTAAAATAGCTTTTTCTTTCCCCTTTCA
This sequence comes from Anser cygnoides, assembly GCF_040182565.1. Lineage (NCBI taxonomy): Eukaryota > Metazoa > Chordata > Aves > Anseriformes > Anatidae > Anser > Anser cygnoides. The sequence goes on along the minus strand of NC_089888.1, from coordinate 7,312,053 downwards.
CATAAACTTAAATCCCAAACTAAGTCATTTAAACTACTACATCTCACTACTTTTGCTAACTACAGTGACATCTTCTGGTTCTGATGAAGATATTTTCCACATGTTCCCTATGTATGGAGATGGTAGCTGACAATATGTTTGGCAGAGATAAGCAAGAAGTACAGCTGTGGGTCAGCTCCAACAATTTGTAGTCCTTGATCATACCACAAGTATGCTATTCAACAACACAAACGTTACAGTTCTTCTATAAATAGAGCTGTTTCAAAAGAAACATGGGCACGTATTAACAGAAGTAGGAAGAGTTTGCTTGGCTACAGAAAATTAAACTGAGGAATAGACAACTTTTTTCCCCAGGTAGTAGCAACTAACAGAAAACCAACTTAATACTTGGAAGGTAGAGGGGTTTCTTTTGTTTGTTTGTTTAAAAAAATCTTTTTGCTAGACTGCCAAAAGCAGGAAGAATTCTAAGTTTTAAAATACAACAAGTATTAAGAGTATAATATAATTAGCTTTATTCAAAAAGATTTACAGTTAGGTAAATAACAAATTAAGAAATTGCAATTGGAACTTTCTCAGCATTAGAGAAAACTTTTTAACATCAGAAATTGTTAAGGTAACTTCCGTTTTTCTTAAGCAAAACCAAATATTCCGTCCTATTGGATTCAGCAGACTTTCTTCCCCTCCCACAAAGCTGAAGCCCATTTACCTGTATGAGTTCTGAGATGAATATTGAGGTAATAATTTGAGCGAAAATACTTTCCACAATAGCTGCATTCTCTGGAGGCTCCAAGGTTTTTAACTTTTGCTCTTTCCAAACCATCTTCATTTTTATCTTTGGGAGAAAATATAGCTATATTATGAAGAGCAAATGCAAGTTTGTAGTCCCTTTCAAAACTATAAACAACTATCTTAGTTGTCTTTATTAAGGACAAAGCACAGCATGACGAACCATTGTCAACTCCTACAGCCTGTGAGCATCTTTGGCTCTGCACTGGTGCATGCGGGATCAGAAAGCCAAATAGTTACGTAGGTTTCCAACTGTGTCAAGTAATGCTGCAGTTAGTGACTGAAATGAAGAAGCCCCAGAGAACAAACAAGATGTAAAACTTGACCTCAAAGAAGAAAAAACATCTAATTATCTTTAATGATCTGCAGCAGAGAATGGCCTATGTCAAAACTTCACGGAGGTTATAAGCTGTATTCTTATCTTAAGGGGAACGCTTCAATCAGTGGATCATTTGGGCTGCAAACCTGCTCTCAGCACCGTGACACAACACAGGGACTTGTTCTGCAGGAGGAAGTTGGGGAGGAAGACTGATTCTTTTCTTTAATAATTCAGTGCTAATCAATGGAGTGCTTGCCTGTATAACAGCCGCCTTAGCTTTGATGAGCAATCTTTCACTAGAAGCACGAATGGTTAAGCTTCGACAAACAGGAAAGTGTCGGGGTTGCTAGTTCTGAGAGGCATGTTTTCAAGGAACAAATTCACAGATAAACTGTTTTCACTCAAGTGTAAGCAGCAGTAATTACCACTGGAGGGCGGCAAGTACAGCACAATGTCTGAGAAGAAAGGGGAGAAAACTTCCACACAAGACACCAGGCAAATCAACATGATTTCTTTGGCAGGTTGAATTGTAAAGACATCAAGACAACTTCAGTAAAATACCCAAGTCAGAGCTAACTAGAATGCTACAGCGGGAATAGAAAGAAGGAAACATTTTCCTTGACTAAGATGTTAAAAGCCATGACAGACAGCTTAAAATGGTTCTCTGCAGTTCCTATGTGTTGGAAAGCTTCCATACTGGAAATGCTAAGCATGGCTAAACTCTGGCTAAGAAGAGCCATAGCTGTTTTAAACAAACAGATAATGTCTCAATAAGCATGACTCAGCATCACACAATGAGAGCTGTTGTCGTTTTGGACAAGACCGAGAAACAAAACAAGCAAGCTAACATTAGGTAATGATTTTATTCCTTTATTACTGGAGGCAAAATAAAGGGCTGCACATTACCAGAAACGGAAAACTCAGTCGTGCGTGCCAGGACATTCTGTACATTATGTCTTTTCTTGAGATTATGCAAGTGTCTGTTCTTTAAAGGCAGACTCAAAACGTGTCACACACAAGAGTGCTAGATTAGCTACAAGTCTTTTTGCTACTCCATTTTGTCCCCAGACATGCAAGCTTTTTCAATTAAGGAATCATTTAGCATCACTATCACATTTTTCCTGAGACAGTGAGATTCAAAATTAGTCCTGGGTAACATAGATTGAGTCCATCTCCTCTGTCAAAGAGAACTGCTAGCAACCCTTCATGGAAAAGTAGTTAAATATATTCCTCTTACATATAGTGTCCACATATTATTAATAGCCTGTATGCTTGCCTTTACACAACTAATTTAAAGTTGTTTGTTCTGACATTTAGCCTTTCAAGTTACATACCCTTCAAAATAAGCATGCAAACTGCAGATGGATAGAAAAAAAGTTTGATAGAAAAAAGTTTGGAATTATTCTTCACTTCTCAGGATCCCAATAGCTGCTAATCTTGAGCACTGGACATTTTTCTGCCCTTTCTTACAAGATGCAGAATAAAGTGTGAAAAATGCAATGACTTCAGAAATATTACTTGTAAAATCATGTGCTGGACAAGAATGTAACTGATAATGCAGTACTCAAAAATATTCAGTAAAACTATGAATCTTACAGGCGTGTGGGGGGACAACACTAGACAGATTTTTTCTAGACAGATTGTTATTAAAAGTATTTCAATTATTCAAGAAACCCAAATCATAACTGCAAGAAGGCCCAACACAGCTTCAAAGATCTTAAAACATTGCTGTTGGAACAATCATTTCCTTCTCTCTTTTCCCCTTTTCCCACCATAGCATTTCGTACCTCAGGGCAAGTTTTGAAAAAGATATCTGAGAAAGACTAGATCCATTTTTGGCTTTAAACAGCTCCTGAACTGTATAGCAACAGCCAGTTCAATCTCATGTCTCAAAAAAGCTGCTCACCTAGATTAAGTGTTTCCGGAAGGCCGTCTTCAGATCCATCTTCAGACCCTCCTTCCATTCGCTCTGCTGCTCCATTTTCATCCAGACTTGCCATTATATCATTACAGCAAGTCCTCGAAGCAGCTGAAGTCTCTCCATCAGTCCGTCTGTCTCTCTTATGCACTCTGGAATGAAGGACTAGCTGGTGGTATGTTCTGAAGGCTTTACCACACTCTGAACAGTGTGTTGGTTTCTCTTTGTTCTGGGACAATTTAGAATCCATCTCCATAGAAGGCACTTCACCACTGGGATGTTTCAATTTGTCTTGGGATAAGTTACTATTCCCTGTATAACTGCTGTTTTTATTTACTTTTGACTTCCCTGTAGTTTCAGTCTGGCTACCTTTACTTGCATTCCATATTTCACCAAGTTCTTCTTTATCAGAAGAGGAATCATCATTATCTGTACTTCCTTCTTGCCCTGGTTCTTTAATTTGGCCATGCCCAACTGCAACTTTACCTTTGGTAGCCAGCTGCCATGCTTGATATGTATTGAATGGATCTAGTTCAGCTATCCATTTCACAGGTTTTTGTGATTTGTCATTTTCTGAAACCAAGTTTGGTCTTAAATTCAAGAATCGCAGAAATTCTTCTCTTTGAGTTGTTTCTTCTGGATTAGATTCACCAGTCACTTGGGGACTTTCACCATTGGATACTGATTCTTTGGTGTGCACTTTACTGTGCTCAATTAGAGTCTCTTTATTGAGAAATAGGAAGCCACAAACCATACAAATTTTGTAAGGTGACGTTACATTTTCAGTTACATGCTCCTGCACCACCTCATTTATTGTTATGGGGCTTTCAGAACCTTGTTGGAGCTTGTTTCTAGAACCTGGCTTTCCAGTATGAGTTCTCATGTGATTTTTGAGGAACCACGGCTCTTTAAATCTTCTTCCACATACATTACACCAATATGTGAAGGAATCTTTATGCTTTTTCATGTGCGCCTCGACATCAAAAGCCTCATCAAATGTTTGTCCACAAACTTCACAACTAAGTTCTTCACTGTCTTTTTCATTGTTTGGAGAAGGCAAATTTGTTCTTACTTGACATTTATCTAGAGGACTAAGGTACTCTGCTTCGACACGCAGGACAGCTGGTTCACAAAGAGTGGGCCTATGTTGAGTTAAAACATGCTTACCAAGTTCTTCAGGATGTTTAAAAGTCTCATCACAAAACATGCAGTCCAGAGGCATACATCCCTCAGCTTGCATGAGAAACTTTTCTTGCAAGCTTTTGTAAGAAATGGTATTTGTTCCTTTTATTGTCATTGAGGCATCATTATTCTCCATCTGTGCACCAACGGTACTGGCTATTCCATCCGGTCCATCCATGTATGCCAAGAGAGGCTGAGTTGGCATGTTTCCTACGTTCTGTTCCCTATTACGTGTTTTAATGTAAGGTTTCAGTTCTTTGGGGGATGTTCACTGATCACAATAAGGACACTTGTAAAGTTCTCCAACATGTGCTTGCAAGTCTGCTAAGCTAAAAGACCTCTGCCAGGAAAAAGATTTGTTTTCCACAAGCAAAAGATTATTTCTTTTTCATTTTTGTCCGTGTTCAGACATCACTGAAAGTGTATCCATTGGTTCTCTCAGTGACTGAATGAGGTTTCTTGAACTATTTCTTCTGATTTTTCAAGTCTGTAGAAACAGTCAGTTGCACTTAGTTTTTCTGTACAAACATTTCAAATAGTTGCATTGAGCAAAATATACTCAAGGACAAGTTCAGTGCCACAAAGAAGTCCAGCACCTGAAAAAGAGAGAAAGTAGTCAGTAAGACTTTTCAAAAGAAAAGGAAGGCATTGTCTCCCAAATAAAGAACTTTAGGACTAGAGAACTACTGAACGTTCTCGAACACAGCAGGCATACTTTACTAGTCAATAGGGGACAGGTAGAAGATGCTCGTCAATTTTCTACCTACCACAGTTGAAATAAACAGTATGGTCTTTAACATCCATCTATGCCATTAGTTTGGCCTACTGCTTTGAGATTGTTATATAAAAGCAATCCTTTATTTATTATCTACTCTTATTCATCTACATAAAGCGGCTGAAACCATATTTCAATCTGTGCATTAACTGAATTCGTGACAAATGCAGCAAGCCAAAGTAACCTTTCCAAGAACCTGCGAAACCAGAGTTTAGAGGCAGGGTAAAACTGCTCATCTGTTTAGTAATAGCTGTTGAGCAACCACCCCACCATCACCACCCCTCGCCAAGATTAGACAGCTTGGAATTAGCATTCATAGTTCTAGTACACAGTAAGTGTAAGTACAAATCCTTGTATTAACAGCTATTCTTTAATACCACGACTCAGAGCTTTTAATATCATCCACAGATTTACAACCTTTGACACAATTTGATCAACTCAAATTTTGGAGTGGCCTAATGATACAGTTTCTTGACCAGTAGTTTAGTATTTAAAATCATCCAAGAGGCCACTATTACACTTAGAAAGGAAATGCTTCCAAGTTCAAATTGTGTGCAACAGAAAGTGTTTGATTTTATTCCAAAGTGAAAGTTTCAGATTCCACTGGATTTAAAAGGGTTATGATACACTTAATCACAACTCCATAAGAACTATTGGGTCTGCTAGCGGCAACTCTTAGAGTTGTCAAATTATAGTTTTGGAGTTCAGGATTCTTCTTGATCAAATTCGGGGGTAAAGAAAAGGTTTACCAGAATAATACACGACCATATAAATTGAATGGGAAATGCGCCTCATCTCAGGACGTTTCCAAAGGCACGAATATCTAATGAAAAGAATGCATTTAAAATTTGACTCAAGCCTCAAACTTTCACAAATTATTTCATAAGAGACAGCTGGCTAGTGATTCACATTACTTGAATTAATGTCTCAGAACACAATATGCTCTATAGCTCATATAGCAGAAGACAGTACAAGCGAAGTAGTTTTTTTTGTTTAATTTCCTCTGGACTTCCACTTCTGCATTGTTACATTTGGGTGGAAAATTGAAACTTTTACTTTTTACCAGGCACAGATGACGCTCCCACAACCAGTACCTCTGCAGCCATCAGCTGGGGAGGGGGGAACAGGACCTTTAACCCACTGAAGCCAAAAGGCAACTACCTCAGACCCTGGGTTTGGTAAGCCTTCAGCAATACTAGAAACCTTTGTCTACCACTGAACAGTCAATCCCAGGTAAAATAACCACCAGGGAAAGGAAACACGACAACACATTGCTAGGAGTGTTAGGTCCAACCTCTCAAACACTTCATCTCACTGCACTATAGCCTGGTCCTGAGTATATCTTGGTTTTAATTTGCAAAGTTAGCTCCTTTTCTGCCTCCACGGAGACAAAAAATGTAACCTCATGAAGATGGATTAAAAAAAATCACCCAAATGCCAACACAGAATAAAATAACTTTTGCCAACTGCTTGTATTCCATTTTTTCCTTCATTTCCAGAGCTTAATCTGCTCATTGTCCAGTCATCTAACCAAGGTCTAGACAACAATTCGATTCAGTACCAAGAACCCATAGTGGTCCCTTCTAGCTTTTTTAAAGCCACATTGTTTCAGGACTAGACCAAAAACTCAAAACAGAAGGAGACTGGGGGGTAAGGGTAGAAAGCGTAAGAGGGAACAAGCTACAGGCTGACAGGTTGATGGCAACAGAACCCAAATTTTCTGCAGCCAAAATCTCCGACTCTGGCCTTTATCCCCTTTTACAGTTTAATCACTGCCATGATTAACACTTCCTCTTTTCATAATGACTCAAAAACCTTCTGTAGTAGGCAGCTTCAGTCTGTGGTGCGACACTTCTGAATCGCTTCTGCTGTGGCCTTCACTTTTGCCTTGCTATCTTCCTCACTCACTTCTGACTTTCTGGCTTTCAATCGGCCCTAACAGGCAGGTGGAGAAGCTATCACAAAAGTCTGAAGCTGAAATATTCAGAAAGCTTTCCCTTCCTGTAAAGCATAAGGAAAAACATATCAAAGAGTAATGGTTAGCATGTTTTACTTCATGTTTCAACTTGCTGTTTCATTCTGTTTCTACTGTAGTTTTAGGAGGTATTTTTACACAACAGGATAACATGCTGTGGCAGAGCTCGTGTGCATAGATGGTGGCTATCTGCCTGAAAATAAATTATTTGCAAACTAAAAATGAACAGCCACTTTGAAAGACTCCTAAACACCTATAATGAATATCGAAGCAAGATAAAAACTGAACTTAATGCACTTCCTTTCAGAGACACAGGTAAGTGCTCTGCAGCAATAGACGTAAGAATCATCCCACACAAAGGCCACAGGCACTTTGGGACAAAGTCAGACCCAAAGGCCAGTGTCTCTGCAGTCCCACGTACCAAATTGCTGAGAGTCATCATCAACCATTACCTCGCCGTCTAGGAATACAGAAAATGCCAGTCTGTTACTCTCCCCACTTTGTGGCATTACAACATACACACAACAGGCAGAGCAACCAGAATGAAGTCACTGTGGAGAAAACACAGATGAAAGCCATCAGAAATCCCCGTGCAGTCCCCTGTCCTCCACAGAAAGATATTTCAGTATTCTGGGGTGAGATGAGGGTAGAAGGGGCATCCTTGTAATAGGAACCACCACATGTTTCCACTCAAACCTAGCCTATGGTAATAGAAACATTAAAAAAAAAAAACATTTCAAGATTATTAGAATTTAAGAGACTGGCATGGATCAAATCTAGAAACTGCCCTAGTTTGGTCACTGATGCATATGAAATGAACCTCAAATGATCGACAACATTTTATCTGGCAAGCTCTTGGGAAGTTGGTCCACTTCAATCTCACCTCATCTCACTGTATCAAAGTGTAAAAATTACTGAATTGTAAAAAAAACTGAGCCTGTCCTCACAACTGCATGTGCAAATACCAAGTATACAACTAACACACGGATCATGAGAGGAGTTTGGGTCCAAGTTTTAACAGGTATTGGTAGACTAGAACAAATCTTTTGAAGAATTCTTCCATGGCTCTTCAGAGCTCCGTATCTCATCCACTGACCCATGTTAGCTGCTGAATGCTTTTCAAGCTTTCACTTTGTTAATAGAAGGCTCAGAACACTTTTGAAGAACTGGGCACAGCTCATCCTCTAGGCAGCACTGCAAAGCAGAGCAAGATATTCCTGTTTTAGAATCCAAACACCTAATTGCAGCTCAGACAACTATTTTTCTCTCGGGTGTACCATTATATACAGGAGATAATACCTATAGACAGGAAAAACCCTTCAGGTAGAATTTCTAAAGAAAACTGCAGATGCAACTAGACAAAATTATAACCAAACAAAAGAAAAAAAGACCCTACTACTACAGTCAGAAGGTGACTTTCTCCAGGTGAGATGGAAGACTACCTTTATTTCTGTATCCGGTGATTTCGTATTTCACTCTGATTAGACAAACAGCTTGTAAAAGGGGCTCTTACTGTTTAGACAAGCTAATGCATGCTTAAACTGTAAGCTGAATATCTGCACTACAATTTTATCCATTATTTGAAAAAAAAAGACTTTTCTTCCTAGTGAAGATAATAATATGCCTTGGATTTGAGGATCAAAAAATGCTGATTAATTACATTCCTGTTATTCAAAACCCTCTGCGTAGCAGCAAAACTGTAAAGAGTTGCCTTAATTCCATATTATTGCTTACTTGGGAAAGTAGACAACCTGCAGTCTATAGGGGCACTGTAACTATTTATGTCTGAAGGTCTGTACATTGGCTCAAAAAAAAATTGCAGTACCTGGGGTAGCTTCTGTAGTCTTTCACTTTCAGAAGACAAAAGGTCAGGGGAGAGAAATGAAGAACAGGACACAATACCAGTGTCCGACAGCCAGAGATCTTGAGTAAAGAGCAGACTACAACAGGAAACCCCTTGGTCCCAATAGCTGTAGAAAAAGCTCTAAGTTTGCTGCAGATTAACTCAAAGTTGAAAACAGAGGCTGACTATCCCTCCCCCCTCACGTTTCAGTGAGTCAATAAATCTTCTGACCTCCCTGGTCACCATTTGTGGACGACAACGTGCACCTCCAGCAGAGCCCCAGGCCCACCGGTACAAGCAGCAGGGAGGAACCCGCCTTGCCCAGGCTCCAGGTGAGTCCTTCTCCCCCAAGGATGCCATCTACTGAGCTTTATCCTGCCAGCAAAACCCAGAGCCGTTCACAGGAGTCAGAGTTGGCTATGTGGTCTTTGGTCAAATATTTTAACACGTTTACAGCCATACCCATTGTATGTATAAACACCACAAAATGTATATAAATAAAAATTGAGCTGGACAGATGAGAACATCTTTCCATTGCGCTTGCCACACCACCTAATAACCACACCAAAAACCTGCTGCATCTAAATAGATTATTAGAGCTGACAAAGTTTTAATTAAGTGCCTGTAGAGAAGTTTAATTTATTTTTATTAAATTACACAACTAAAGACTACATGTTACAGTCTCAAAGATTTCTTTGGGAAATGACCGATCAGTAGTAATTTTATTGCATTTCTACTTCCTGCATTTCAAAACGTCCATGAATATGTAATAAAAATTCTAGACACACCTTTCAGAGAACAGCAAAGTCCAACCACATTTCTTGCTTCAAACACTACAGAGCTCTGGGAGTAGAAGTTGCATAGCTGGTAGCAGGACAAACAACTAAACCTTGTGAGTTGTGCGCTAGCAAAACTGACTGCTGCTTAACTGCAAGAAGCAAACCCCACCAATTACAGAAGTTAACCTAGTTGCTGCAACAGTTTCTTAAAAACAGAAGTGAGAAAACTAGAAGCTACAGCTAGGAGATAAGTGACACTTGGGTTACTTTTGTATCTCCTACGCATGATGTACTCAGAGGACAACCTCAGCAACCTGCTGGCAGGTCCTTAAGCTCAAGGCCAGTAGTGAAGCTGGCACTGCTGGACGGACAGACGGATACCCCGATTCTTTTGCCATACCGCTGAAGTTCAGAGGGCTCGAATGCCCCACAGCCCCGTGCCAGCAGACAGCCCTGCCTTGCCAGCACACCGGGGAGTAGCCACCTTCACTTGTACTAGGTACAAGGCACTCCAGGAACATGCATGTAAAGGAATTCCACCTGCTTTCAAAGTTTTTCCTCAATTCTCCTCAGTTTCAAGAGGTCAGAGTCATTGAACACGATTTTTTTCCCCTCTTGGCACGTGTATACCTCAGAACAGGTTCCTCCTCTTCGACGCTGCTAATGAGAGATCCTATACTGATGATTGCTTATTGGAAACCACTGACGAGTTCTTTAAACATCTTTTTTATTTCAATCTAAAACTTCTGCTTTTGCAGAATAGCTGTTCCAGTTCTGCCTGATGAACGTAGATAAAATGAAGCAATTAACCACTTTTTCCTTATTGAAACCTCCACCCTTTGCTTGCAAAGGAAAGCCACCTTATGGAGATTTTTTATTTTGGCTGGGCACATCTACAGTTGGGGCAGTATTGATCATAGAATAGCTTGTGCATAACTAAATACAACTTCTCTTTTTTTTTAGAGCTAAGGCTGAACTTAGCTTAGAGCTTTCTTTAAGATTACATCCATCTCATTGCACATAGTAAGGCAGTTGCACCACACCAAGTGTGCATAGAAGACACTAAGCAGAAATACCACCCCCAAGTAGTCCCTAACAATATTCAAGAGCTCCCAGCTCTCAAGATAGTACACGCAGCATCCTAGTAGCGCTCACGTAGTGCTTGCAGAACCCACCAGTGACAAGAGCTCTGTGGTGCCACCACCACTGGTGTGCTGCGCCTTCACAAGCCCCTCCGCTTAGTCAGAAAGCGAGGCAAGAAGTCATTGCGGGGTGCTATGACTAACTCACCAATTGCTCTGAAACGTTAGTCGAGTTCCCAGAGATCCACAGCGTGAAATTCCAACGTTGACTCTACAGGTGCTTGGACTTCAGTCAAGTACACATTGCCCTTCCTACTTTTAGGAAAGCCGTGTGTCACACCTCATGCAGTAAGCTGTTCTCCCATAGCAGACAAATGTCTTCCCTGCCTCAGTTTGAAGAAATGGCAGCCCCTAAACCCAGGGAAGGCAACAAGTCATATGTTCCATGGACTGAGACCCGATTTCTGAGTACAGTGCCCATCTGCCTGCGACTCGAGCTGAACACTGGAAAGCTATAAAAGTCAGCCCAGATTAAGCATTATTTTGCAGAACAGCAGAAGACTCAGCTTTTCTTCATAACACTACATGAAGCCAATAACTTACTCTTCATTACTTTGTGTCCTATTGCTTTCTAGGGAAGGGAAGAGCTACTCCCTTCTCTCTTTTCACTGTAAATCATTTTAACAACTTCCCAGTACATTTCTTTGTTAACGGAGGAGCATGTAAATACACCTAGCACAGCTTCTCAACCACAAATATTTCTGCCAACCGTTCAAGTACAAAAATGTTCTTAAATAAAAGTTTGTTAACAGTTCATTCTGATAAAGAACTAACATGAGTACTTTAAAGGAAATGGAGATCTAGCGGGAGGAAGGGGAGGAAGAGAGTTGTTTGTTTCAGTTGCAGGAAAAGATCAAAACGAAGACGTTCAGGTTGAAAAGAGAACATAAAAGATGACCACAAATTGGAATTTCCACTCCCTAAATGCTGCACACACTGAAGTGTTCATCCTTCAGGCTTGAAGTTTTCAAAGTTATCTTAAACTTCAGTTCTTGGAGGGGTTTTCATGGTCTATCTTTTCATCCTCTCTAAAAGAAAGGCTATTCTATTTCCCCCAGTTACAGGGCCTTCTCACACAACTAGAGCTGTCCAATGCAGTGAAACTAAGACAATTCACAAAAAGCAGACCTAAAGGAACAGTCGTACACCAGAACACAAGAATGTTACTACCCAGGCATTTCTCCACAAACACTTTAGAAAGATTTTGAATTGAAAACTCTTTTGTAGCCAGATAAGACAGATACACATGCAAATCCTTTTCCCCCCGAAGTCTAGCAAACAGGATTTTAATCACCAGTGGAAAATAACTAGTAGTTAATAATGAACAATATTAGGAAAACTCCCCCCCCCCCCCCCCCCCCCCATTTCAGACATCTATACTAATAGAAACAAAGGATATCCTTTCTCTAAAAACCTTTTCCTGCGGAGTCCCTTTTTCTTTAAGGCTATATGTCTAACTGTTTTGGCAGAGGATGGATGAGCTGAATGCGTCTCCCTCAGTGAACTGAATGCCTCTTCTATCAAAAGATGTAATTATTCCTTTTAAAGCAGAGAACATATAAGCTTGCATCACTTTGCACATGTTTTTCCTCCACAGAGCAAGAGCAAATATAAAAGAGACTAATTCTTGGCATTAAAGTAGGAAGTGCTACAAATAAGTATTGACTTTTGAAGTTAGGAGGACTGCTCTAACGGCCAGATTTTTCTCTTTTCCCCCTCCCTCTGATTAGGAGAGAATTTCTCAAGAACCACAAAAGCAAAGTGTACTTTAGACAATATGAAGGAGCCAATACCTGGCGTGGAAGGGCTGAAAGACAAGAGCAATCCCATTTTAAATAAGTCTGGGACACATTTCACCACTGCCATATGATGCAACTTCATTAAATTAAGAAGTTACACACACTTAAACTGGCAATGACCCCTTACCTTACAAAACAGTTTATTGTTCTCTCCACAACAGGTAAAGACTCTCGGTGCAGTAAGAGATACATTTTTATTGTTGAGTCAGTCTCACCTTACATAAACCGCCTTATATGTTTAGCTTTGGTTTCCATTTGAAAGAAGGTATTTTCAGAGACCTTAACAGCAAATTTAATTTACTTATTTATTTTTAACACTTCTTGGCAGAAGCATGTTAGATCTCTCCAGCAGCCACCACTACAAAGAAGTGGTAAATTCAGAGTTTACCAAATCAGACAACTCCTTACTACTCACGAGCCTGCCGTTCCTCTGTGGCAATTATAGGGACGATGCATCCTTTTGGGCAGCAAAGGTGAAATAACAGGAAAAGAGATCCTTTGTTATTCCTGAATTTGAGAGTAGTAGTCACTTCCAAAGAGCTCACTTTGTCCAGGTCATTGGTCTTCCCTAGTCCTCTCACCTGATTTCAACTCTGAATCTAACTCTCACCCAGCACAGTTTAAGCCCCTGTACTTTGGGAGAAAAAAAGCAGCAGCTTTTTACCCCTCCCCTCTGCAGCAGGCTGACTTCAAAGTTGTCACTTTGAAGTTATCCACAAGTGTATATTAGCAAAAATCAGTCCTGAAAGATGGAAAAAGGTACACAGCCTGATGGAAAGACATTTACTGCTACTCAAGTCATCCCCTGGCATAGCATCTGAAGATACTAAAATAGAAGTGTGCTAGAAATAGACATTTCAAATCGCTGCCTCCTTTATTCCGTGCAGGTGGGAGCTCTTCCAGAGGCCAGCACCAACTGATGGAGACTCGATTTTTAGTTCCCTGGCATCACATTATCCAACACTATTGGACTGAAGGGATGTATGAGATGGCATAGTGCACCTCACTGGGCTTCAAGGTGTCACGCTATCCTAGAAACAAGAGTCAGCATCCACAAGAAATTGACCTTTCTGAAAAGAAGAAATAAGCAGAAGTTTCCTATATGAAATTTTACTAGCATTAAAAAAAGGTTAGAAATGAGCACTAAAGCTAAACAAAAGCAGTGGTTTCTCCAGACCACCTTTATGCCCATTTTCCTAACAGTACACTATGTAACTACGTACATCACATGTTTTGGAGCACATCTCATTTGCTTCTTCCTACCTGTGTAGGAGAAGAAACAGAGGCTGACATAACCCCAAAGGTCCCACCCAATCAGCTCCCAACCACCACAATACGCATAAGCGCGATACAAGGGCCTTTAATTCCCTACAGTCGCTTATGTCAGAGGCAAACTGCTCTACACTTTATTACACAGAAAAATGCAAGTGTACCTGTTGTGCATAAACAAACTCAGACTTTGATACTTTAGTTACATAAAATCTTTAGCACATAGAAAATCACTACCCGGTCAATTATTCACTTATACGTGGACAGGTTTCTGCTCAAATCTCTAAGTCACACTGATCTACATAGATTTTCCTGCATATTTTAACTACATTTCCTCTTCTACTTTCTTTTGAAATTCCCAAGGCAGTCTGAGTACTAATTCCTTCTCCTGCAACACACTCACAGACACTGTGTGTACATAAACAAGTATGTCTCTTTTTGCATTTATACCTCACTTCTCCCAGCACCCACCCTGGTTTACTTTGAAACTTGATGTCAGTTCCTATCACACCACTGAGCCTGTTCCCCCCCCCCCCCCCCGACACTGAAAGAAAAGAAAAAGAAAAAAAGAAAAAGAAGGGGAAGAATCACAAGAGCAGCTAGATTTATAAGCTATAAACTACCCTGACCAAAGCCATATGATTGTAACAGTAGAAATTTTAATATATTTTTCTCCTGTTGACATAAGTTTTTACCAGCAATAAAACAAAATTTGGGAATTTCACTTAAAAAAAAAAGTTGATGTTTAAAACCAAATCTTTGTGTTTGGTTTTAAAACCAAAGCCTTGTGTTTGGAGGTACAGAAAAAGCAAGGCAAATTTAGCTTGGAAAAGCGTGCCTTTTTTTAAATCTTAAAATACAACACATTGAGAATCTTACACAGCTTGGTCATATCCTTTTCCTTACTTTTGTCTTCAGTTGCAAATCTCTCGTGGTATGAGTCACATCTCTCTAAAAGCATGCATACAGTAGTCAGCAGAATCCCCTGATCGTATTCATGCGCCACAAAGAAAAACTCTGTTCAACTTTTTGGTTACTAAAGTTACCTTAAAAGTGGGGGGTCAAGGGTCATCAGAAACAGCCCCGAGTCCATTAAAAGCAAATAGTAGTTTGAAATTAATGCAGTTATGAGATGTGGAAAGAGGATCTTACTGGAATGCTGATGTTCTAAATCCAGAGTCTCAAAAATAAGAGGGCTGAGCTGGCAAATGGCAGCCCTGCTGTAGCTGAAATGTACTATCTTGCTATATTTAAAGACAATACCTCAACAGTTAAGTATTAGAACATTTTAAGTGAGATAAATAAGCATAAGACACAGGCAAATATCCTTGGTTATTTAATCATCCTGAAAGCAGGGTGGAAGTGTGAGGGGGAGTTCAAAGGTCAAACTCTTCTTTCAGCTGCTTGCAAAGAAAAGAAAGCTTAGCCCGTTTTACCTTGGGGAGGAGAAGGGGGTACGGGGCTGTTCTTTCCATATGCCAGTGGTAGTTGCACATTTCATAACACAGGAAAGAGGGAGTGTATTTACATACCCAGAGCATGGAATCCTTTACCAGGACAATGAATTCCATATCAAGGTTCAGGTTAGAAAGAGTTGGGACAAAAAAAGTCCCCAAGAACAAAGGGAAGTTAAAATTTACTTAATGTTTCCCCAGAGCTCCTTAGTTACAAAAATCTGAGAGTTTGTAATTAAGAGTTTATTGTAATCGCTGTTTTGAAAGTCAAGGGAAACTCAAGAGTTCCCTTTTAAAATTATTTCCCCTGATCACAGTAATAGCTTAGCACTCTGTTCATATAAAATGTGATATTAATCTAGCAACCTCATTCTACATGAAAGTATAGCAGTAAGGGAAAGGTACTTTCTGAAGGTTAGAAGTGCTCAAAAAGGAATTTTTGAATGTGATCTCATGAAAGAGGAAGCCAAAATGAAGTAACCTTTCATAAGACAGTCTGATAAAGGTGCTAAAGTTTATTAGCTTCCCCTTTCCAGCCCCTGTGCTAAATCTTGCTCCCCCCACCCTTACCAAAACAAAGGACAAAAAAATATTCACTTAAAATGAAGGAAAAAATCCTCTAATCCAAAGCCTGGAAGCCATTCTGTAAAGACTACTTAATACGAAACTTTGTTTACAAGATACAAATATAGTCCTCTTACCACATTCAAAACCAGAAAACATCCACTTATTTAAAGAAATACTTTTTCTATTTTGATCAGCAAGAATGTAGGTACTCATTTTAAATGTAAATCCAGCCCAATAGTGCCATATGAATGTTTTAAATTCATGTATGATATGCACCGTTTAAGAACGTTTAAACAAAGGAAGTAGGAAAACCCTCAAAATACACAGTAAAACTTAATGACTTTAATTTAAAAATATATATACTGATTGCAGCATGGTAAAATTATTCTCTTATGCTTACAGCCAGTCTTCAGAAAGGCTAAGTGCAGGCAGTGTAGTAATTCGTCCCACTGGAAATTCTGTATAAAACATCTACCTAAAATAAACAAGGCTTCTCAGCAAGAATCGTCAGCTGCCATTAAGGACACACCTTAAAGTTCTTACCACACAGTAACTAAACAAGTACAAACTAGTGGGGACTGTTTGCTACTTTTGTCTGAAAAGTTAATGAGATCAATTCACTCCTTAGTATCAGATCTGAAGGTAGTTTTCTTAAAAATGCAAGAGACAAACAACCCCAAAACACGAATAGCCAGGACTCAGTGCCTGATGTGTTATCAGAATGCCTAAGGTTCTTGTAAACACGAATATAAATATTAACGTTTAAACCTGACACCACAGAATACTAGAAGGTAAAAATGCTTAACTGCTAGGAATACGAGTGCTCTGGTGCTGGCAGGCAGCTGTTGTTCCCCTGCCTTTTCTTTTGTTGTGCTTAATCTCATGTCAAGTCATTCAACCAACTCCAAAGCGATGAAGACATAATTGAACAACCTTAACTAAAAAACTGATCTACTGTTCTTAAATAGCCCGGTATATTGTTTAACGATGCACAAAGACTTACATATTTTGAAAGAATCTCCAGAATTTAAGTCAGCAACTCCGGTGCCGGCAGAAGAGCTGCTGGCTGTAGGCCAAGCCAATCAATAATCCCTGTAATAACCGCGTTTCTGAAGTTATTTGCTTTTCATATTCATCACCCTAACAAACTTAAAAGGCAGAACTTGAAAACTCACACCGATTGCAAGCGGGAGCCGAAAGAGAGAAAACCCGAATATTTCGCAGGGAATTACAGTATTGCTCCTTTTCAGAAGTGTTGCAGAAAGATCAGTGATCACAAAGCCACATTCCTGCTACAGATCTTAAAATATTGACTCAGTTACAGAACTAGTTAAAGGGGAAGAAAAAAAAAAAAACGCCTCCTCCACCCTTTCCCCCCTGCCCTCCCCCTCTGCCAAAGAATGCAGCTTATCCTCCTGATGTAAAACCGTCCTTCTGTGTTATCCCAGGAAACGCTTGAACATTGGGGTGGACATCCCGAATTAAAGTCTCAGCCGTGTTCCCAAACCTACAGGCAGTGGGAGCTCCTAGGAGCAATAAAACATGGCGTGAAAGCGCTCGCAAGCCATTGTCATAGCTCGGTGCTCCGATACCTTTGCAGAGGCAGAGCCAGCCCCCCCCAAGCAAGGAGCATGTAAGCCCTGGTCAGCAAGTCAATGCCTGCTATTCAACTTGTAGTTAGGCGTTTTATTTCGGTGTCTTCCAGATCGTATCAGTCCTGCAGCTCAGGGCCTAATAAAATGTGAAGAATGATATGCTCGCTCTCTCGTTGCATCTGAAACTGCGTTATTTCCCTCTCTTCTTTTTCACACATTCTTACAAAAACTTCCCTTTTCACATACTTCTATAAGAAAACATTTCACTGCACCTACTTCAGTTCCTATTTCTATTTTCGATTTTCACTAGATGCTTCTGCTACTGCCTTCCCCTCAAAGCCACTGGGTAGAAACTGATGGAGTTTTAAAGCTCTCAAGGTCATTTCAGAAAGAGGAAAAAAAAAAAAGTGTTGTTGCCTTAAAAAAAAAAAAAAAACCTTTAAGCACACAAAAACCCTAAACTAAACCCCTTTCAGATCCAAACGCCTTTCATCAGCAGATCAATAACACAGCATAAAGATTGTTGTTCACCGCCACTTCAAAACTATTACACTTCAATTCAGATACTTACTGGGAGTCACACAGCACGTTTATGGGATGGCTCATTAGAGTACACACACAGCTCACTCTGGCTGCAGGTTTTCTGTGTGGGAAACAAACAAACACCCCCCCCCTCCACCCCCAGGAACAGAAAGTCCGGCGGGTATCACGGAGCAGGAGTGAAATTCAATCTCTAGATATTCTAGAATTTTATTGTCCTCGCTTGGCAACGTCTTTGTTGCCTAAGAAGTCAGTTGGGGCTTATTTATTTATTTTCTAAACTTCCTATTCCTCTTCAAAAAAAAAAAAAAAAAAGAGAAGAAACACGATGCCTGAGAAATTAGGAGGGTTTAGCCTTTAGGAGAGGAAAACGAAAAAAAAATAAAAATGGCAAAACGGATCGATAAACTTTTCATTAACCCCCCCATCCCCGGCCCCACGAGCCACTTACTCCAAATCCTTCCTCCAGGACCATCTCGGGCTCACAAAGAAGCGGGTGCCCCCTGCTCCCCCCGAGCCCAGAGGAGCCCCCAGAGCCCAGCCTCGGCGCTGGGAGAGCCCCGGGGAGGCAGGAAGGGAAGGGGCAGGGGCCGCAGCGGGACCTGGGGACACCTCCTGGCCGCGGGGGGCGCAGGGGGGAGGCGACCCCGGGGCGGGCGAAGGAGGGAGCCGGGCACGGCGGGGAGGCACCGGAGGGAGGCTGGGAGGGAAGGAGGGAGGCTGGGAGGGAGGCAGGGAGGCTGGGAAGGGCTGCGCTCGCCCCCCACCGCCCCCAGGGAGGGGCTCGTTACCTGCTGCTGCTCCGCCGCCTCTCACCTGCCCCCCCCCCCTCACCTGCCCTTCCTCCTCAGCCTCCCCCCTCCACACACACACACACCCTCCAAGCTCCGGGACAGCCGCGAGGGGGCCCCCCCAGCCCCTCACAAAGCGGGGACCCCCCTGCGGGGGTGCTGCCCCTCACCACCGCCTCCCTCCATCACGCGGGGACCAGCTCCGCGGGGAAGGGGCTGCGGCTCCCCTCCCGTGAGCGGATGAGTAGGGGGGGACACGAGGGGATGGGGGGGGGGGGGTCCGGAGGGGAGCCCCCCTTCACTGCAGCCGACCCTCAGCCCTCCCTCACCTGCGCCTGAGCCGCCTCCCCGGCCGGCATCCTGAGGTGGGGGCAAGGAGGGACGGAGGGGAGCGGGGGCGGCCGCCCGCGGTGTCGCCGGAGCCCGGACTCGGCGGCGGCGCTGGCGTTCGGGGCACTGTTTGTAAACCGCTCCCGCCGCAGCTGTTGCTCGGGCAGCCCCCGGCCGCCCGCTCCGCCCTCACGGCAGGCCCTGCCCCTCGCCTCCCTTCCCCTCCTTTCTCTTCTTCCCTTCCCCGCCTTCCCCCGGCCCGGGGCCGGCCGTGAGGAGCGGGGAGGCCCGGCAGTGCCCCCCCCCCCCCCCCCCCCGCGGCTCCCTTGAGGAGCCGTTGGGCCCCGGAGCGCCGCCGGTGGCTGCCCCTGGTGTGGGGCCGAGCCGGCCTTTGTGGGGCACGGGGCCGGGGCCGCAATTCCGCCCCCGGGGCCCCATCGGCCGCCTCTTTGTAAATGTAAATACGGCCATACGCCTCGGAAGGGGCCGCCATCAGTGGGCTTTTGTGGGCCCCGGTGGGGCGAAACGGCTTGGGCCGGCTCGTGGTGGCACGCCGCTGGAGCCCCGGTGGCCTCCGACTACTGCGGAGTAGTTTGCTTAATAAACATATACATAAAGACTACAGTAAAGTGAATAATAAATAAAGAGTACAGTAAAGTGAATAATAAACGCGACCAGCACGTGGAGGTACTGGCCATGAGGGGAAAACCAGAAAAAGATAGCAGTTTGTGTCAGCTCTCCTCATAGATTGGCGAGCACTTGCAGCCTAAAATCAGGGAAAAAGTGTAGGTTTAAAAACAGACAAACAAACAACAACAAATTAATTCATATATTCTATGTATCTATGGTCATAAGCACTCAGCTGTTGAGTCTGGCATAGTGTTACTTCTCTAAAGGTATGGGCACTAAAGTGGAATTAAACGCAGCAGAGAAACAATTATAAGAGTTAAAAAATCTTCACTGTAAGAAGATTCACTATAATAGTTCAGTATTCATTGTAAAAGTTTTTAGGTATTCCAGCTGGAACCACTGAGCTTCTTAGGAGTTAAATTAAACATGTAATACTGTTAGCAAAGTGCTTAATCTCTGCTAGACCTGAGGTTAGCACCTTCTACAAGTAAATGGGATAAGAAAGAGGCGAGGTTTCCATGTGGCCTCTCCTCCTGTTTTTCTCCCAAAGACACACTGAGACCTGTTAAAGTCAGGTTAGTTCACATCAGTAGGCTGAGATCACACCCAGGAGCTTATTTGCTTCCACATAAAATCATCCTGACTGAATGGAGGACATTTCTAAAATTATACTAAACTAAAATTTTATGTTTGTTTTGTTTTTACATTAAAAACAAACAAACAAACAAAGCTTTTTTCAAACTGTTCTCCCAGACTGAAAAGAACAACAGTGCTCAGGCTGAAATTTAGGTCACTTATATGGCAAATAAAGATTAATCAAAAACATTACAAAATGTGGCAATATTACTTACAACACACTTCTGGAAGATGAATTATCTTTATTGACAAATGTGAATCTTACATCACACTAACTTGAAGCGGAATTCTTTTAATGAAAAGAAGACCACAACACATGAGGCCAAACTTTTAAAATTTCAATATCTAAGACCTTCAACTAGTCATAAAGGGAGGTGGCACACCCTTACTAGTTTCCTGAAGGTTAAAATACCTCTGGATCAGCTGTGTGAACCGAGACCATGGGGGGTGGCCTCAGTCTGCTTCTTTACAGGTTAGGTTATAAGTTTTTAGGTCTTGGTCCTCCTGATGATTGATACAGGAAGAAACCAATACAGTGCTTGTTGCACAATGAGCATTTTTAGTTGTTTTTTTTTTTTTTTAAGTGTGATTTTTACAGTATCATGTATCCGAGCGAAGTGTTTATGCATGCATGCAAAATATTCCACTGTATTGCAAGAGCTTCACATTTCTTTGTAAGTTGCTGCACACTAATTTGTACTATGTGACCAAACCTGATCCCACAAACACTCCCAAGTTTAAGCATGGGAGTGGGTCCCTGCTCTTCAGTGGGACTTGCCACTTACATTTATTTTGGTATCGATTTCCTGCAAATGGCAGCATGGCAAAAAGAACAAAGTAGAATCTCCCTGGAAATGGGTGTGAGCTACCAGGTTTGCTACCACCAGTGCTCTCAATCACATGACCCTTGAAAATCATGACTGTTAAAAGTGTAGTCTGGCTACTGTCTTCCCATTTCAGCATTTTAAATGTCCTTATATTGAAGAATTAACTTGAGTGCCCGCAAACTTTAAACAAAGAAACAAACAAAAGAACCCTTGTGCTTTGCTCTTAACATCTTAACTCAGTCACCTAAAAGACTCACTGAGTCATATTTTACAATATTTCTTGCTCTCGTGACATATCAACACCCATTGCTTCTCCTCCCCTTTTGTTTTTCACCTCTTTTTAAGAGTCTACTTTTCCAGGTGAAATATATTGGCCTCCTTAAAATCAAGGGGCGCTCCACTGGAGCCAGGACTCTGGGTGATTGTAAACATGATTTAACAGAGAACACAGCAGCTGTATGGTTTTTATCCACTGAGATAGGATACCACTGTGGAAAACAGGGAAAAAAAAAACCTTTCATAAAAAAAAAAAAATATATATATATATATATAAGCTCATACCTTTAAATTTTCGTCTTTTTTTTTTCCTCAGAATGCATCATATAATATCACATTACATGACTGAAATGAAAACATCCAATTTATTTTTACAGATTAGCCACAGTGACCCCCATGATTTATGCTCATGGCACTGGAAATGTTTGATATGAGGCAAGGGGCAACTTGTAAAAATAAATCTTAGATTTTCTTCTCCCTCTGTTTGCCTTGGGTTGAGGACATTTGCTGCCTTTCTGGAGAAGCTTCAGCAATTGATGTATTATGCATGAAGTAAAAACTTCGACAACAAAAGCACAGGAAGGACTAACAGACCTGTGTTTACTGTACTGCACTATATGTTACTACACGATCTTGCAATATTAAACCTCACTCCAAACTAGACTTTGGAACCAGGCAGCAAGCCCAAAATTGTGATAATCTCCTCCATAAGGACAGAAAAAAATAAAATAACATTGCTGAAAGCTGAAATGTTTGGTTTCAGTCCCCAAACTCCTAATGTACATAAATTTGTGTTTAAGTTATTTTAAATTACATTATGTAAATTTACATTACGTAAAAAAAAAAATAATACTAATGTAGTAAAAGTCTTGTAAACTGGTTCAAGCCCTGCTCTTCTGCATGCTGCACATGGGAAAACACTGGCTGTCAGAGAGAGAACGAACACAGGGCTGCTCAAGCAACAGGAAGCCTTTAGCAAAGTTTAAGTCTTTCGAGGGCTAGCATGGATGTTCGTCTGAAATAACCGATCTGAGCAGCAAAGTGCCTAGGCTATACCTGGGAGCAGGGGATCAGCCAAGCTTCATGCTTTTGCATGGGGACACTCTCATTTTAGATTCACATGTAGGCAGCTATTAAATCTGGACTGCTGTGTGGGTAGGGCACAAATGGGATTTCGGGGATCTGGGCTCAGTCCCAAGTCTGCCACAGACTTCCTGTGTGATCTTGGGCAAGTCTTCTCACAAGGCACACAAAATTGGGCAGGTTTTTTTGTTGTTTTGTTTTGGTTTTATTTTTAAAATCCCTGGCTCTAGCAGTCGAGTCATATGAAATTCTCCTTATGCTGGCATGAATAGATAAATAAAGTAAATACACAATGTTTTAGCTTTTAAGGAGATAAGCTTGAAACCACAATCGCAGCATAACTTAATGGCTCAAAACTAGAGAACAAATTTGAGAAGTCCTTTGTAACATTAGTTTTGGGTGTCTGGGACACGAGTTGGGATATAAAATTGTACAGGATTCATTTCTGCACAACAAATTCTGTAAAATCAGGATCATTTTACTTTGCTTACAAAATCGCTCATAAATTGTTTGCGAGATAGCTGAGACTGAGACTAGAAAATAGACAGACTGATGAGAAAGCTTTATCAGTGTTCTGTGGCTTGTTTTTGAATTCCCCCTTCACACAAATTACGTCTTTCAGCATTATTTCAGCAACGACTAAAAGAAAATCCAATCGTGTCAGATGATTCTCATGTTCTTGCCTCTGCAGCAGCGCACACAGTAGTATGTTTACAGGAAACGCCTGCTGCAGGGGCAGTTTGGTAGTTAGGCATGGTCTCCAATTTGACTAACATGCTCACATGATTAGGTTTACTAAATGAAGACACAGATGAGGCAGTGATGAGAAAGCTGCAAGCAATCAGGTTCTTGCAACATCAGATAATCCATGGAGCAACTTTGTGCAGTAGCCGTGCACAAGGCGCCCCGCGCCCTCCCCCCCAAGAATGTGCCTTGCTCTTGCATTAGCAGCTATCTCCTCAACGCATATTCAGTTACCAGCCTCCCTCTGTCATCAGCAGCAGCTTGGGGTTTGTTTTTTGTTTTGTTTTTCCCCTCCCCTCTTTGCATTCTAGGCCAAAGTGCCACATTCTTTAAAAACGCATTTTGGTAGGTATTTTTATACTCAGCTAAAATGTGTAGGTCTAGTTACTTTATAAGCAGCACGTTTAGCATAGAACAGTTTATTTTTATAACGTGAAAAAACTGCAGGTTTTTTTTCCCTTTCTCTATTTCATACATCCTGTGTGTATAAACTCATAGATTTCAAGTCCTGTGAGGCATGCTGACAGTACAGCTATTAAAGATTTTCTATTTGACCTTGATTTTGTTTTGTTTTCACTGAGTATGAACTTTAACAGACTTGAAGCATGGCATACCTTTTCTTTCCATTTATCACAGTACACGTAGTGTAGGAGAAGACATGTAAACAGAAGCTTGTTCGATAGCACGTAGATTTCTATAAATAAATAAATAAATCACTTTCTCCAAGCTCATTTTGCTCAACCTACAGTTTTGCTTCTGTACTTTGTTCTGCAAATGGATCCTTTTCTAAATGACAGCACACACGATATGGCTGGTCTCTTTTAACTCATGAGGTAAAAGATCTTTGGGATCTTACTGTCGTTTACTCGAGTGCATATGAATTGGTTGATAGTGTATAGAACAGTAGTAATGAAAGTAGCAGAGTTGCTACTATGGTGCTAGAATGAGAATAAAGATTTGCACAGAGAAGTAATACCTTTCATTGGAGCAATGCAGTCAGAAGAGAGGAGGGCTTTCAGGCACACCAGCTCTTCCTCAGGACTGAAAACAGAAGCAAACTTCAAGCATGCACATTTGTACTGTGCAGTGAGCGAAGACAAAATGTATGTTTAAAAGAAAAAAAAAAGAAAAAAATGGCTGCTTGCAAAGGTAAACTGAAGGTCCTGGTGTTGTACATTCTGCCCCAAATGTGCTTAGTAATCAGGACCGGAGGCCCTAAACTTTTGTTGTAACTTTCCAAATTGTCCTCCCTGCTATCACCTGCCCTTTACTCTGAATATCAAGGGGCAGATCTAGAGACTGGCAGTTAATCCTCTCTCTTCCTTGATTAGTTTTGGCTTTCAGTCTTCTCACTCTCAGTTTATAAACTACTTCTTTCCACTGCACAGGCTATGGCAAATTAAGAATGCAGTCACCATGCTAATTAGCATCTAACACCATTTGTCAAATAATAAAAAAATGTTTAATATTAAAAGCCTAGCTCTGAGCAGGCTGCTTACATGTATAGAGGTAGGTACATACTGAACTGGTTCTAAAATTGAAGCCTAAATGCATTGTTTTGATGTGATGATATGCTTAATTTTGTATTTGTAAATACAACGTTCTTCCCTCCAAGTATTTACACTTGCTACAGAATAAGTTGATCTACAGAAAAAGCCCAGATCTTACAGAGATCACAGGTCTGAAGAGCTTTGCAACCGCATTTCACTTCTGACACCTGTGCAGTGCTGCAAATGTAATTCAAATGCCACCTTTTTCTTCACTTCTTCTTTTGAGGGTTGTCTTCCGTTTTGCCTTCCATTAAAAGCCTTCTCTTTGTTTTGTTCTTAAACAAATGGAATGGAAATTTCAGGCGGACCAATAATATTATTTACACTGTGTTTCAATACACATTGTGTATCACCAAAATACTGGAAGTAGCCCACCGGAGTTTCTCAAGAGGTTTCCAAACTGCAGGAGACGTCTGGGGAATTCCCTCCCATTCTGTATTCCACGTGCACCCAAGGGCTGACAGGAGGGGGGTCACTGCTGCCCGGACCTGGACACGAAGGCAGAGCCCTGGGTACTGAACCATGGGCAAGGACACAAAATCATCTGCCTTAGGACAGCAGTAACGGAGGGACTGAAGACCCCATGCATGTAAATGTTCCTATGTCAGATTGCCCCAGACTCTGAGAGATGCCATGTGACTGGTTAAATTAATTTTTGCACAAATATTTTTGCAAAACTATTTACCTTAGGGTGTGTCCTCTCCTTCAGCAGTAGTGCTATTACAGCACCTAAAAGACTGAATTGCAGGGCAGAGAGAATGGGATACAAAACCCGATTTTTTGGGTCTGTTAAAAACTTTCAGGGTTAAAAATAATAATTGATTCTCATAAACCAAAACTGCTGATATGTTAATAATGGATGATGGGATTCTTGCACGTGTGTTTATTAATTTATAAACACTGCACAGCCTCTGAATGAAAGGTGTTCTCTAAATAGGGAGCTAATATTGATCACTCCTGAAGCTGTATTACCATTCTGGGATGGCTGCAGCTTTTTTTTCTTCCTAATCTGATCACGAAGAATTCCCTGAGCTCGCTCTCTTTGTTATCATTACTTGTTTCTTCCTACAGTTGCACCTTCATCAACACTTCCTCCTTGTATCAGAAATGCAGGAAGAAAACTCGGAGGCTTCTCAGCGTTTTGAATGCCATAGGGCTGGTATGACAAAAATGCGCATATGAAAGCTTATAAAAAAAAGGACGAGCTATTGTTTGAAACGGGGTATTTGCATGACAGTTGACAAAGGCCTGGTATGTTGCCAGATCTCACTGGTTTCTAATGCTAGTTAATGGGAACAAGTATTCCTTGATCTGAGCAGAGATAGCTGCCTCAAACGCTCTTGCCCACCAGCAGTGACTGCGCTTCCCCATTTTGAGAATCAGCACTCAGACACCACGATATCGCTTTACTTCAAAACGCATTAGGTTGTTGTTTTTTTTTTTTTTTCCCCCCTTTCACAACTGCCCGGTAACCCGATCGCTTTCCCTGCATTTGTTCTGTTTATTTGATTTACATTTTTCTGCTTCCCTGTTCTTGCAGAAGTGACGTTCTTGCAACTGTGCGGGAGCGGGCAGGCGCTGCGCAAACAGGTGATGAACATTTGCCATCGGTGCTGTGGGCTGAAGGGGGAGGGGGAAGAGAAAAAACACTCCCCAGATTTAAGAAGCTTTCAAGTAACTTTCAAAAAAATCAAGCCCCAAGTGCCGTCTCCTTGCACAGATTCCCCAACTTCTGCCACGCTGACTTGCGCCAAAATTCCCCAAACAATCCCCGAAGGGAAGTTTTGTCAGCGCGCTGCCAATGCTCGGCTCGCAGGCAGGCAACTCTTGAGAGCCAGCCAGGGGGAGAAAACCTGCCAAGTGCAGTACATGTAAGGAAGAGCTGAGTGCCTGCTTACCTGCAGTGCCTCCCCTACCATGCCTCGCTCCCCAGGGGAAACAAGAGAGTGGGGGCCCAGCCCCATCCTCATGCACAACCTGGGCAGATGTGCACGGGCCAGAGCTTCAGCTGGTACCTACGGCAGCCTGCAATTGCTTTAATGGTGCTGCAATCATTTCCAGCAGCTGTGACTTCCCCACAGCACTTCAGCATGCTTAGGAGGAGTTTTGCTTTTATTTTTATTTTAATTAACCTGTTATCATTCTGCGAGACCTGATCCCACAGTGCAGGGCAGGCTCTGTGCTCACCCCTCAGATGGCTGCCCCCAGTTTCAACAAGCATGACTCCCACTCCCGTGTGGAAATTCAGAGGTTGACATTGGGGTTTTGCTACAGTGCAAGTGTTGGTATGGGACAGAGTAATAGCTTCCCTGTGGGCTGTTTGTGTCAGGATATTATTCAGGGTAAATCATCAGATTTTGATTCATTATTACCATTATTACATTAGTTCCTGTACTTTTCTTCCTCAAAATAAATTCTACTAAATAATGAAGTTTTTGAGAGAAGTGTTGTGGTTTTTGTTTGTTTGCTTGTTTGTTTTAGTGAATTTACATAATTGGGCTTTTTCTACAATTAAAAATCCTGTTTTCAAATGATGCTGTGAAGCCTCGCAGTAGCACATGCAACTGAGAACATTTCAAACTTCACCTACTGACATCAGAGAAAAATGACAGTGACTTGTTCCGTGGAAGCAAATGCAAAACCTAAACCATCAGAAACGAAATGTCAAGCAGAATTGAAATGTAAACCCCTTTCAGTTTATTCGAGATGGTATTACTGCAGATTAGGTAGGAAAAAAAATTACATGGACTTTGTCATAAGAGTGTTCTTCCAAAATTGTAGGATACTGTAGTTTTAGAATAACAAAGTTGCTATTAACACAGCTTGGGAGAACACAGTTTCTGTGAGTAAGAAAGACGTTCAGTTTAGACTATATATAATAATTGGAAACTACATTTACATGCATACGTACAGGAAAAGAGGACTGTTTGGCTGAAGTACAGTGCATTAGTTACTGATGTTGAGGAGAAGCAGAGCCCTCTCTCAGGTCTCCTAATACCAGCTTTTGGTACTGACAAAATCCTTGCCCAACAGATGCAACCATAGCTTTATCAAGGACTTCTGGTGACAATATAAACCATGAGAGTGAAAAAATGCTTCCTGCTTCAAACTTCCTGCTTCTTCTGCAGGAACAGCACAGACCAGTTTTTTTCAGACGCTGTGTCTTTCTCAGGCTGAATTCAAACCCTTAAAGCAGCACACAGAGGTTTAGAAAAATAAGTGAAGTGGTAACGCTGTACAATGTCCTTTGGTGCTATATGTGTGCAGTTAGATAAATATCTTTCACAAACGTTGAAGGGCAATAGTAAATAAGGTCATTGTACAACGTGTAAGAAGAGCACAGAAATCTATTCTGCTGTGTTAGATATAAAATAGCTTTAGACTTCGTTATTGAAGGTGGGTTTTCCAGAGAAATTAAGCAACTTGACAGAGTATTGCAAATGTGTGTGAAGCTGGATGTCTGCTTTAGGCATGTAATTATTTTAATTCATGTATGTACACCAGATAATTGTACATGGAAGCAGCTAATTGCACATATTTTCATTTCCTTTTACCTGTGCAGACACTCGGGAGAAATTGGAAGAACTCTCTATGAACATGTGCCCTCTTCACGTCCTACCTGCACCAACACCAACAGGACCTCAGGTCCTGTATCCTGCTATGGAGCCCGGTACAGAACTGTCTGGGAAGTAAGGAGACGGTACAGCTCCTGATAGATAGATAGATAGATATAGATAGATAGATAGATAGATAGATAGATAGATAGATAGATAGATCCATCAGATGATACATATAGATGGTGTATCTATACAGACAGTAGAGCTCCCAGTGCCCCCAGCCCTGTCAGCGTGCTGGCTGCCCCCTGCCCCCCCTGCCCCCTCGGTGCCCTGGGGGAGCGCAGCCTCACTGCAGCCCTCCTGCAGCCCTCCTCCAGCCCGACTCCTCTGCAGACTTGGTTTCTGTGCTGCCCCTTATTCTGTTACTTCTTTGACCTGTGCACAAAGGCAAAGAGAAAAAAGGAAACACAGGATGTGTCTTTCTGGTTTCGTCAAGAGGATATATATAATTTTTTTTAGAAGTTGCAGTGAATATAGATAGACAAGGGAAAGAGCGAGCGTACATATGTGCCATGAGATACAGGAATATCTCAATAGGCATTTTACTATACTCTCAATTTCCCTACCCCTAGCAACATGCTGACAAATCAAGAACTGCCATCCTATATACAGTACTCCAGCTGTCAGCCTTAAGTCTCCTTGCCAGAGTACAGCCTTTCCTTTGTTTCAGCTTTGAAAATAAAATCACAATTTGTAAAATAAAGGGAAAAGAATTCTTTTCTAAGGCAGGCAAGTCACTAATCCTTTCTCTCATGCAGATATTTTAAAGGTTCATAAATGCATTAACTACTCTGAACAAGAAGCCATGTACTGAATGATAATGGCTTTGTAGTAATAGTGTGCCCTGTATTTAGTATAATAATGACCAGTTACATAAAGTCAACAGACTCCCTCTACTACCCCAGGCACCTATTACTTAATTATATAAATATTTTCATTGATTTAAATTATTTTTAGTAAGAAACATTTGTCATCTGAGCAGCCTTTGTTTCTACTTTCTCATTTTTCAAAGGAGGAAAAAGATTTTTTAATGATAGCTGTGACTATATGCATTTTTTGAAGCTAGCTGAGAGGGCTGTGCACTGTGTTAATGTCCTAGGCTTTCATGTCATGCATCTTAGAAACAGGAATAGGTCAAAAGTAAAGTGAGTTTTGTGGGGCTTTTAAAAATTGCTTTGTGTGGGAGTGAGTGACTTACAGAGGCACAACCCAACATGCATAGGTAGCACAAGCTTTTCTTACAACAGTCCACAATTTAATTAAAAGTCACAGATGGCCATAAGAACAACAGAACCACTGAAGCGTACTCATACTTTACAAACAGGGGTAGGCATCTCCATACCCATTTTATAGATGAAGAAACTGTGGCTTGGAGAGATGCAGTATTTTCCCCGAGATAGTACAAGTCTGGAACAGAGCCACTGAACTGAGCGTATAAACCCGTTAAAGAATACCTTAGGATACCCATATGTTATCTAATGATCCGAAACCATGAACTCTCAGCAATTAGCCAAAGGAGGAACAGAATGGAAATGTACAGTATGGTAGGATTATCTAGGGATACTTTTATGCTTAGATATTTCCAAGCATATCCTTTCTTTGTCACCAATGAGATGAAAAAAGTAATTTTTTGTCCTCTTCTTTGTTCAAGAAAAAATTTGAGGCATGCCTTCGCCCTTCATCTGGGATTCCTCCTTAAAAGAGCAGCCCAGTTGGAATTTCTGTGCAGTAGCATCAGACGAATTTTCATACATCCCCAATTCCAAGGATATGTATAGTGAATGTGTAGATCGTGTACTGCTTTTCTCGGAAATGTTGGATTTATTGAGCATGCGATATATGGTTGATTCACACATGTGCTATAAGTTTGATGCATCCCGGATACATCAGGTTTATTCTACATGCCATTACACAGCATATGTGCACATATTTCTGTCCAGGAAATCCCAGACAGAAGTGTAGCAGCCCCAGATTAGCTCTTCATAACCAGGGAAGAAGTGAGTAGATTAGGGACCTGTTGGCTGTGAGGAATATATTGACTCTCGGCTTTGGAGACAATACTCATCATCCCCAGTGCAAAATCCCAAGGGGGAATATGGGAAATTTCCACCTCTGGAATGTTAACAAGTCAGCTTCATTTCCCCCAATTCATTGCTGTAGGTTTTTTAGGACTGAAACTATCTAAACTGCCTTTCATGCCGTGATATTCAGGAAGGGCCAGGCAGGCTCTGTTTGACTGGGGAAAGGCTGCACAGCGTAATGGGGAGTGCAGCCTGGGCCACTGCTGTCACAGGCAGGCGAGCTTAATCCAAGCTTTTTAGTTGTTTATTATTATTATTATTATTATTATTATTATCATTATCATTATCATTATTATTATTATATTTTTTAAGGAAAAAAAAAAGGAATCCTAATTAGATGGAATATTAGAGACTCACCTGGGAATCTCATTTTTTGCAAGCCAAAAACAATTAGGAAAAGTCCATGATTAAAAAATCCTGAAACTGCTTCTTTAGCTTGCAGGAGCAACTCATTTATAACACAAAAACAGGACAAAAATAGCACATAATACTTCCAAAGTCTGCAAGAAGTAAGTGTCTTGAACTGAAATATGTGTTAATCTAAGAGAAAAGGCAGTTTACATAATAAATGAATCCCAATGAAATGAATAAACTCAACTATTACAAGTATAATATAATGCAGGGAAATACAAAATAAGCAAAACTGTGCTGCAAAAAGCAGGAATTCCTTAGGGAAAATTGTTGCCCCAAGACTGAAGTTGAAATGAATTCCTAGAATCTTACATGATAATTTTAAAAATGTTTCACTGCAGATTTATTTCGAATATCGTATCTTGTCAATAGACAAAGGGTGAGCAACACCAAAGTGCTGTGCTAAATGCACTCATACTAATCAAGGTCAGATGTCTCTATAAAATGCGAAGTGTTCAGATGCACTGGATTGCACTGGCTCACTTGTAGAATTTTCTTTCCCCGTATCTTTTAATTTGCTAAATGATTTGAGATAAACCACACCACCTACGTTCAATTAGTTTTATAAATCAAAGGTGACAATTCTTTAGTAACCTGTATTATTTCCCAGCACGGCAAGCTAGAAAAATGCAGACAAATTTATTTATTGACCTGTTGTGTTTTGCAAGGACAGCCAATGTTATATTGATCCAGCTATCAAAAATACTGTAGCGGGGGCAATAACATCCAAGTGCCAGTGTCTCCGCATGCTCTCTCTGTACTCTGCCTCCCCTGTGATATCCCCCATCTCTTACGAATATGCAAATGCACCCATCCCCCAGCCCTCACACCCACCCCGCTCTTGCTTGCTTAACCTTATTGTTAGAAATTAAACCAAGAAGAGACCTTCACATTTAGTTGGCGTATAGTTTTGCTGCTTTCATCAGAAGCGATCATCAGTAAGTGCTGTCGCAACTTTAATTATATCTTCAGTAACTGTTCCCCACCCCCAGCACTTGCTGTAAACCTTCCTTTGTATCACCCAGGAATCTGATCCTGCAATCCTTCATGTGAAACCTCTATTGAAGTCAATGGGGTTGGCTCCCAATTTCCTTAGGTCTCACTCCTGTAACATACGTATCGAAGGCATGGGCCTTTTCTTTCTGATGCTTAAAAGTATGAATGTGCAGAAGTCTTTGTGAGATCAGCACTTCCAGGTTTAGTTCATGATAAAATGGAAGAAAATAAATGGAGACTTTGGTATTTGACCTACTGGGATACCTCACTTGACAATCACTCATGAGTTGGGGTGACAAGGTCACGTTCCTTATTCTTTATTCATTTAACCATTTTATAATTATAAGAAGCAGTGGAAAGCAAGCAATTTCCACAGTTAATAATCTTCCTAGACCCCAGGGTACAGGTCTGCAAAATGGAGGAAACAATGGGGAAAAGTTAAAAATTGTTTCCCACAATTAATTACCATCATGTAAAGAAAAAAAAAATTTTTTTTGAAATGAATGTTCATTTACATTTCTAGTAAAATCCACCCTGAACACAGTAGTCAGATAAAAAGATAGAGAAGACATTGAAAATAGGCTTGGAATATGATTATACAGTTGATGCTCTTTTTTTCCCATGTGCATTTTTATGCAAATATTGTTAGTTTCACCACCTCCAATGATCCTTAATTCCCACTGAAGCCTGTGAGAGCTGAAGGTCTTCATCGTCACACGATTATTTTATATATTAAAACATGACTGAGGACAGGAGGTTAGACTTTCATAATTGCAGTGTGTGGCTGGTGCTCCGCATGCATATTTTTATATTGCAATGACAAAGGCCACAAGTCAAGAAATCACTTTCGCACATGCTCAAATCCATCCTTCATCATGACCACATTTAAGTGCATGACCAAATTTAAGTATTACCTTGTGCGTGTTGTTAACCACATGTTTAAGTGTGGGCTCAAATAGAGATGCATTCCTGAATCCAAATCAATCAATCAAAATAGCTGCAGGTGAAAATTCTTCATACATGCTTTCTGTGCATGTAATGAAATATGCGTGGTCATACAAGTATAGACGTGTATTGCCTCTTCTTTCAGAAAAAAAAAAAAAAAAGCATTTAGTTTTATGTGCAATGCGGTTTAAAATCTGCCTCTGGAAAATCACGATATTTTCCTGAATGTTCTGCTGATAACATGTTTAATGTCAGAAAGAAGGCTAGCAATCAAAAAATAAATAACAGCATCTCAAAAATATATGTAGTTTTTGTGCTTTAAACTCGGATGGTATTAGAGAACATTTCCTTATAAAGCCTGTCTCAGATTAATATGTAAATTTTAAAAAGTAAAATGTTTGTATAACCTTGTAGTTAGAAAATAAACAAACTTTAAAATGGTGACATGAGCTACATGCTGGGTACACAGATGGATAATATTTTGTTTTTCTTTCTGAAAGTCTTTTGTCTTAAAGCTAGTGTGAAAATCTAGAAGAGGGCCCCACATGATTGATCACCACAAGCATCAGAAGGAAATGATTCACCACAACACTGTAACTGAAACTGCTTCAACACCTGATTGCAAACTTCACACTAGGGGACTAATTAACTGCTTTACCTGCTCAAAGATTTCGGTAATGCACAGGACACCTCAGCTAGTATAATTCCAGCTGTGAATACCTACTGCTCTGGCTCATTATTACCGGTGGAAATGTACACAGCATTAAGAAGTGCAAGGAACAGTTAAAAAAAAAAAAAAAAAAAAGATAATAAGACATTACATTCTAATTCTTACTCTGTGAAGACATTGTTTCAAAACAGAGTAACCATAACAGGACTTCAATATATGCTTAAAGTGTGTACATATTATTATTATTATACTAATTTTTTTTGGTCTCACGATAGGACTGCTTTCAGTTTCAGGGTTTCCCTACTTTTTCCATGAACTTTGGACCTTCAGGTATTATATTAACATTTGTAAAACATTTTCAGAATTGACAATATTAAGAACATAAGGGTCATATTGTCTGAATTTAGATATAAAACAGTACATGAAATATCTCTGGTTACCCATGAGCTGTGCTCATAACTAAGCCAATGTCTCAGCAGATTTATCATCAGAAATACTAGTTTACAGTCTGCAAATGGAGATAATGTATTCCTAGCAAAGCATTTATACATAGTGATTAGAAATAATGGAAGAAAGGCTGGCTATGTGTAGGTTGTTTTTGTTTGTTTGTTGTTGTTGTTGTTGTTGTTTAAGGAGAAAAAAAAAGATAACTTCTATTATTTTTATATTTTTTTTTGCTTGCCAGTAGTTACATAACTGCAAATTAATGTACTACAACATGGATTTCTATATTCAGTGACCAGCAATTTGTTGTCCTTTTTTTTTTTTTAAACTATATTCTTCACACAATTCAAATTAAAAAAAATATATTTTCAAATATGGGTTCAAGGGAGTAATATAGACATGCAATAAAAAAAGAAAAAAAAAAAGTCCTAAAATTTGGAAGAGTGTAGAATTAATTGACAATAGCAGAGAATGATTTATCCTTTGTTCTCATTTTCTAAATGATTCAGATAGTTTGTCTTGATGAGCTGAAGAAATTGGTTAGCTCTTCAGGAAAGCAACATAAAAAGCTGTAAGTGCAGTGTCACAGTGACATCGATTTGATGCTCCTAAAAATAACTGTGCCCAAATCTGCATTACATTCACAGGTCTCACCATGAGCAAAGTTCATTAAGCACCAATATTAACAGGTACGTTTTTTACTCATCAGATTTTATTTTATATTTACTTTAAAAGCCTGCTAATTCTGTGTATAGACAGGACTCGAATGAATTATGTTAGTATATCTCTGAGGGAAGATTTGGGTAAACGATTTCTTTTAATCTGCCTCATAAAACAATGGTGCATACAGATCCCATCATCCTGCCATCTCTGCAGGATTTACAAAACCAGAAAGTGGTCATTCACACACGTGCAGCTGTGACAGGCCTCCCCTTCACTTTCCGCACATGCCTTTCTTATCTCCACATTAAAAAGTACGGAAAAATGGCTGGCATAAAGAGCGCAGGAATGAGTCAATACACAGCTGCAAGATTTAAACACACGATGACCAGCAATCTATCAGCCTCACTGAAGTAAATTACATAGTGCCTTGCAAATTTGACCCAAACTGCCGACTTCTGAAGATGTTTCCTGATAGGCATGCATATGCATATTTTCAATGTAAATGAGAATTTGAGGGCTAAAACAAGGTGTATTTTGTCTTGTGAATTTACAGCAACCCTGAGCTCAGTAGCAAACTGCTAATTTCTTACTTAGCAAATTCATTTTATGTATGGAGACAGTTGGCAATTTCATCTCTGCATGTTTCCAATATTAATCAGGTACTTCCTGTTCAGCGTTTCATCAAGAAAGACAACGTGTGCATCTAAGGTAGAAATTCTCCAAATTTCTTTGGCAGTCATGCTTAAGACTTTGGGTCACACTTTCTGGTTATCTATAATCAGACACTAAATTACTGCTTGTGTTAACTCCAATCTGGCAAAATGAAATTAGAAATAAAAAAAAAAAAAAAAGAAAAACATCTAGTTCTTATTAAAACATCACAGCCCTAAGAAATTAAATTCTTCTTCCTCTCGCTATAGAGCAGGGAGGAAATATCTCCCAAGCTACCCTGGCCGATCAAACAGGCAGAAGCAAAGCTTTGTCCTGACAACGGCTCCAGAGGTGGAGATTGAATCAGCACATCCTCCTGGGCTGCCTTCCCCAGGCACCCACCGAGCGCCAGGGCTGCCAGCCACGCTGATGGCTTCGGGTGGAGAAACCTGTGCGGCTGGAGCCGCCAGGTCCACAGATCAGAGCCATCAGTAGGTGACAGTTTTCAATCAGAATCAGCCTGTGTTGGATTCACGTGCTATTGTTTTTCACTAGGAGGCCTTACTGCTATTATTGCATAAATGTTATGAGTCAGATTTAAAAACAAAACACAACGCGAAATCCAACAGCTTAGTAGTTAAAAAAGTAGAAAGAACTGTTAAGAAAACAGGATACCTTGGCAAAAAGCTTTCTGAAAAGCTCATGTGATTGTTTTTCAGAATGTGTTTTTCCCTTTTTGAAAGGAAAAAATATTTTTAATAGCCATGCAGCTACTAAAAAAAAAAAAAAGCTATTCACAAAAGTTACTAAGTATTATTCTTCCTTAATAAATTCCAGGTAGTGAAAAATGTGCAGATCCACAGGACAAAAACTGCTCACTGCTCTGATCTGACCTTTACTGAGATTACAGGGATAAGGGCACAAATCAGGCACGGTGTCAACATTACGAGTGACTTTCAGTGCCGGTTTCCCTGGGAGTTTTTAATGGACTTGCTCTCCTTTGAGGGTTCCAGAGGCAGTCTATAAATTCTATGGTTACCAACACCGGAGTGATATGAAATAAGTTTTTGGTGTAGCTGGGAACGCTGCATCTCTTACCTGTACAGAAGAATGGGTCACAGAAATAAGCACCAGAAGAAGCCCCTAAATATGAAGTGAACACTGAGAAGCCCCAGGAAGAGGCCAGGTGAGCAGGAAGGCAGAGAGCATCATGCCATGCGTGAAATGGGAAGGGGGCTGCACGGGGAGAGAGGACACGGGGGATTTTGGTACTGCACTAGCACTTTACAGCCAAGTGGGGCAACACCAGGAGCACGTCAGAGGCAGGGCACACTGGTGTCCCCATGTCCCCATGCCCGGGTGTCCCCATGCCACCACCTCTGCAGCTACAGCCCCTTCCTTTGTCCCCATGCCAGTGCCCTCCTCATGACAGGCGGGTTGAAAGCAGCAGCTGGGATCCCTCCTGCGGGGACGATGCCCCGTCACTGAGCAGCAACACCTTCAGCCTCTTCATTCAGCCCACCAGATCATCCTTCTGCCCCCCTGCGCTCCCCAGCCACCTTTAGCACTTTCTCTCCAGCTGGCTCTCTGGGACGGATGGCTTTACACGAACTGGCAGGCACAGCCACAAAGAGTGTGTGTTTACACAGACACCTCTCATGACAAAGCAACACTTTACAGATATTGGGCTAACTCTACAACTCACTCGGTTTTTACAGCCAGTCAAACTCTGAGCAAAGGTGACATAAATATGAGCAAAACCTAATGAGTTTTACAAAACCGTGATTTTTTCATTGAGGTAAGCACAGCCGCTGCCGGAGTCAAATGCAGCAGCTCGTAAATAACATGCAAAAATTCAGTACAATAGCAGAGGAAATGTTAGGTGAATGCAACGTAATTTGTCAGTTATGTACTAATGGAGGCTGGGCTGTAACATGTTCTTACTTCCCTGCCTGTGTCTGAACAAGCATTTTCATGTTGTGCATGTCCTCTTGTCTAGAATTATTGTATGCTGCAATGAATGTAGAGAATGACCACAGGAAAATTCAAAAGAGAAAATAGGAAAAAGGAAACCACAAATGGGCACTACTGCGTATCCAAACGTTGTTCCAAATATACACAGGCAAGATGAACAAAAATAGATCAAAATTGAAGATGGAGCAAATAGATGTGAAATTATTTGTGCTGTTTAGCTGATAGGTAAGGCAAGGTCAGTCAGGTTTTTTTCATGATTTATGAATAAGCAAACAGAATAATTTTATCAGTCCATTCCTTATATGAATATTTTATTGTTACTAATGTTTAACCGTGATTACTAGGACTTAAACACTCAACGTTTCCCAAATCAGAACAAAAGCATTTCAAAAGGATGTGAGGAATTAGCATTCCCTATTTATTTTGGAGGAAATTATCTAGCATGAGATATAATTTACCCCAAATGAGAAAATGAATCAGTGGCATAGTTAGAAATCATTTCCTTGATGGGGAAATGTCTATAATAGGCTATATACATACTGTCCAGTTATGTTTCCAAATTATAATTATGCATGCTTCTTAGCCATAGCATTAATAATACGGATTAATAGTCTACACATGTATATGACCTCCACCCAAGAATCTCAGTACACATTATGAAGGATTCACTTATTAGGATTATAATTAAATTTCATATATGCAGAAACTGAAGATGCAAAGAACTGATGAAATTGAGTCATATGGAAATCTGTGGCTGAGTTAGTAATAAAAGTCAGGTCTCTCAATTCTCAGAGCAAATTTTCTGGCATAAAAAGTTAAATATTTTGTACATAAATTTTTGAATACTTTTGTTGCAGAACTGTTTGTACATACCTCTATTTTATAAACACTAATTCAAAGAAGTGATGTTTTGCATAGTGTGTCAACTCTAGTAATGCCACCAGGACTAGCAATGTTGTATTTTGGAGTGGTTTTGTTTGTGTGTTGTTTTTTTTTAATTCAGTTCTGGTAGACAGAAATGTTCTGTTTTGTTTCCATGAGAACCATAAGTACTTTCTCGAAGTTATTTCTTTATTTCTTTTAGCCTTTCTGAATTAAAACAAAGCTCAAAAACATGAATTGAGATTACATAAACTCTCAGAAATCACAAACAAATGAAACGGACACATGATTTTAAAACCTAAGATTCTGAAAAGTCAGTCCTATGATTTTATTTCTAATGCTGTTGTTTGGCAACCCAGTCTGGGTAGTATTATAAAACCGAAGCAGCTAGGCAGGAACATTTTAAATATTTCCACTTGTGTTTTGTCAGTTACAGAGTCAGCAGGTGTAGGTTGTAAGCAGAGAAAAAACTCATCTGTTTGAAACTCACGTTTTCAGAATATTTGGTTAGGTAATCAAAGGCAAAGCCCCTTCCTTAGAACAGGCAGTCACACATACAATTTCAAACTGCTTGGATTGGAGGTATTACATATTTTTTTCCCCTCTCCAAATATAATTATCAACTGGAAACGTGAATGCAACAAAACAGCCTATACAGATAAATTTACATCGCATCTGTTCTTTTTTTTTTTTTATCTCTATGAAACAGAGTAAGAATCTTACTTGGTATCTTCACATAACACACTAACTTCATCTTTCTGTATGTAGTGAGATCTTTCCTCTTATAAACAAACCTCTTCCTGTCTCTCTCTTTTTTTCTTTTTTTTTTTTTAATTTTCTGCTATCATTTATAGATCAGTATATTTGTATTAACTGCTTCTGAATTCTGTTTTCCTCCCCTGCAATATGCTCTGTTGACTTCAAATCAAAATGAACTCAGGTGTTTCTAGGTGACACATTAGTAGCAACTGAGGCTGTTTTAGATTATCCATAATAAAATTTGTACGTACGTACGTAGACGAGTATTTACACATTTGTTCTTGGATGTATACTGCAAACTGATTTAGTAAAACAGCATTTGATCAAGGCTTATGAGTGAATTGTAAAATTCCAATTGACTTCAGCGAGGTTTGGATTGCATCCACATTATTCCAGGAATGAGAAACCTCTCTGGCAAGGCCAAACCTAAGAGCTACTGCCCAGCTTAAATAGGAGGGTAAGCACCCAAAGAGGACATACAATTAAGCATGACCGTAGTGAAGCACAATCCAGGGTTGTTATGAGAACAAGTGGAGATAAAACCAAT
Source organism: Anser cygnoides (assembly GCF_040182565.1). Taxonomy (NCBI): domain Eukaryota; kingdom Metazoa; phylum Chordata; class Aves; order Anseriformes; family Anatidae; genus Anser; species Anser cygnoides. Next base: position 7,272,603 of record NC_089888.1, on the reverse strand, counting down.
CACGATAGGTATACTTGAGGAGAAATAAAGCAGCTTCTAGCCACCAGGGCCACCTGGAGCTCCCGTCCAAGGGAATCTGTGAGGTGACTCAGAAGAAGAACCACCACATCACTTATGTTCAACGGGGACCAGGCAAAGTCCTCGTCACCCTCCCAGTTACCCAGGCATAGACTTTCACTCCTCGTATATATCAGAGCTCCTCTCTTATAGGGAGGTTTCAGCCCACTGTAATTAGATTCCACGGATTTAATCCCCTGGGAATGTAGCAATTACCATATACCTGACAAGTGCTAAATGCTGCATTCCGAGGGGATTATCACCTCTGGCTGAACAGAGAAAAAAGGGGAGGGGAAGAGAAATTTCCACTTCCCCATGGGGTGGGGAGCATGATGAAAACTGCCTGATTTGCTGCAGCTGCTGGCCCACTGTAGGGCAGGAGGAGGGAGCAGGGCATCCAGGAGAAGGCATTCCTGAAAAGGACCAGACAAAATGTTTATCTGTAACAGAAAGAATAGTAATGCTGTACACGTGGGTCACTCTTCTCTGGGTTTGTGGTGCTTGCTTCAGCTGGTGTGTGTTTATAGAGGGATTCTTATTAATACTGCTATTACCCAGAGCAAATACACCGCAGAGTAAGTGAGATTAAGACAATTGGTCTAATAGACTTCAGAAATAAGTGAGATTAAGTGGAATGAACAAAATATAATATTGGCAAAGAAGAGGCATTTGTGCAGTGGTTTTGCACCCTGTGATAAACAATGTGTTGCAGCTTGTTAAAAAACATAGTTTGTATAAAGCCTCTCTCATTCTATTGCATTATCTTATCTCAGTTATTTACAGGATTCACAGTGATGTTGTGAGAGCATAACTCATTGTCGATAAACTACTTGGGATCATCAGATAAAAGGCATAATTTAACGGCATGATAATAGGCAGTAACAATAGACGTAGCATTTATATATGCCAACGTTCACTCGGGCTGATTCTGAAGTGTTCTCTGCTGGTGCAAACAACGCTGCTCCCAGTGGGGCTAACCCTGGCCAGATCCCACCGCAGGTAAAGGTCGTCGGAGTGAGATAATTTGATCTGGTTATGAAGTGAACACCTTGCTGTTGCAAAAACTCCTTCTGGGACTCTAAGGAGCAGAGCAGGGTAGGACCAGCTTTGTGTTTGTGTCGATGACAACACTTTGTCCCTCAGAGCGTGCTGCACGCTGCCTTGCTGAACTACTTACGCTTCCTGCCACACCTCGCAGCAAGCCTGAGTATAAAGAAATCGCCTGCCATGCAGCCACACTGCTGCAGCGACAGCGACGAACCCCTCCCAGGGAGGTACTACCAGACTCTTTTCTTTTCCTAGAAGCAAAAAAGTACTGCTCTATTTAAATCGATTACATATAAAATACAAAGAATATATATGTGTATGCATTACTGTGGAGTAGCAAGAAAAAAAAAAAAGACCAATAAAAGTGAAACCCTGTAAGCAATGGGGAGAGTCCTTCAGGTCAGAGGGAGAGCAGCTGCTGGCAGCCTGGTGCAGGGCGAGGAGGAGAACCATTGCTGTGTGTGAAACCATGCTCACGCTACATCCCTTTATCACGCTGTCATTCAGTCCTATCATTCTACTAAGGTTTAACACAGATGTAATAAATCCGTAATGGTATTAAAACATCCACAAGGTCCCGCATGTGGACACCCTGGAGGTGGTGGCCCAGCAGCGGCTGACACCAGAACAGCTCATGGCTACCTGGCTTTGTGAGGGCCTGGCTTGGCCAGGAACACCAGCAAGAGCCAAGGGGGCATGCAGTCCTTACTCAGCTGCTGCCAAGCAGGAGCTGCATGGGCAGAAATATTGGGTAAACCATCCTGCTATCACACCTTTATGCTATTTGGGAGAAAATCCAGCTCACCATACACAGATGAATATATGCCAAGAGCACATATGGATGCTGAAATGGTATTTTGATGACTTCAGGGTAGTAAGCCAAGCCTTTTGTTGGTCTTTTGTGAAGGTGAAGGTCACCTATGTGTCTGTTTAATGCAGGCTAAGTCCATAAACGGTTTGTAATAGGACACCATCTGCATTCTCCATCACGTACAAATCCATTGTATGACTGAAATAAATCTAGTGCAGGGCGTGGTGTTTCTGCATTTCCTAACTCATTAGCAAGACTTTTAAGACTACTCCTGTCTTTCAGTAATGTGGTAAACCTGTTTAAACAAACAAAAAGAAAATACTTATTAATTGGCTAACAACAACATGTCACAAGGATTTCTTGAAAATCTCACCTACTAGCACAAATCCCTTGATAGCAACAGCAGTGTGTGCTTCTAGTTCTTGGAGCTTTTCTGAAAATTAGATTCGGAGGTGCTAATACAATTGCTATTAATTTTCCCAGTGACCCCTCCCTGTTCCATATGTGCTGATACACAACCTGCTAATTCTTATCTGTCAGACCCTTACACCAAGGCCCTCTCCTCAGGACCAATTCCAGGCATCAATAAAGTACGCAGCTGCCAAAGGCAATAGGAAGGAACGGGATGCAAAACAGGCAAAACAGTCTGACTGCACCCGTGTCAGATCGAAGGGAGGGCACAGCCATGCCACCCCACCCCAGGAGAGATGAGGTGTTGACATTTCTGTTGGCAGCATCGTTCCTACCCCTTGTAGGCACCCAGTAACAGCTGGAATAGCAGGCCAAGTCATTTGCAGCCCTGCTATCCTCAGTCCAATTCCACCCCTAATTGTGAGAAAAGTATCCAGGCCTTGGCCAACCTGTGGTCCCACAATCTGGGAGCAACACATTTCAGGGTAGCCCACGCCACTGTGCAGCTTTGAGGCAATTTTTGTCCTTTTGGACTCTCAGGATCATTCCAGAGCAGAAGCCTGAGGGTCACCTGAAAGGGCACAGCCCCCACCAGCAGGGTATGTTGGCCCCATCTGCCCTTTTAAAACCTCTGTTTTGATTCTAATTGCATGTGAAATCTTGTCGCTGTTGAAATCAGTCTTGAACCTTCCACTGACTTTAATAAAGCGAGGATTCGCTTCTTGGCTAAGAGAAAGAAGAAAAAAAAAAGTAGGAAGAGCCTATTGACAAGTTAATCCTCTCAGTGGCTCTGGGCTGACATTAAAACTGTTGCAACCAAACCCAACCAGCTAATGACACCAAGTTAAAAACCTGTTCCTGTCTTTGCAAGCTGTCACAGGGCTTTGTCTTTAGATGGGGGGGAGAAACTCTATGCTCTGCGAGTGAATGAGACACGTTCATGTGATCAGAACGATCAGAGCATGCAAAATAAATTAGAGCAAAACATACACTGAGGTCAAAACAACATAAAAATGAAAGCGTATTCATGTTCCTCATTTGCTTGACTCATTGAATATATGATTATGTACATGCCTGAACCAGACTGGCATTATTTGCCTTACATACTACGGAGTTGAATGTAATTACCTATACTGTTCCAATCAGCACCTGTTCTACAGTAATTCTGAATTAATGCATTAGCTAAAGCGCCAAAGAGATGAACAAGAATGTGAGCTGAAAACTAGTTGCTTCTAATTGTCATGAAAACAAATGTCAAAAGAACATGTGTTTCTACTTAGCTAACTCTGCTTACGAGGTTTGAAGCTGTTTTGTGTTAGTTTCTACCATTTAAATTAAATGTTTTGTCTCTAACATACTTGATGTGGCTTTAAGAAGCTGTGCTTCCCCCCCATCCCCCTTATGAATCTTAATGTTTGGCTGGATTTGTTTGTAGCATCAGACAAAAGACTCTGGCAGGCTGAGCCGGAGTGACATAGATTTTATGTTGAAACAAAGCAAAGCTAAAAAAAAATAATCAATTAGAGGTCATTAAAAACCAAACTTTTCAATGAAAGAAATACTGTAATGGAATAGTAATACTTTGGGGTTTAGGAGTTCTTTTAATTCCTGAAAGAGCTATTTTGCAGTGCCCCTCCTCCACTTCATCTCTGTGAATCTGCTGTGTTGCAGAATGAGTCAGCTCTGGAATATCCAAACTCCACAGCTGTGCATTAGCATTTGGGAAGAGTATCAGTGTGAGTTCATATTTTACATGTGGAATCAGTGACGCTAGTTTTCAAGCCATGGAGAAAGAACAGTTCAAAACACAACAAGTACGGATACGGTGCTCGCCCCTCAGCAGCGCTAACTTTCTAAGGAGACTTTTCTACAGATTTCCGTGGGACAACAATATGGTCCATCACGTCCGTCAAACAAATATAGCAGGGGCTATTAAAAGATTTTCTCTACACAACAATCTAGTGTTTGATGTCTTAAAAAAGTGGATGTCTGCTCCTTTCTACTTTCTTTTTTTTTTTTCCTTTCTTTTTTTTTTTTCTTTTCTCCTATTACTAATTCCTTGAGGACATCTCATTACCAAAGGAACACTGCATCTTTGTTTCTTAAGGAATGGAAGATCAACTTCAGTTCTTTCCATAACAAATGTATTATTAGAAAAGAAAAATACATGCCACTGCTCACAGCACTTCACTGGAGCTTGGCAGTGGAGTTACGTAGCCACGTTAAATCAGCAGTTCCCAGGGAGCAGATTGTGACCCTGCTGGGTTCATGACCTGGAAGTGCAGAAGGAAATGGGCACACAAGCCCAGAACAGGAATCACAAGCTGAAAGCTTGGAAACTACCGTTTTGCATAACCCCCCTAGTAACGACAAGTACACTTTGTGTTTCAAGGAGAATTCCCTCACCAGCACAGACCCGGGAACGTGAGGAAGCCCATGAATAGTGCCAGGTCTTTGGGAAAGGAGGAGGACATGGGAGCCAGGAGGGGAGCCGGAGGACCCATACTGTGACCGTGGTGGCCCAGGGCTCTCTCCTGGGCAGGGGGACAGAAGTGACATCCCTGCAGCTGGGCCGTGGTGTTGGGCACCCTGGCTGGGGCTGTCCCTGTGGGAGCCGTGCTGCTGCTGGCCCCGGTCAGCCCTGGGCAGCCCATGCGTCGGCCCGGCCACGTGCGGGGCTTGCGGGTAAGGAAGGAAGGAAAGATGCTCAAATGCCCAGTGCACATCTGGGCTGCATCTGTCCCTGCTCACAGAAGCACATTTTTAAAATTTAGGCTCACAGAAATGACTGCATTTATGAAAGCTGTGTTGTGCCCACAGGGGCACAAGTTCTCTTTCATGTGCTGATGGGCTGAGCTTTTCTTAGGGGTTTCAAAGTAGATCATCATGCTGGCGTGAACTGATGCTGCACTTACTGGATGAATGTTGATTTACTCCACTGAAGAGTATGGCAAATTTACTTTTAAGTATATATCATTAAGGTTCCCAAATATATTAATATCTATATTATTGCGTTTGGGAGAGATGCCAGGAACATGCTTCTCACTTACTCAGCAGTGAATTGCCAGAGTTCTCACAGCAAACACAGTTTTTCATGTCAGTTTGATCAATAGAAATACTGGGGGGCAAACACCCCTCAAAGCAACCTACGGGTACGGTCGCATTTGGCACATGAGGGGATAGAACAATCTCAAAAGAAGTCCAGTCGTTATGTTAGGGGATAATTCTCTCGAAGACTGCCCTATAGCCTCCTTCCTTTAAGGACAGAAACCATTTTGGTCTGATACATTAATTCTGCTGCACTGGAGATTTTAGCTTAGCTAAAGGAATTTCATACCTTTAATTTGAACCTTTGTATGTGTTCATTAGTGTAGTGCAAAACCAAATACAAAACATTTCATTTACTGGATAACCACACTGTAAACATGTTTTGCCTGGATTGTGACGGACGATAAGATCTACTCGCAAAATTATTTACAACAGGATGCCCAGTGAGTAATTCTTGAAGTAAAATCTGTAACATCATGCACACAACCAGAGTAAGTCAATTCTTAAGCTAATAAATTTGACACGTTATTTTAAAGAATGGCAGGTGAAAAGGGAAGACTAGGTGTCTGAGGACACAGAAAAGTTTCCTTCTATTAAATTACACAGGCGAGAGCAGCGATTTTCTGTACACCTTAGATGGCATGAGTAATTCTGCAAGTGTCAGCTGGATTTATTGAGATTTGCAGAGAATATATTTGTCTTACAAAGGGAAGGGGATTTAGCTTACACATCTCATTTTTCACGAGGGTTTGGAAGCCATTTTAAAAGTTGAATAAGTATCTCTTTAGTCTTTTTCCAGACTCTTCTTTTTATACTCCTCCTCCCTCCCTGAATTTGGCACTTATCCCAAAATGCACACCATGTTCAAGAGAGGGAAAACACTAACCCTGTATAATTTGAATAAATGAGCTCTACATATATTGCCACTTTTAGTTCAAATTATGCAAAAATCCAAGATAAGTGAGGCTGAGCATAAAAGCCCCTTAGTGTGTAATTATAAATACTAAAATGGCTTATTTTTCCAAAACAAGAAGCTTTTTTTTTTTTTTTTTTAATTTGCATACTCTGATGACTTTTGACCTGCAATAAAAATGCAACAGAAGTTGGTAAGTGACTGAGTCAGAACAGGACCTTCAGTTTGCATCATTCCTCCTGCCTTCTGGAGTTTCAGTCTTTAGCAATTTGCTTAGATTTATAGTATGTACCAAGCAGCTACAGTGTGTAACCAAAAGCTCTTGTCTTTAAACATGTAAACTGTTAGATTAAAATCCCTGGGCTTCAGGATATACAGAAAATCCATGGGTCAAATTATAGATAATAAGTATGAATTGAGCCCTGAGATCCTTCTGGCCTAAATATGTTTTTCAAGCACAGCTGTAATAAACAAGCAGGATGCCTCCTGCAGCACTTGGCTTCCAGATGTATGCCCAGTGCAGTACCTCTTTGGGGACCAAGCTCATTTACAGCTCTGATGAGCAGCATAAGGAAAGAGAAAACAATAAATGCATAACTTCAGGACTAAAGATTTTACTCAGTCTTTGTTCAAGCTAACTCATATTCTCTTCTATTTCTGTTTCTCTTCTAATTTCTAAACTGTATGGACTGTCATTAGAGAAACTGGACTCAGATATTTCAGTGTTTCAGGGTAGTTGAGTGAGGTACATGCTTTTCTAGTTATCAGTCTTCACAAATAAAAGTGCTCAAATCTGTAGGTTTTCAAAGCATCATACAGCTGTTCATAACTTCTATAGGCATTAAGCTGGGAAATACTTTGAAGATCAGACCCCAGTTCTTTTTGCCTGAGAGCATCCCTACACTTGGCTTTACTACATGGATGAGCAAGGAGGGCAGCCTGAGCTGACAGATCAGGCCATTTCTCCCACCCAGCAGCCACATGAACATCCGAGTGCCTGTTGATTCCTGAACCACCCTGGTGTTCAGAGATGTTTTAAGGAAAATCATATTTTCCAAGGAAAATAGCCTGGTAAATGCATTAATCAGAGCAGAATGGGGTGGTGAGGACCTGGAGGTAACTATTTTCTCTCTTCATATTAAGGAGAAACAGCAGTGGTGTGGGGAACACAGCTATTGCAGAACTGGCTCACATCTCACTGTTCTGTAACCATCTCACTAGTTTCAACACATTTACCCAACTCCTGACACATTTACCCACATTAGTGCTGAAATATGAAGGCTACAGGTAACACAAAAACTAAATGGCCAGTTTTCCCTACATTTCTCCAGTCTCTCCCTTTTTATTCTGGAAAGCAAATAGCTCTGTCGATTGACCTCAGTGGGACCTTTGCAATAGTAAAACCCCCCTGTACTCCACGGCCAGGTGGGCGTCAGCTTTCTGTGCAGAAAAGCACAAATGAGGTACAAGCCAGCATTTGGTGCACTTAGATGCAAGATCAGATTCCTTGATAAGGAATCTAGATTAATATGGAACCAACCTAAAAACTGTTGGACTAATCTTATTTCTGGTTCATTTCCACAATTACAGAAGGGGACAAGCGGATCCTTCATTTAAATGAGTTGACTGAAGTCTGGCAGCATGTTGTTACAAGGCACATAATTTACAAGAACAATATGTATTTTAGATCACATCTTCATTCCACATTGAATGGTAATATACAAGTACCTTTCTGTGGAAATGCTGTGTCTTTTAAAATGTCTGTTAATTTAACTTCTACTGTTATACATTATGGTTGTTGTCTGGTCTGCCAGTACACTGGTTTCATTCTCTGTATTCTAATTTTAACTGATTATAAGTGAGTGGGAAAGTGCAAGTCCTCCACTTGAAATTCAAAAGAAAATAAATGGATTTTTTATGGCCTGAAGAATCTATTCATTACTAAATCATTTATCTTTGCTGAAGGAGTGCCTATCTTCAATATGCTTTTCCATTTCCCTAATTTTATTTCTCAGTAAGCACACACTGTGCTTACAAATAAAGCTCCATTGCACTTCCACTGATAGGCTTTGCTTTTGAAAGACCAAACAAGGCTATAATTAACAATATTAAACAAATATCAAAGGTTGTATTGTAAGGCATGGACATGGCCGTGTCTTCCCCAAAAGTGAAACTTGGATGAAAATGTAAAACAACACTGTATACTCCTGGGATTACCAAAGGCATACTGCACCAACGGGAAGCGGAGCAGAGATACACATGACCTTTAAACAGACTAGCTTGTTCTTTTTGGCTTACTTCAAAGATTTCTTAAGGGGACGAGAGAGAGTCATTAAGAAGAAGGGAAGGGAGGAGAAGCATTCGGATTGTTTAAATTGCTTTTTCTTAATTCCAAATTGTCTTTCTCTAGTGAATCCTAACTTTATTACTTATATTGCATTTCGGGCAGCACAATTACATTCTTACCTTGAACAAAGAATGAACTTTGGACAGTATTTTGAAGGGTTTACAAATAAAGTAAACAGCTCTGTTGCATAAAAATATGCATCTGAGGCAGAACTTCCTTCTTCCCAGATTAGATGCATTCATGTAATTTAATTTGTAAGATTATTCAGCTGCTATTTGAAAATATTTCTTTTCTGTTTGTGATAAAAACAAGGCTAAAATTTGCATAGAAACCCCACACATAATTGTTAAACTTTTGTGATTCTGTTTAAGTTACAGAGAATACTGCCTTTACCAGTTCATATATTAAATATTGGCTTTCAGTTTCAGCTTGAGTTGCTGTCTTTGTTCAGACTGGACTATCTCTAGATAGGTTATCTAGTTTAGTTATTACTGCTTTGTTCAAGTGGTGCTTAACTGTATGTTTTACATTCAAGTGTAGTAAAGTTAGGGGGGGAGGTCTGCTAATTTTATATCTTCACTTAAAAAAAAAGTCAGAGCATTTTACATACCAAGGTTAAAAATTAACAAATCAGAATGTTGGACTTTTAACTCAGTAGTCAGAGCCAATGTAAGGTTCAGATATATTTTAACTACAAGATTGAAAATTTATGTGAAAATATGATAGCCACTTCCAGACGTAACACTTCAAAGATTTATTATAGCTGAATTATTTCCTATTGCAAGCACTGGTGAGATATCTGTTATAGTGTCCACAGATACTATATGTAGCTAACAGAGCCAATGTGGTCTACGAGGTAGGATTTGCAAACACTTGCAAAGAAAGTTTGCCTTTTACATTCAGTGTTTGTGTCCAGTTTGATTTGCTATTTGTGAGCACTGTCATGAATGTGTTTTTATTAGCAGAGAAGTTCGGAGATGGGGAGAGAGGGTGGCTCTGTCCATAACTGAACCCTACCAAGTAATTTGCTTATTTACTATTTATCATGCTTTCACATTCCAATTATCCAGTTAGGATGAAAATATAAAATAAAATAATAATAAAAAAAAAAGTCAGGTCATATGACCTAGGTCTTAGGGGACCAATTGTACATGCCAAATAATGAACACTGAAGGGAAAAGCTCGGGAACAATTAGTTGGTTGAATTCGGTTTGAATAAATAGTTGGTTAATGTCTAGATGGTGATTGGGTTCTGCATCTGCATATGACCAGAGGAAAGAAGCGAGAACAGCGCTGTTCTGTAATGCACCCTCTGGGAGCAGAGGCAGAGGACTAAACAACCTACTGCGTTATGTTTTAATGTGCTCTATCTGTATTAGTCAAAACAATTGGGGATGCCATTCCCAAGTGTTCAGAAGTCAGGACATCCTTTATCCTCACACACCCAGCTAACTTAGAAGTCCTAAGATTCTTAGAAAATACAACAATTATCATTTTGCTTTTAATTTGTTTAGCTGTATATAAATCTCAATTCTAACTTCCTCTGAAATAACAAATACACATAACTTTTTTTTTTTTAAGGAATTTAAAATTTATACTTAATCTCTGATAGACTCTGATAGACGGAGCTTGGAAAAATAAAATAAAATAAAATAAAATAAAATAAAATAAAATAAAATAAAATAAAATATAAAATAAATTAAAAATCCAGGGATTTATTGAGCATTGCAAAACTGACAGGTGGAGAGCATCTCCCAGCAGCTTCCCTCAGCCTCTGCCAGGACTGAGCTGAGTGCCTGCTTAACCATGTGCCACTGCAGGTCAGCACGATTATTATCTGTATGTTACAAGATGAGCAAACTGAGTCACTGAGTTAAGATCAGAACACAGGAACTTTGGCTTATTGCTGTATCTGCAGTCTCCTAGACTAGACTAGACTATTACTCTGTAATTACATATATAAATAATATTAGAGTTTGACACATATCAAAATCATCTCTAGACTTGCTGCTTGGACCTGGATGTGAATTTTACAGTTTGTCCTTACTCTTGTACATAGCTGAAAGAAAACCCTGTGCCTTATGACACGAAACGTCCAAGTGGTAAAACTGTTGTGCTGTATGCCAAACTTCTCTAAAATGTGCTGAGTTCCCTTTCCAGACCTTTCTCAGAGCCAGACTTTTGCAGAAGTTACCCTTTGATGCGACAGCGACAGGTACTGTGTAAAAGCATGAGAAAATCAGAGGAGGGCACATGGTTTTAGGACGCTGCTAAACCTCACAGTTCAAGTAGTTTATACATCTGGCAGAAATAATCGTATGGTGTGCAGAGGGCAAGGCAGAATATTGGCCCACATTAAGGTTATTTTTAGGCATATTAAAACCTGGTCGTCTGCCACCAAAATTAGTGGGAGAATTGTACTGTGTGCCCCACTGCGCTCAGAGATCAAAAGAGGCTTTGGGGCTGCTTCAAAAAGGTCCACCCTTCCTCCCTCCCCCAAGTCATAATTAGGTCTCTCTCTTTCTCTCTCCTCCAGTTGTGGTTGTTCCCAAATTTGCTGACCTCATGTAATTCCTAATTTGACAAGCTGGCTTTTTTGGCTATTTTTGTCATAACAAGTTCAAAACAGAACAGCCTGTCTTTAGAAGCCTCCATTCATAGGAACGTTGGGACATTTCACGCAACACAACACCACAGCAGAGGAAACTCAGCTTTGTCTCCATGACAAAATAAATGCTTGCAAAGACAGCAAAACAACAGGAGGGGAAGCTGCTTTCTCTTTGTTCCAAATTTTGCCAAAAGCACACAAAAAAAAAAAAAAAAAAAAAGCACCTTGGGGAAACAAAAGATGAACTTGTTAATAGCAGATAAGTTATTGGCCTTGCATTTCAGCAGAAAACAAAGATTCTTGGACGCCTTTTATTTATATAGCTAAAATATTTCCTCTTAAAAAAAATGTACTGTTTAAGAGTCAACCATTCAATAGCAGGAATTGCTAGAATGCTGATATGTTGGAGTTTGTTGGTTTTTTAAGTGGAAAGTGTGGAAAGTGTTGTTTGCTTTGGAATTTGTTTTGAAGGGATTTTTTTGGAACAATGAGAGCTGACTGACGTCCTGATTTTTTTCTGCTTTTGCTTTGTTTGGCTTCACTAATTTACTTGTTTCACTCGTTTAACACTCATCCTTTTTCCTATATTAGTTGCTTGGTGACTGGTGTTACTCTCTATTTGGCTCAGAGTTCAATAGGATTTTTACTACCACCCTAATACAGACAAAAAAATTATCTAGAAAATCTGTGGAAACCCATTCGCTTCCTCCCTTTCCCCTCCTGGTATATCAAAATTAGTCAAAAGACTTGAACCAGCCAACAAACTTCATGGCAGGAGGCACAGCCTTGCTGGGGCAAGGGCTACCTGGGAAATGTCCTGTTGGCTTTTTTTTTTTTTTTTTTTGCTAAAATGTACTGGAAAAAACCTGCAGCTCATATTTAGGCAAAGACCTAGCTGACGAGAAGAAACTGCATCCATCTTACTGCCCTTTGTCAGCACACAAACGTCACTGATGAGTCAGGAACTAGAACAGCTATAGTAGGAAAAATCAGCAGTTGTAGCAGCAAAAACTTATAGTAACAACTTAGCCTTTCCTCATGTTATACTAGCTCTGTAGGAAGGAAAAAACACAGTGCCGAGCACCTTTACCCCACTGCAGTCATCCCTGGGAGCTTCTAATAGCAGTAAAGCAAATCACGCCGATAAACTGCTGTACTTATGCTGGCACAAAAGCTATATGTGGAGCAGACCCGATCCCATCAAAGTCTATGTATGCTAATGGACAAAATAATTAGTAGGATCTTCAGGATAGAGGTAGCTTCTGGGAACCTGGGAAGTGATGTTTGAGCCTAGCAGGGAAAACAGTGCCTGCGAAGTTCACTTCCATTGCCCGTGCTGGCTCTTGTACAGCCCATGGCCCAATGTTCAGCTCTGCTATGAGTAACTCTAAATTATATCTGTGGTTCTGGTCCCAAATTTAGGCTGTCTTTTTGAAATTATTCCCAGAACATCTGAAGGGAGTGGACTTTATCTAGTCAAAAAAGAAAAAAAGAAGTGAGAAAAAAAAAAAAAAAACCAAGCTTAATGCAGGCAATATTTTTACTATCAGCTCTTAAGCCACTGCATCTAGTGGCCCTGCTGGTCTTCTGGGGGGGGGGGGGGGGGGGCAGCCACCGTTACACCCAGAAATGCAACATCTTCGATTGCTTTCCATTTCTGAGAGACTGGACCATAGGACTTAGTGTACTTACTGGAGTTATACTGCTAAATATCATGGATGGCATGGTAGGAACCCACAGCAAACCTGAAACCACAACATTTCCCTTTAACAAATAGTGCAGGATCTGCTGGATGGCCCTGAAGTTTCCATGGGAATTTTACTGGAACTAAACAGGATGATTCATGTGAAGAAAAATGCAGTATTCTCTCATATAGTATCCCTTTTCGTGCATTTTTTTGTAGGAAGAATTTATCTAGTTTAACACTGGCAAGCAAGAGTATTTGGACCTTGTTATTGCTTATGTTCTGGCTTCATTTTTTCCCCCTTATCCACTTGTACAAAAGATAAGAACAATAAACAGAAAATAGACCACAGAAGAGGAATGTTGTATTTATCTTGCCACTGAAGTAATACCAATCTGCTGTAATTAAATGATCAATGAACAAAGGGCTGGTTGCATCTATGCAGCAGTGCAAACCCAAATCAGTTCTGTATTGTGTTTTGACGTTGAAATCATGCCCAGTTTCTGTTCAATTTCTTCTAGTAAAACGAACAAATTTTTGTATTATTTCTAATCTGCCTAGATTCACTTGTGACTTTTTTTTAAATTCCAAAATATATTTTACAGTTTTGAGAGTCTGTAAACCGAATATAATTCAACCCACTGGTGTCACAAAGCCACAAAATAAGAGACTAAATCCTCTGAAATAAAATTCAGAATATTATAGTATTCTATTGCTGTAACAGCAGGCTTCTCTCACTGTTTCTTCTAACATTGTTCCAGAACCTGCCAAAACTCATAAATCAGAGGCCATAAGAGCTCTGAAGCTCACTGAAACTGTGGTATATTTTTTTCTTTGTTTGTTTTGTTTTTCTGCTCCCTAGGAAAACATTTCATTAATGTTTTTAACAACTAAGTGTATAATGTAATGTTATTCAGTCTCAGACCTGGACCTACTTCTAGCAATACAGCTTATTTCCATAAGCCAGAATTACAGGTCTGTCCTCTTGGAACGTACCTAAAACCTGAGAACAGTTTATAACAAGCAGATAGCTTAATCAGAAGATTTATGACCTTCTGAATGCAACATAAGATGCATCTGCTTGACTGGAAGGAATTTTAACTTTTTTTTTCTGTTTTTTTTTTTTTTCTTTCACCCTTTATTATAGCTGCTAGCATCCTGCTCTAAAAGCACTCATGCAACAATAAGACAATGCTAGAAGCTGGCACAGGAAAGAACTGAGCTTAGAGGTGGGACTGCTGGGGATATACATTTTAGTTAGCTAGTCCAAGTAAATAGCAAATCTAAGGCAGCAGAAAATTCAGAGAATTTACCAGCCTGTATGTAGGACCTCTACGGACACTTACTTAGGAGCTTTCACATCACACCTCCCAGCTGCAGGGTAGAGAATATCTCTAACTGTTAACATAAATTCACATGAAACTTCCTGTTTCTTGGCAAAATATCCGTTTGAAGTCATGTTTTCCTAGAATGTTTTGATTTGCTGTTTGAAAGTTATTTACTAAAGTGTTTTGGAAAACTTGCATAAAAAAAATAAGTTTTGCCAAACGATCACAATCTGCAGCATTTGATATTTGAAATGCAGTTAACAGTTATTTTGTTAGATCACCATTTTATCAAAAATGATGTGGCAGTTGGTGACTTTGGTTAGCCCCATGCTTCAGGAGCCAGGGGATCACTGAAGACTTTCAGTTTCCCTGGATAATTTAAAACAAGTCGAGCTCTCATAGCAGGGCAGCTGGAAAGCATGAACCACTGAGGTTCAAGATACGAAACGATCTCAGATTTTAAATATCCATTATTTTAAGGCATTCCTATGATTCTGCAGGGTCCAATGCACCAATTTTTAATCCTTGAGGTCTCCACTGCTAGAACAAAGTCACCTAAAATCTTTCCTGTTTGCCATCTGAAAGCCTCATCCAAAGTCCATTAAAACTGAAAGGGACTGATTTCATTAACTTTTTCAGACTTTGGGGTAGGATTAGAACCCCAAACATACAGAAAAGTTTCAGTGCTATAGGAGAAATCCTGTCCCTTTGGCTTTGGTGCAGACAAAATTTTACCTGCTGTGCCAGTGCTGTCCTGAGCAGGAATGCTTTTTTTCTGAGTTAGGGCCTAAGTGCACAAATCTCCGACACAAACACTAAAGTGTGCCAATTTCAGAAACTTTTAACTTTTTCTCTGAACATTTGTTCCCTAACTCAATCACACATATGTTCTCAGAAAGCAAAGGAGAGATGGGATACAAGTAGAGCCAAAGGGAATGTGTTCAAAAATTTCAGCAAATATTAACAGAATGTATTTATTTATTTGCAGTTCCTGTCTGTCTCAAGCATTAGCAGCAATAGTCAAGAGAAATTTCAAGCACAGCCAGCTCCTGATATCGTATCTACTAATCGTAGTGTTTATTTTTTCCCATCCTTTCCAGCTCAGATTAATCACTGTAGTATATAGATTTAAAATGGACTTTAATTTTATTTTTTATTTTTTGCCAACAAAGTAACTACTTAAGGCAGTTACATTACCTGTGCTCCATATTGTTCTAGGCTGAGTGAAAAGAAAACGTGAGTGAAATGATCTTTTAAAGATCACCTCTTAAAATAATGAGAATGCGAAGTTATCTCAGTAGTTCGAGCATGCTGTTTCCATAATTGGATGTTTTGCATACTCCCAGCATTTCAAATATGTTTTTAAGTATAACAATATATTTTTAAAATCTTTGTCCCGTTTAGTGCATAACCACTTGCTTACTCAGCCTTATGTTGATTGGTCAGATTGCTGCTTGCAAATTTGTTGTTTAGCCGCATCTGTTATTTTTCATAGATGTTGTTAATCCCCTGTAATTAATTCTTGGGAGGCCTGATTTTCTCAGACTTCGGGCTTTAACAGAGACCGTTCCTTATCTCACCGGAGGTGCTCAGCGCCAGGCAATTCTGCATCCTAAGAGGGGTACACTGAGTTCAAAGAGGTTTTATTAGCTATGAAACCCTAATTGGATTTGTTGGAACTGATCTGAAATTTGTATATAATCAGATGTGATTAATCTTCTTTCGATACATCCATGTGCGCAGTATCTGAAGACTAATGATAACCTATTCAATGCTATTACAAATAGCAAAGTATTGATCATCTGAAAGAGGCTTCCTTCTCCCCAGCCTGTCCAAATTACCCTTTTTTGTATATAATTGAATAGACTTTTATAGACCAAAAATGAATAGTCTCACCTTACAGCTGCATCTATGTATGAAAAATAGCTGTTTTGTCTAAAGAATACTTGCTGTAGCTTTATGAGAAGGATTTTTTACTGAACACTGCCCTAAAGAGTTCTTTCTGGGTTGATCTTTATAGGAATCATTCTTTATTTACACCTAACCCTTCAAGTCTTTGGACTCAGAGAGTCCAACTCAAGAGATGTACGGGTGCTCAGGAGCCCTGAGCTGCCTCTCAAGCCCTCCATGGTCACCTTACAAGGTGCTAAAATTTTCAAGAAATATCAAAAGGCTGATTCCTTTATGGGTAGACCTGCTTAGGTAACGTGGCATGCCACAATAATGCAAGTCTGTGCTGAGAATAATGAGCATTGTACCTGAGAATGATACAATTATAACTAAAACTTCACTGATCAAGTAGACGTAGTCTTTAAATCAATATAGCACATTACTTTGACAGATATTGAGTCTATATCCTTGCAAAAGGAATCGGTCAGACTTGTTATATAGTGTCAAGTACTAATATTTAATTAGTACTATTAATGTAGTTAGATTAAAAATAACGTGGAAGATTCTCCGCAGGCATAAACATTCATAGCTTCACTGAGAACCAACAAGTTATACTTGTTCACACCAGTCCAGTGAATTAAACAATTCAGTGTAATAAAATATTTCCTACAAAACAGCTTGATGTGAGTACTGTAGAGCACAGCAAAATCCAGAAAGAGCGTGTAGGGCTCAGCCTCCTACAGACTCTAGCGTGACCTCCACCAGGAATAAAGCCAGCCCCTGCTTCTACTGCCAAGAAAGTCTGCTTTTTGGTAAGACCAGTATTTCAATAAGCTAGACCAGACTTTTTTTAAACCAGAAAGAATCCTCTTTACAGTGATTAGGGAGGAAGCAAACTCCCAAAGGGCACTGGAGATGGTCTTGGACAACTACGAGCCAAAGGTCTTGGTCAATTATGAGCCAAACAACAGTCAGATGCTTTTACCCTGAGAGTAAGAGGCTGACAATCACCAAAAAGGGAATAATAAGAACCAGAAGAGTTGCCTGGGCATACTGATTGAGCCAAAAAGAAATGGCACATACATCTTCTACCTCCCCGTCTTCCCTGTCTCCAGGTCTCTGTGTCCCCTTGCTTCAGTGCAGGCTGGATCACAAAAGCCTATTGTTTCCATTATTTTAATCCACAAACAATTGTACAAGCAAAGGCAAATGTGCAAATGAGCTTTCATTTGGCTGCAATACGTGCTTTCATTTTGGGAAGTTAGGAAATGACCCAGTGTGTTGCAACAGATAGAAGTGGCGCAGGAAGAGAGGAGAGCGCGCACGGCTGGCAGGGTGACTCCCGCTTCTCCGCACAGCAAACGAGCCAGGCATGCTGGTGGCATACAGTACTTGCAGATGTAAGGCTGCCAGGTATTCGAACGGGGCTTTCTACAGTACCCACTGGCAGATAACAGCATATTCGTGAAAGTCTCATTTTTTTTTGCTGAGGACTCTGTTCTGCCTGACAATATCGTGGCTTTACTGTAATGACTGAGGCCCAAGTTTTCTCACATCTGTGAGGAGCGCTTAGGCATTCAAGATTAAAAATAAAAATATCACTCTGGGCAGGATTTTAACATTTTTTGAGAGAGTGTGGGATGATGGGTGGGTGGATTAGATAGTAATCAGTTGAATAAACTCAGCTGAGCTTTGAAAGTTAAACTTCAAGCTATACAGGAAGATTTGCATGGTGGGACATAACAAGTTTAATTGTGCCTAGCATGGTCTGCTTTTATTAAGGTGTACGCATATAAATGCACTTTTATGCAATCATTTTTATGAAATATCCAAGCGCTTTAAAAACATATACCTGATTTAATAACATGCTTGAGAATTCAAGAGATATCATTGAGAGATAGGAAACTAAGGCACAGAAGGGTTTGGTTAAGTAGAAAAAGAAAAAATGCCACTTTCAGGAATTAAGTGACTGAAATTTGTCTTATTGGTTACTGCCAATGTAGTGGGAAGCATTTCTTTATAAATATAAATGTCATTACAGAACATAAATACCCACTAACAAAACACATAATATTTTGATATGATAAGGCTTGTTTCCCTTTGTTACACATTTTGCATAGAAGCACGCACTGCATTTGTGCATTCAGATGCGTATGCTATACTTAGCAGAGTCTTTTATCATACACTCTTTTTCTGCCTGTCTCTTTCCCCACATAAAGATTCAAAGAAACATCTTTCCATAGCGTGAAAAGAAGTAAATAATGATATGCTATCGAGGAAGAAGCGTTCTCCTAGCGGAGACAGTTTCTTTTCAGAAACACTAAAACCAAACCTCTATTGAATTCTTGCTCATAGCTTCATATCATTGCCTTTTTTTTTTTTTTCCTCTGCCTAGAATTGCATATGCTGACACAGAATCATACAATGTGCTTTACAGTTGTACAGTCTGGCATTTATTCCTGAAAGCTGAGGAGATTTAATTTCTAATGTAAGTGTTTAGATCACAATTTAGTAGGTGACTTCTTAGAAAGAATTTATTTTGTTTCACAGGTTTATGGGTCTTGGAACTTCACATAAGTCTACAGTTCGTTTCACCACAGACATATGAATTTATAATTGAGGATGCTTCTCTGCTACTGATGCATAATCAGGCTGGGTAAATGTTCTAGTGGAAACAAAATATTCCAGGAATCTTAAACATTCAGTAGAAAGATAGGGTAAAAGAGCTTTACTAATACCAGTGGAAGAGTGTGGTACACTAAGCATTTCCAGTAAAATAAAAATATGTTTATGCTAACTGCAAACTATGCATTTTCCTTAATAGCACATCCTTTCTTAAGCCCAGTGGAAAACCAGGCAATGTTTTAAGTTTGCCAGATGTGGCAGGTCTTTACTAAATGTTGCATTGCACTGTTACAAGCCCTTGCTTGTGTTAACTTGTTGTGTTTGAAAGCAAATTTGCAAGCAAGTGGAACTTGTATCCCTATCTGTCAATAATTCCTCATCACACTCAACAAAAAGTCGCTGCTTTCCTTTTTCCCCGCCCCCTGAATGTGAAATTGCAGTAAATCAGTCAACAGCACTGTTTAGCATATAAAGCAGAAAACTTCAAAGGAAAGCAGCCTTTTCTCTCCACCTATGAAATTCCAGACCATGCTCCTAAATTCAGGGAAATCTACTCGTCCTTTCTACTTACAATTCAGAAACCCTTAGTGATGCATATTAAAGGACTGCTGTCAGCTTACATTGTTTAAAAATGGACTGATTAAAAAAACATTTGGGTAAAGCACCCTTTATATACTGTGTGAGAAACATACTCATCTGGTAGTGCTGCTCTCTTGCAGCCCACAGAAGACTGAATTATACTGGCTGACAATCCATTCCAAATTTTAAATATATTTTTATTGTTTGACTTTAGGAATGCTATTTCAACATTTTATCCCCTTTTGCTAGGACTTTCCTTAACATTTATTCAAAAGAAGCACAGATGTGCTCAGTCCCACTCCTTGTCTTTCCACGTACCCGTCTGTCTCGTATTGAATCTCTAGCTTTGTAGATAGCTCTAGCTTTCTAGTTTTGAATCACTAGTAAAATTATTTTTTCCTCCAAAGTGCAGAGGAAGTCTTGCCCGTGTTTTTACAGCACATTATGTTCATCTTTATCTTGCATAACATGATGTTACATTGAGGTTCTATTTCTTGTCCAAACACAAAAGAAACAAACAAACAAAACTCTTATCCAGCTTAAATGATACTTTCACATCAGTACGTTTGACAGTTATACTGTATGTTTTCTCCAGCAATAGAGCTGGCAAGACATTCCTACCCCTTTTCCACCCCCTTCCCTCCACCCTTTCCCACCATTACCGCACTTCACCCCTCTGTAATTTATATAGATAAAAAATGTCTATAAGCTTGTGTTGTAACCCAGATCATCCAAATTACCCAGTAAAGTGAATTTCTTCCCTAAAGCAAACATATCCTCGAACCATGGTTTGAGAATCCTCCCCCTGTCCCCACTGCTAACCATCCCGATAGCTAAGGAGAACAGAGTCTTTACCAAATTAAAAGATGGCTATTTTCTGCTGCTGAAATTAATTTCTTTACATGGAATCAGCATGAGGTCTATGCAACTGCTGAACCCTGATTATATTAGATTTCTTCACTCTTATTTTAACCAGTTAATTATCACGAACAATTTCCCTCCTGCTTCGTTGTGTGTGTTTAAGAGATGCAGGAAGTAAAGGTATCAAGAATTCCTGCCGTTGCACCGCAGGCTTCTGCTGGAGAACTGCTTAAATCTGGGCTTTATGTCTACATTACATTAACAAACCTCGCATTTGGATGCGTTGCCCTTTCCCAGGATCTCGTATGTAGCTTTCCGTCTGCCTGATCCACATTCACTGAAATCAAAAGAAAAACTCCTGTTGACCTCAGTGGTTTTGAGGTTGTGCATTGGGCAGACTGAGAGATGAGGAAAAAAGAAAAAAAAAAAAAAAAAGGAATAATCATTACACAAGGGACCTAAAAGAATATACTTCAATATGTCTTATTTTGACCAAAAAAAAAAAAAAAAAAGTCTTTTATTAAAAAATAACAGCCTGAAAATCAGAGGTTTAACAGGGGCTGTGCTCTTTCACTAACATACCTAATAAACTCAGCATGGTTCAACCTTCACATGTACTTATTCATAACAAGTACTACGATGTTAATCATGGCTATCAATGCAAACAGCTCCTACCTGTTACTCACAGGGCTGCACACAGAACTTGTTTTCTGAACAACATCTAAATTAGTTGGATGCTGAAAGCCATAAATGAGAAATTCAGAATTATTAGAGTCAAGCAACATAGCTATGTTTGTGTATTTGTTTTTGAAAGTGAGCTTCAACAAGGGTAAATGATGCTGGGTTTAGGGAATCAAGGACATCACCAAATCTCTAAGCAGGCAGTACGATGTAGCAGTTAGACCAGTCTAACAAACTACTCTTTTTCATGCCAGTTAGCCATTAGGCTAGCTTAACCGTAACGTTAAATTGCACTTTACTTACTGCATATTTTAGCCTATACAACACAACGGGAAATCAAGATAGTAGATAACGTGCAGTTATAGCAGCACTGCTTCAAGTTCAGACCATACAAGTGCCTGAAGTCCACGTTTCAGAGCTGTACAGTTATCAGTACCTGAATTAACTAATTGAAGTGAGCGTTAGATATGTCAACACAGCCTGCAATCATGCCTCCAATTGCAATATAGACACAGGCTGAGGGCTGATGTTCAGAGCAGATACAGCTGTAGCAGTTTAAGAAGTTACTGCCTCCAGCTGTTTGTGACTGCCCAGCGTGTGAGGTTCCCACCTTTCCAGCAAGGCAGGGGAGCACGGGTGCAGGTACCTCAGCACAGGGCGGTCTCCAGTGGAGGCTGTTTCCTTGCTGGAGGATGGACAGACCTCCATGCTTCGGTGTGCCCAGTTAAAGATACGTATATTTTAGTAAACTAATTTCAGCTGTGGGAGCATATATTAAATGACTGCAGAGATATTTGTTGTTGAGCCATAGCACTAGCACCAACAAAGGCTGGGAGAATACCTCGTTTATTGGGATTTGCAGGAATGGTGGTGGCAGCTGTTATACAAAATATACCAGAGGAGTCTGTTTTCAAAATGCACCAGACCAAAAAAGTCCAAGAGTTCAGAATCTTATCTTTGATGAAAAAGAGCTGCCTAGTGATTCACTCCATTGTCATTCTGCAAAATGTTGCTCTTGGTACATATCTGTGTGGAGGAAGACACAAACTGCTCAGTGACTCATCGTGTCTGTAAAGAAAGGTGAGTATAGCTCGTGTGTCTGTCTGTGACTGTCTGTGCAGTACAGACTTTAGCAATACTTACTGACAGAGACGTTTTAACAACAAAAAAAAAAGTCTTTTCAATACACTACACCCTATTGCCTAACAAGTTGTATAATTTCATAAGCTAAAATCTGTTTGTAATCAAGTACTTCTGCTCTATCCATTGATCTTCCTTAAACTAATCTTGTGTATGTTTTAAAAGAACTCTGAATTATTTTTCCTTCCACCACATTAAAAAGGTACATGAAGATTTTATTTGCTATCCTACTGTCTTGGTAGTCTTTAATAAATCATAAATATTTGCTTTAGCAGATGGTGATGTTTTATCCTTCATCATAGATCCTTAAATAGGTTAAGATGATGTTGTCAAACCCAGGGGAATTAAAGAACAAGTCAGACACACAGTAAACCTTATGGTCTGTGACAAATCAATACCTTTCTTAATCTCCATAAACATAGGGATTTCTACTATAAAAAGCTAATATTGGGAATTCCTGGTCTCCCTTCTGATTTTGATGCTGAACTACAAGGACAAGGTCTTGATTATCTCTCATTCTTGTCATTCTTTGTTTGTACAAGGAAATTGGTTATGAAGCAGCTCCTGTGCACTGTGCTAACAGGATGCTACCACCCTATACTTATGTCCTAAAGCTGATCTGACATGTGGGTCCAGACCACTGTCTGCTTCTGAGCAGTGCTCCATCCCAGAGAAATCAAAATCAGAGACTTAAAACTTGCTGCTCCCTCATCCTGAGAAAGTCTTAGCCACGAAGTCAATGGTTATTCTGTGAGCGGTGCCATCTCATTAAACAGCATACGTTTGTCGGCCATCAGTCTGGTCAGGAAGCCTGTCCCCCTCTCCAGTTGGTTCACAAAGTTCCTACGTGCAGTGCAAGTATTTTGCCATCAGTATCCCATTCTCTTTAACCAACCTGAGTTGGACCTACAACCTATGCTTTTTTCTATGTCATCATCAAATTGAAATATTTACTCTGCATTGTATTTGATTGCAGTGGCCGTTAACTATTACGATTTGGATTAAATGCAGAAGCCAAATCAGCATGAGTAACTCTTTCCACCTGGGATAAACCATCTGCATTACCCAAGCAGGCAGTTTCAGTGGCTTCAGTTTCAGTGCAGCATCCAGGATGACAAGTTCATTTTTCTCAAACCACAGGTCCACACTCTACTGCTCTTTTAAACATCAAGAAGAAGGCAGTTCACAAAGCTGTTGCCAAGTGAAACAAAGCAAACCTTTCCCATGAGTGCAAACCAAAGGTTTAAAAAAAAAAAAATGTATCTGTAAAGACTTTTTTGTTGTTGTTGTTTTAAAAAAACTTTTACCAGGTATGCTACATTAGCCTTTGGACTTCTCTTCCCCCACCCCCAGGTTAGGTGTTCCCAGGATTAAAAATAAAAGCTGAAATCATTGTTCAGTATATTAAAGATAGCTAAAACCATGCCTAAGGATTGTAAATCAAAGACAGATTCCTGTTCCCGTCACCTAATCCTTCTCAGAAATGGGAGAGAAAAATCTGATGGTGGGTGGGCAGTAAGGACCAAACCAGAACCATATTTTCTTACTTTGTTGGATAAATGCCAAAAACTTTTGATTGAGCAGCTCGGTGCTTTGCAAGACCCTCAGTCAAATGCTTCCTCCCCCATCTGCCAGCAAAGTTCCAACAGCCTTAAATTGCTGAGTGCCATCAAATTAATCCAGCCTGGCAAACCCAGCCCTGTAGGATGCTAAGTACAGGTGAAAAACCCAACCATTCCCTCATTTTAGGAGTAAATGCTTATCAATCATTCAAAACTCTGAATGACAAAATATATTTTGATCTCATAGTCAAGCGAAAATAACCCCAATAGATCTGATCTTCTCAGAAGGGTAATAATGGGACAGCCTCAAATGAGGTACAGTTTGGAAATAGTTACTGTTGGTAGGATTGTAACACGATAAAACCTCGCCCACATGCACAATCCAACAGGCAGTGAAGGAGCGGTACATGGGCAGACCCTCTCCTGTGCAGGGGCTGAGAGCATCCCGGGGGGGTGGATGTGATGGAGAGGTGCCAGGGCCTCGCCTGCCCTGGTCAAACCTGGCTGTAGCTGTGGATTACAGCCCTAAATCTTTGGAAAGCTGGAGCAATAAAATATATCAATTCGCGGTTCAATGTATGTGTCTGACACTGGCCATCAGCGGTGACACACAAAATCAACCAGTTTATTACTTAGACTTCCCCCACACCCTGTAAGCAAGAGAACTTTGAAGTAATTTGCTCACGGGCAATATTATCTTTAAAGTCTGCTCTGAACTCAACTCATTCATGTTCTGTTCCTATGTGAACACTTTAAATACAGCATATAGGTCTCACTCTCCCCTCCCCAAAGTGACAAACAGTAATGATGGCTTGTGAAATCCAATTTTGCATTTTACTTCAAAGCGTTTTATTTCATAAGCTCCTGAAGCTTTTTGTATTGATCCCAGTTAAGGTCATCTATCTGCCAGTTTCTACTAGCCTTTTCTTCACTGCTAACTGTGGCAGGTCTGCCACCGAAGAAAATATGAAACCTGACAAATGGAAACATCCAGAGAACTTCTGAAGAAGTGTATATGTCTGTGTTCTGTGGAGAAAGACATAAATCCAGGTTTACATAGTGATACATTTTAGGTATGTAGAGACAGCTAAAATGTACCCAATATAGACAGGACCAAAATGAATGTACATTCTATTATATATTTCTCACAAAACAAGCTTATATACATTTTACAGATGATACAGTTTAGACACGTGAAAATATAAATAGGTATAAACCAAAATAAAATAAAATAGAATTCAAGCAAGCAAAATTTAAAGTCGTCTTAGACATGTATGTCACCAGAATATCTGCCAGGATATAGAAAAAAATAAATCTTTGTATAAATTATTACCAGTGCTACTGAAGGACCATACCAAATTGTTCTGACTTCCCAACAAATCAGAATAAAATGCCTTTTGAACTAGATGGCAATCCATTGAATTGGAATTATAAATTAGGGCTACAACTGCCATGTCTGGCAGAGATTCAAACCCTGTAAAGTCACCTTCCGAAACTGGGCACAACCTCTGATTTCTAAGTAAAAGGTGCAACGATTTGGGCTGCTTCCTTTGGTTTTTCTCATGTGTCACAAGAGCTCCAGAGGGAAACTGGAAAGGCAGTAAGACTTCCAGCGCACCAATTTGCCGACGTCCCACTGCTGGTAGGAAATGAGCTCGTTGTAAAACAGCCCCACATGGGTCAGCAAGGCAAGGCTCCGGCACTGCCAGGAGAGAGGGCTGGGTGGCAAATATCAAATCAAACCTGATCCCTTCCAACACAAGGAGCTGAGCTCTGGGGTGCTGGTTCACATCTCATCCCTGTGACTGCACGAACACACCGTTGCCTGTTAGAGCTCTCTTTTTTTTTTTTTTCTTTCCATTGGGAAGACAGGAAATGAGAAAGACAAGCAGCAAAAGTCATGCACACAAAAGAGCCTATTTCAGCCCCCTCCTACGCTGGCTCCTCAGCTTTTTAGTAACCCTACAGCCAAGCTGGTTTTAAAATGCCTTCTGTTACTTCAGTTTCCTAACAAATACTCTTGAACCGGTGTGAATGGGACCAAAACACCACCATTCAGACCAATGATGTGTCTTTCAGTTTGTCTAGACATGATGCGTATTGCAGCTATGTGCAACTGCTCGGTGCAAATCACATTAGTGGGAATATTTGTGAACTAGGGACTTTCTCAAATGCTAGCAGTAGCTGAAATTATGCTGGGGTTTGATAACTGGGGGCCTGAAAGCAGGAAGTTCATCTTAAACCTGAAAGATGAGACTCAGTGTAATTACTATGTTGTGGCTGAAAAGCCTGTAGAGAAGAGATATTGGTTGGATCATAAGAGGAGAGCCAGGTAATTAGAGAACAAAGTGCAGCAGGTGGGAGAAAGTGTTATGGTCTTTGTAAACCAGTGACGGGAAGCTCGCATGTGGGAGAGCACTCGACACGGGCAAGGAAGAAGTTTACACTCTGCATGAAAATACATTATTACCAAATGATATGATGAGATTAGGTGCTTGCTTTTTATTGGGGAGCTCTTTGAGTTCTGGTCCTAGTATTTGTAACATCTTCTTGATGCCTTGTTTTAAACTCAGCCTCTGTGGGATACAGCAAATGTAAATAAAATTACCTCAGAAATGAAAGAGTCTCTATTTGTGTAATATTTGTAGCTGTTTGAAATACTTTTTATGTCTGTGTTTATTTGATTCTAACTTGACATGGCAATTACTAAGAGTAGCATTTAAATGACTAAAGCATTTGCAAAAGAGACTGCATGAATCTCCATTTCTTTAGAGAAAACAACAGCATAAGCTTCACAAGTGTTGGAACATCTAAACTGGAACTTCTGTCCTAAAAAGTGCAATTATTTCCTGCTAATTTGTAAGAGGTTTTCTAAGGAAAAGTCCTTTGCAAAAGGTTCTCAAATAACAAAGTCACTGATCTCTGTTGGATTATTCTGTTTGCTGCAGTCTGTTACACTAAACACATACTCCCAGACAGGTTATACAGCTCTAGGGGCTCCCTTATTTAAATATTCTCTGCCTGCAGTTGATATTTCTCTGCTTTTATAGTGTTGTAATGCTGCATTCTTTCAAGATCACTCAGAGTTGAATCATACTTACACTGTATCACTTTAATAACAACAACAAAAAGCCTAATTACAAAATACGTTTTTTTTTTTTTCCATTTTATCTGAGACAAACAACAGAAATGGAAGGATAAGTTCAGTATATTAAGATAATGTTAAGCCATTTTTTAAAATGCAACCTAACCCTCTGTATCATATTTCACAAAGGAAAATAATCCATTGTCTTCCCAAAGACAATGGCTCTGACTGTACCTTCTTGTACAGCAGAAGGAACAGCAATCCCAAAATTATTCTAAATGTTCCACATGCCTATCGATTCCTTCAAGTTACAAGAGCTAAACAAAGACAGAGAATCACACTCTGACCCTTCTAAAAACATCAAAGTGTCAAAATATCAGTCCTGAATCTCCCCCACAATCCAACCCGTGGCGATTATATTACAGTGCAAATGATTATTCATAATCTGCACTGAAACTACAAATTATTTATCGATTTTTCTCTAATATTATCAACTTCTAAAGAATAATTACTGGTGTAATAGTTAGCCAAGTTGTTATGAGAATTGTAAGCCCTTTTGGTTAATGCATGGCATATGTCTGAGGCATTCAGCTAATTCACATATCTGTCTGCACTATTAATAGAGAAGGTTACATGCCAATTATCCAGGGTTCAATCAGCCTGTTAGGATACAATAGCTGCAGTGTTCACACACTTGATGTGCCACATTCCTCACAGACATTATAAGCAGCTGGTCCAGATAAGACCACTGGGGCTTTAATATTTAGGAATCACTCCTTAGTCCAACCTGGACTGCAATTTTTTTATTGTTACATTAACTGAGGTTCCTTTGTTATCTCTAATCTCCTTTTCTTATTTTTAGATTCAGCAGTATTGAAGTCAACAGACATTTCCCTCCTGTTAGGAGGGAAAACAGACCATTGTAAATGGCTGTAGCGAACCCGTAGACACAATAGATTCTGGAGTTCTCCAAATTCCCCCAAACTAACAGCATTCTTCTGTCGCCAGGAAGCATGTTAATACATCCCGTATCACCCGAATCTGCAAAAGGAGCATATTGGAAAGGCTGTTCCATACTAAACGCTTTATCTCATTTAATTATTTTGCCTGCTTTACTTAAAATCACAAAATAAAAATAAAAAACCAAACATTAAATTAAGATGTTGCAATTTCTACAGCATTGCGTACTGTATAATTTTGGGGATAGTAACTTTGGAAGAGGTATTCTCCATTTATTTAATTTAGCTAAAGGTAAGGAACAGAATGCAAACAGCCAATTTAGAGTGCCACGTTAGTGAAGCCACTGTGAGCTCGATTGGGGATTTCACCACATGAAAACCAGACATTCATCTGTTCCCATGGAGATACTCCTTCTCCCAGTCAATCAGGGAGCTGTTCAGGTCAAACAATAGGCAGTGGTTCCTTTTCTCATCTTACAAATAGATACCCCCTCCCTCCTCCTATTTACGGGTATTCTTGGTAACATTTAAACACCTACGAAGCAAGAAATTATATTTTCAAATGATTAGAAAAAAAATGTTTGCTGAGATTTTTCAATCTTACAAAAAATTTATAGAGGTCCGAATTAAATAAACATGTAGACCGTGTTGGACGTTTGCACCCTAAACTTACATGTACCCTGAACTTTTTTTCAACAATATTTGTATGAAGATAAAATTAAGCTTGTCTTCACAGGACTTGAACATAACTAGTTGCCAGGCCATTCCAAAAATGTGTGAAAGAGACGGAGATAATTACATATAACTTTTCAGTTGTTGGAACACAACAAAAAGAAAGACAGCATAGAATAATTCTGGGAAAAAGGCAAAGTGTGATTACTTACAGAGCCAGTATCTACTTCCTAAAAGTGAAAAGGAAGGAAGGAAAGAAAGAAGGAAGGACAGAACACAGTTGTACAACACAGAACAGAAAATGGAAACAATGATTTTAACAATGCTGCTCCTGATGAGGTATTTAGGGCAGGCCAAGGGACACCAATCAGAGCAGATGAGTTGGATGCTTCCACACCAGCTTGGTCAATATAATAGTATGTTTTTTCCTCACTTCTGTGCCTTTTTTTTTTTCCTCCCCCACTCTGTATAACTGTATAAATACACATATAATTTATATAAAATGTTTAAATGCACAATTTTATATCTTATTATGTAGGAAACTACGGGATCCTACAGTATTTCTACAGTTGTAGAAATACTACCCTGTATTTCTACTCTTCAAAAAATGTTACCTTAGAGATTATCAGGTATTAAATTTTCCTCTCTCAAAATACATCTGTGTTATTTAGCTTTGCAAATGTCCTAACAGTGGAGCATGCACAGTAACTCCACTTGAGGAAGAGCACTCCTGAAACCAAATTTTTAATACCCTCCTTCCCCTTGCTGATAACTTCAGAACATGTAGACCATTTTCAGCAGAGCTGCTGAAATTTCTTAATTAATGTCTTGATTAATTCATCACAGTGATGATTAATCCCGTGTTTTATTTTTATGCAAATGACTTGGCAGAGGAGAGAGCACCCAAACCAAAGCAAGGACAGGTAAAATTTCATTGTTATTTAACCAGCAGATACCTAAGCAGCACATAACCTCCACACAACCTGAACATGGTGTTTTCTGCCCAGCCAGCTGGCAAAATAAAGACAGATATGGAGAGAGAAGGTGCATTGCAATTGCATGCAGAGCTTTTTTCACAGAGTGGGAATCAGAATAAACTCGTGATGTTGGCAAGACAGAAGGATATGAGGATATTATTGTTATCCGCAGGTTCATGCTGTGCTTGGGACTACATTAAAACACGACTGCATAGGAAACTTAGGTTCATTACATCTCAGATAAGACACAGAGTTTGCTCAGAAGTCTGAAAAGCAGTCGCAGAGCTTTGCATGTCCACGTGTAAAAGTTAAGTGCCAGATACAGCCACCCTGCTACCTGCCTCAGCGGCCGTGCCTGTGTCACGGCAGCACCAGCACTCCATCACTTGCTAAATATGAAGGTACACGGGAACTGCCCAGCCCAAGGGAAACCAGCAGCGGCTGCACAGATCCCGCACTGCTGTCCTCCGAGGCCCTCCTCAAACACCGTCCCCGCTGCGAGGCAGCAGCATCTGCTCAGCTGGGCCGCGGCCACAGCTCCTCAACCTCTCGCTGTCCTGTTGGGCTGCCCCTTGTCTTGGGCACTAATTGTCTCCTGCTCTTAGAGGATAAACTCTTTAGGAATTGTGAGTACACAATGGCTGCTTTATGAGGGATTCATAGAGGGCCTCTCGGCATTACTGTATTACAGATGCTAAATGAAGGTAAGCGGGGTGTGTGGAGACGCCAGCTATCCCTTACAATGTATGCCAGCGTCCTCCCATGCAGCCGTGTAGCGTTTCAAAGGACATTAACCAAACTAGACACGTGTTTAAAGCAAATCCCAAAGTGCTATTTTCCAACACGCTCTCTTAAGAAAATGCTCGGAAATAAATCTCGCAGAGTAAGGAGAAGATTTTTGTTCAAATGAAATCACGAAGAGATCTTGAAAAAAAGATCTCGTGAAAAAGGATTCACTCTCAGCTCACCGAATAAGAATAGAACAGGAAACTGCGAGTGATACTGGTAGGTTGGATTGTGCGATTAAGTAACTACCCTCCTCTTTAATGAAGTCACTCAAGTACAACCGAACAGCAAAGCAGTAAAGTCAATAGAGTTAAACTCTTAACTTTAAACAAGCCCGGCCAGTTATACAGCTTCTCAGAAAACTGCATTTAGGTCTCCGCACGGAGAGATTTCAGTTCTCTGAACAACTGGGCTAGGACAAAGAAACGTGCTCGATGAAACTGGTCATGGACCAACTGTGTAAATAAACTGGGAGGGGGATAAATTATAAAATCAAAGATAGTTAATAAACAAACAAAATTCAATTTCACACTACAAATGTAACTTGGTATTAACTACCCTTTGTGCCATTTAGCGAGAGCACAGTGACTACCTCTTCTTGTCAGTGATTTCTCACCTATTGAAAGAAACATTTGCAAGTGACTTACCCTTTGAAACACACAATCCTTCTGAAAAGGGACTGATGGGCTGGCACCTGTCGTTAAAACTCTTTTATCTATTGAATAAAGCTTGACTGAATTAACCGTTTTAAAGAGCTCTCTGTTTTCACATACTGTAGTTAACCCATTAAAGGAACAATTTTATCACTCATGACTCTCTCTACATTTTTTTTTTTTTTTAAATCTTTCCTCCCCGTTTGGAAGAAACAGTCCTGCGCGAAAACAAACTACTTCCCATAAATGCTTAGCAATGCTGAGCTCTCTGTTACATCCTACATCAGCTTATTCAGACTGAATAGTGAGTAATTTTGGGTCACGTATTCCTCTTGTGTCTTGATGTAAAGCTAAGAAATTAGATCATGACCTTTCATAACAGAAGTGTGGTAAACAGACACTGTGTCTGGCTTCACTGTCTGCATCTCTAGGGATATAAGTGAAAACTCAGATAAATATGTGTATGTAAATGTACATATATAATAGAAAAGATTCTTTTAGATGATATTTTATACTAAGGTTAAATATCATTATCAACATAGACAATGTATCATGAGTCTTATTTCCTTTTACTTCTTTCATGAAATATTTCAAGTACTGCGTAGGTTTACAGACAGCAGAAACTGTTTAACTGGCTACAGCAAAGCAGGAGGATCTGACAACCATGAAAAGGAAGTTGCATGTCATATTAAAAATGAGCTTGAAATGTCTGTAGTATTAATAGACAACAGAAAAAGGGAAAGTAGCAAAAAAAATATTACCTAAAAAAAAAAAGTACTCAAACTAAAAGCAAAACTTTGAAAGAGCTAGATCTTCTATTTAGGGCTATAGCTAATAAAAAGAAAAGGAAATCAGTGGACTAATTGATCCTAGAAGCAACCTGAACCCTTGTTAGGGATTTTATGATTACAAAAGAGACTGGAGGGAACTCAGGCACAAATAATCAGTACCAAGAAACAGGTCTGAGCTGGAAATCTGAAGAGAAACTCTGATTTCACTTAAATAAATAGGAACATACCTATTTCTTTCACTAGGACTAAGATCTCAGCCTAGGTGGTTGACTCATTTCTGTACTTCCTGAAGATTTACTACCCCAGCATAGGAAAAACTAAAATGACTGTTTGACCCAAACTGAACTGGTGGAAGTCGTAACATTCAACAGAAAAGCATCTATTTAATGGAAGGAAACAGGCACCATCATCAGGGACAGCAAGCTGGGTTTTGCCAGGTGCAGTATCTTAAGCCATTGATGATGCCCTGACCTAAAACTACAACTGCATAGGAAGTGTGGGTTCCCAGCCTTTCCTGTGCTCAGGGCATCCAGACCCTAAAAGAAGTGAGCAAGAATGAAATCAGCTGCCAGCAGAACACATCTGTCCTTTTTACATAATATTTGCATTTTTATATTGCCCTGCTGCAGCAGATTAGTTGCAGGAGTGTGGGGTGCATGCATTAGTTGAATGATGAAGTGGGGGGCTAAACTGCAGAGGCCCCAACCCACACACCACCAGTGACTCATAGGAATTAATTCTTGTATGCAGATTTTCTGATTTTTACTATTCCACTGTCTGGGAAATTCTGGGGAAAGCCTAATCCTTTGGCATCAGAAGAAGCCAAAAAAAAGATGCATTAGAAGATTTTGGAAGAAATCTTTGGAGGAAATTCTTTACTAACAGGGTGGTGAGGAACTGGTACAGGCTGCCCAGAGAAGCTGTGGATGCTCCATCCCTGGAGGTGTTCAAGGCCATTCTGAATGGGGCTTTGGGCAGCCTGGGCTGGTGGGAGGTGTCCCTGCAATGGCAGGGGGTAGGAATTAAACGAGCTTTAAGGTCCCTTCCAACCCAAACCACTCTACGATTCTATATAATCAATGCCAGGTAGTTCTTAGGAAATCCAGCAGTGAATTGGGACCTCATGAGAGTCTTAACACAGACTGAAGAGTCCTGTCCTAGAGGGACCACAGTTCAGAGAATACAGGGCTCTAAATATTAAGCAACTTACTATGGTGTGATTTCTTCAGGAGACAGTGAAGAAAATAGCACCTACAGGACAAATAGCATGGTATGTGTGCTTTCCAGTGACATGAGACTTTACAGATCACAGTTTCTTCAGCACGGAGTTTTCACTGACCAAGCTGAGATGTTGAGGAGTCTCAGGCTGAGTAACATAAATATGCCCCGAAATGAGCAAATGGGGCTGACAGACACCTTATTCACATGCTGATGTGCTGTTTGTGCAACCTCTAACTTTAGAAATGATTCAAACAATAATACAAAGTGTAGAGGCATGGTGAAGAAGTATGGTGGGGACTGCAGCCCATGGACAAACAACAGACCTGATGGGTGCTCTTGGTTTAGAAGAATATGTAAACAAAATGGCCATAAAACAGCCATAGAGCTTACACGTCCTACATGTTTATCTAAGCATAACTGCTCTGTGGAACAACCAAAACACAGTGTATGCAGGAAATAAAGCTGTCTAACAGGATGTTATCAGAAGGAAATAAAATAACTCAGTTTCTCAGCTGTGCTTATTGCTAGTTACTATTCATTTTCCTGAGTATACACAACTGAGTTCTTTAACATGGCACTTAAGCAGAATGCTGTGACACACTCATCGATTTGCTTTCAGGCAAAAAAGGTAGTAGGTCTATTAGATGACTAATTAGTACATTTAATTATAAAGCAAGCTGATTGCAGTAAGAGCATACTCACCCAAAAATATAATGAATGATAACAAATGATATCCACCAACTCTTTAAACTGAGATAATAGCCTAAAGAGACTGAGGATATTACACAGCAACAAAACAAAACAAACAGCACCCAAAGAGCTCCTCATATCCTCTGAGACCTTGGCCCGCTATTTGGAAATGTGGAAAAACATATTTCTAAGATGAATGACTTTTGTTACTGCAGCAGGAGGACATGGTTATATGAGCACCACGAACACGAGAAGAGAAAGAGGCAGTGCTGACATGTGCTGATTTTCATCACATGCATGAAAGTGATTCTTGTAAATACACTTGCATGAAGAAATTAATACCACCTCAGATATGTCACTGATTGGAGTCTCATATCTGAAGCCTGAAAGTTACACCAAGGGACTTTCTATTCTAATTATTTTCTCACCTCATAATTGCAGTTTTTGTTGAAAAAAAAAAAAAAAAGATTGCTCTTCTGCTGAATTTTCTCAAGCCGACTTGCCACTCATCAGTGATCATTTGGAAGGCTGTTTTCTATTCAGCTGTTTTGTGGGGTGTTTATTTTTGTTGTTGTTGTTTGTTTGTTTTGTTTGTTTGCTTTCTAATCTGCACACCTGAAACTCAGTCAATAAGCTGACACACCAGCCCTGACTCAGCCCTCAAGCACGTCAGTGTGTCTTGGGTGTGACTCCACTGAAGTCAATCCAGTATAAAATTAAACCAAAAGTGTGTGAAGGGGACTGCAAGTGCCTGATGCAGCCAGCCAGGGTGACACAATGGACCCCAGCCCGCTCAGGAGGTGCTCTCCGTGGCTTTGGGTGGGGACAGGGGGGTGCACAGCCCCTAAGCCAAGCAGAAGTGTCCCCAACCTCCCCGAGATACGGAGCACTGTGAGGAGCTGAGCTTTCAAACCCAGAGCTTGTCACCACTACACACCTAAGAGAAACTAACAGAGAGCAACAAAGCCTGCTAAGCTAAAAAAAAAAAAAACAAAAAACACAACAAAAAACCAACAAACAAACAAAAAAAACCTGTAAAAGGTCAGGGACAGAGAAAACGCAAATTTGCCAAGTCCTGCTCGCCTGGTGGCAGACACCCTCAGTTTTTGGTTTCATCTTTAGGCAGCTGTAAAAAACAAGACCCCTCCCTCCTCCTGCCTCTCGATGAAGGCGTTTTCTGTGCATTTCACTGGGACATTCAGGATCTTCCTCATTCCCAGCGCCGCAGCGGGATGCCCCAGAGAAGCGGGATCCAATTAAGGTGGGGCCCAGCCTTACCCAGAACATTGGCTTCATGGGAGAGGCAATGACACTATCGAGCTCTTGCAAAATAATTAAGGAAACTGTTGTTAATACGAGAGGCCACTCCTGGCTGTCAGGGGATAAAAAAAAAAAAAAAAAAAAAAAAAAAAAAACTTTCATTTAACAGCACAAGAAATAGGAAGGTTATTTTAGTTTAGGCATGCCAGTGTAAAACTGTAACCATTTAAACTTAGACTTGCTTTGAAGGACATAGAAACAAAATAGGAATCACATCTTTTCATGAAATTGTTGCCTAAATTGTTCCTGTTTTCTGGTCTGCTGTTGCTCAGGCCCCTGAAAATTTGACACCAGAAACAACTCTCGAGAATACAGCTTTCTACTTATAGAAAGGCTATATATGTTCCCCACAGAGAGCTGAACCTAAAGCTGAGAGCATGCTCTATATTGCTATTAGATTGTCATCAGTGCTTGCGCTGGGAACTGGAATAGGAAGAGTATGCCAATTTTTTTTATTTTTTTATTTTTTATTTAATAAAACCCAGTGAACCATGTGCTTAAAGTTAAGCACATGTTTAAAGTGCTTAAGGAAATAGAAATGGCTTAACGTATGTCTTTGGAGGGACAGAGTTGATAAAACAGATTATAGTTTTACCACAGAACTGACACAAAAATGGATTCAAAACCTCTTTTGAACTAAAACCAGCTATAATACAATCTTTGTCTACACCAAAGACTTCTGGCTTAGTAACCAGCAGACTGGATTTTTATTACATAAATTTCCCCCAGAAATGTTAACTGTGCCCTCATACCATTTTCGTTAGCTCTTCTGAAAACAAATCATAAAGTCTTATTTATAATGTTCTGACATTCTCGGTACAGCCCAAGCAGTGAATTTGAACCACTCCAGTTATATTAATGTAACTTCATTGATGACTATTCATTTTGGAAAACAGACAGCCAAGCAAGTACAGTTGTGTAAGAGTAATTCAGTAAATGAGACAAATTGCCCATGTAGGCAAGCCCACATGACTTTTAGTCCTGGCATATAATCTCCTAGGGCTGGCCAACAAGGTTTCTGGGGGAAAGCACTTGGCTTTTCCTTTTGTCTTTTTACAGTGTCTAGCTCCAAACCTCCTGATCATGACTGCACAGATTAATTAATATAAATGCATCTATTATTAATTGGGAAGTTACAGCTAGTTCTAGTACAGTCATTGACTCCACTGCAGCCGACCAGCAGCCCTACAGAGCCAGTGCAATCCCAAGGGACAGCACTGAATGTGTCCATGTGGAATTACTCAAAATGGGGGATCAATGGAGCACCCTAAAGGGCAGTATAAGAGGACCCATCTGTTTAGGGCCAAGCTGCCTTCTTCCCTAGCTGTCCTTCCAAAGGATTAACAGAGCAAGAACCATAAAGCACGTGGTGGTGGTGCTTGGTGCGATGCCTGAGCTCAGCAGGGCATTTGGGGTCTTCAAAAGACAGCAGGCACACACACAACTGCACCTACAGCTATTCCCTAAGCCCGATCTGCCACACGCACCCCAAGTAAGTAAAGAGCACGACTAAAGCAGTTGAGGAGTGACCATACATGCTGTTACATGGCCAGAGGACAGCAAGTAGCCATCCGGCGAGGAGGAGCAGCAATGTCCCACCAGCTCAGCCACAGCCAGCACAGCACATTTGTCCACAACTGGAATTGCTTTCCTTTTTTGTCACCCCTCTCTCTATCCTACCAGCATCGGAAAAAAAAAAAAAAAAAGTCAGTATTAAAATTAGGGGTTGTTAGGCAACTTAGCTAAATTTATATCCATTCTCAGCACTCTGCTGCTTCCTTCAGGGAACAGCTTTCCTATCGGAGGGTTGTTGTTTTACATCTATCATTTCTCTTCCAGCCTGTACAATGGTAAACACCTGTTCATTTAGCAGCTGATGGAAGACATAATAGCTGTGTAACTGTAAATAGTCAGCAGCTGTAAACGTTGATGCAAATCATACCTAAATGATTGAAAGAGCTGACAGAGCCTATTATGCATCCTGCAAGCAATGCCGCTCCGCTCTCATGGCATTTCATTTTTCCTGAGCAGTGACAAGCCTGGTTTTGCTCAAGTTAGGGGATAAAAGTACATTCTTTATTAGATCTAAGAATCTGTAACACCTTACTCCTGTGGTTAAAGTTTTAAAGTGATCTTTTGATAAGAATTACTGCGCTCTGGCTCCTGTCCCAGCTCTGCTGAGGGCAGAGGCAGAAAGATATATTTGAAGTTGCAATGCTAGAAAATTAGTTGCGGGTGGAGGAGAATGGCGAAACTGCCTGCTCTAACCGAAAACGACACTAGTTTCGAAAATACCTATGGTAACACCGTTTAGCAAAACCATTTTTTTTTCAAACAGATCAATGCAGACAAACTACTTCTCCCGGGAGTTTTTGGCTCAGTGATACTTACTATTCCAGCACGGAAAACAGCTTTTACTGAACATCCCCCCCTCGCCCCCCCTTGCACACCGCTTTTCCCAGCTAGTAGGAAGTAGTATGGTTTAACACATAAATCACTGGTGTGGAGTTGAGGAAGCTTGAGCTCTATAACTATGACAGTGCTATAACTTGAGCTGGGTCCTGCTTCTCAGGAAAGGACCCTCGGGGGGTGTGTGATGGGGACAGGGACAGCACTCATTCCCTGATTTTTCTGGTACAGCATTCCTTTTTGAAGCAAATAAATGAAACAAACATAAATATAAAATCAACAAAAGCACATTTTTTTGCCTGTAAAACTGCTTCACCGCTGGAGGATTTTTCTTTTGAGGGTGTATTACCTTCAAACCACGCTTCACCTCAGCCACGGTTTACAAAGCCTTTGCAAGCCCCTCTTTCTGCAAACAAAAGCACATGCATGCAGCCATGCTTGCACTAGCACACTGCTGCAGTTCCTTCATCCAGCAAAGCTGTCCAGGGACTGCTCTGCCACTGGGAACAGTGGTACCAACTTCCCCTCATCTCCCTTTCTCGTGAGTGCACAGCTGCCAGAGCAGGGACCTGATCTGGCTGAGAATG